>NC_089226.1:25208204-25533037 GCF_963924675.1 Phocoena phocoena
TGATCACAATGTATTACACTTTCACTACACTATCAGAGTCAGCTTACTGTCTTATTTAGAATTTTTGCCTTTGTTCATAAGGGGGATTGGTTTTTCTTTTCTTTTCTTGTGTTGCCCTTGTCCACTCCAGGTTTGGTAATAGAATAACACTAGTCTTATAAAAGTTGGATAGCTTTCAATTTTCCCTTTATAACTTGTAACATTTTATGTAACATTGGAATTATCCTTTATTGAGAATTTCATTGGTAAAATTGTCTTGGTGGAATACAATTATTAGGAATAGATCTCAGACTATACAATTTCTTATATGATTACTAAGTTATTTAGATATTCTATTTCATGGGTCAATTTGTATAAATTATATTTTCTCTTAAAATTTTTTATTCTTCTTGGATTTTAAATATATAGGAAGTAAGGAACTCAGACCAATACTTGTGAAAAAGTAACTAGGAAAGCTGAAAAAAATAGTTTAAAAAATAAGTTTGTAGATTCTGGTAGCTAAGAAGGGAGTGAAGAATTACAAGGTCAAGATCATGGAGGAAAGGGAAGCCCAAGAAGTGAACTCAATATTTGGGAGTTTTCTTTCCCTATTAGTTTCTAGATTATGAAGTGACTGAGAGGGTGAGTAGTGTTTTAAGCAGCCTTTAGGACCTAAAGGAATAAACATTTGAATTCAGAGTCCTTCAAGAAGAGGAGTAAGCTCCTAGTCTTTGGGTAAACTCTCAAAATATTACCCTAGAAGTAAGATAAACCAGAAGTAAATTGGCCTTCATAGTAACTGAAATCCAGATTTTTATTCAATCTGACAATCTCTGTTTCTTAATTTGTATGTTTGGACCATTTACATTTAATGTAATTATTGATATGGTTGGATTTAATACTATCATTTTATCTGTTTTCTATTGGCCCCCCTTTTTGTTTTTCTGTTTCCATTTTCCTGTGAATGCTGTGTATTCCATTTAAATTTATCTATTGTCTTTTTGATTATATATATTTGAATAATTATTTTAGTAGTTTCTCTGGGGACTGCAACATACAAAATTTCATGGTGTACTTAGAGTTAATATTTTACCACTTCAAATGAAATGTAAAAATCTTATAATCATATAGGCCCTTTTATCCTCCTTTATTTATATTGTAGTTGTCATATGTATTGCATACACTGAAAACCTCACAATGTTATCTTTTTGTTTTTCATAGTCATACATGTTTTAAAGAACTTAGAGAAAAAATATCTTATTTATCTAGATATTTACTATTTCTGTTGCTCTTTCTTCATTCCATGTATCATTCTGATATCATTTCCCTTCCCCCTCAAGAACTTCCTTTAACATTTCTTTTAGGGTAATTCTGCTGCCAACAGATTCCCTTAGTTTTCCTTCATCTTAGAATGTTTTTATTTGCTTTTATCCTTGAAGGATATTTTCACTATATATAGAATTCAGGGTTGACCATTAGTTTCTTTCAGCACCTTAAAAATATTCTACTGTCTTCTGACCATAATAGTTTCTTATGAGAAGTCTGCAATTATTCAATTTGTTATGCTCTATACACAATGTTTTATTTCTCTCTGGTTGCTTGTAAGAATTTTTTCATTATTTTTGGTTTTCAGTAGTTTGGTCATTATGATTGTGGTTTTCTTTGAGTTTATCTTATTTGAAATTCACTGAGCTTTTTGAATCTGTAATGTCATGTCCTTCAACCAATTTGGGATGTTTTCAGCAATTATTTTTTCAAAACTTTTTTCTGCATCAATTTATTTTTCTTCTTCTTTTTGGACCTTAGGAACAAAAATATTAGACCTTCTGATATTTTACTACAGGTCTCTGAAGCTCAGTTCAATTTTTTAAAAATTGCTTTTCTATTTGTTGTTCAGATTTAATGGTTTCTATGCATCTATCTTTAACTTCATCTACTCTTTCCATTCTGATATTAAGCCCATCAATAAATTTTTGTTTTAGTTATTTTACTTTTTAATTTTAAAAGTTTCCATTTAGTTCTTGTTTTATAATCTCTATTTCTTTGCTTTGATTTGCTCAAAAATGACCACATACACAGATTTAGGGGATCTATTTCTCCAGCTCTCTCCTTTCTATAATTTCCTGAATATATTTTAGCACTTTTCATGGTCCTTAGAAAGCAGAAGTGTTGGCCTCTCCATGCTGTTACACACTTTCCATAACTGGATCTGCCTTAGGAGCAAAGGGTAGAGAGAAAATAGAAAACAATTAGAGTATTATTTCCCCAATACTCTTAAGACCATAGGAATTCCTTTTCCCAGTTCTTCTGTAATAAAGGACTTTCTCTGACTTGTAGGTGCTTGCAAGATCATGACTGCTGCTCTGTTGCAAGAGTGCAGCTTCATGACTTGCCACAGGGCAGGGTCAGGAGATTAGTAAAAGAAAAAATGGGGGATTACCGGCATATTTACAATCCTGCAGGGCCCCTTACCTGGTCTTCTAACTAGAAAAAGAAAGTTTATATTGGAGCTTTTCTGTTCATACCTGCTGTGCAGTTCTGGGATTTGGGTTGCCCTACAGTCTAAGTTAGGAGATATGGGCAGAAAAACAAAACCCAGGAAATTCACCACTGTAATGATTGTTATATGAGTTTTGAGAAGGTGATAGCAAGTTTATTCATTTTAGCCAAGACAAGAAGTCCTTGAAGTCTAGATTTGAATCGTGTAATCCCTGATTGGCTTAAGGTGAAACAATATTGTTAGTGCCACAGTAGTCTGGCAGAGCAAATGAAAACTCTAACAAGAGAGACTTTCTATCATAATCCTAGGCTTCACTTTAATTAAAAAAAATTTTCGTGCTTGCTTCTGTGCACATATATTAAAATTGGAATGATACAGAGAAGGTTAGCATGGCCCCTGTGCAAGAAAGAGATGCAAATTCATGAAGCATTCCATATTTTTAAAAAAATTTCATATGCAGTATCTGGCACTCAATAGAAAATAAATAGATACATGAAGAGAAAAGGCAAAGTAATCAAAAATAAGAGAATGATGTTCTTGGGTTAGAAGAATCAATATTGTCAAAATGACTGTAGTACCCAAGGCAATCTAAGATTCAATGCAATCCCTATCAAATTACCAATGGCATTTTTCACAGGATTAGAACAAAAAATGTTAAAATTTGTATGGAAACACAAAAGACCCAGAATAGCCAAAGCTATCTTGAGAAAGAAAAGTGAAGTTGGAGGAGTCAGGCTCCCTGACTTCAGAATATACTACAAAGCTATAGTCACCAAAACAGTATGGGGGCTTCCCTGGTTAGGCAGTGCTTGAGAGTCCGCCTGCCGATGCAGGGGACACAGGTTCGTGTCCTGGTCTGGGAGTATCCCACATGCCGTGGAGCAGCTGGGCCTGTGAGCCATGGCCACTGAGCCTGTGCATCCAGAGCCTGTGCTCCGCAATGGGAGAGGCCAGAACAGTGAGAGGCCCACGTACCGCAAAAAAAAAACCAGCAAAAAACAAAAAAAACCAGTATGGTACTGGCACAAAAATAGAAATATAAATCAATGGAAGAGGATAGAAAACCCATGCACCTATGGTCAATTAATCTACAACAAAGGAGAGAGGACTATACAATGGAGGAAAAACAGTCTTTTCAATAAATGGTGGTGGGAAAAATGAAATTATAACACTTTTAACACCATACTCAAAAATAAACTCAAAATGGATTAAGGACCTAAATATAAGACTGGACACTATAAAACTCTTAGAGGAAAACATAGACAGAACACTCTCTGACATAAATCACAGAAATATCTTTTTCAATCCATCTTCCAGAGTAATGAAAATAAAAACAAAAATAAACAAATGGGACCTAATTAAACTCAAAAGCTTTTGCACAGCAAAGGAAACCATAAACAAAACAAAAAGACAACCTGCAGAACAGAAGAAAATATTTGCAAACAATGCGACCAACAAGGAATTGGTCTCCAAAATTTACAAACAGCTCATGAGGCTTAATATCATAAAAACAAACAACCCAATAAAAAATTGGGCAGAAGACCTAAATAGATATTTCTCCAAAGAAGACATACAAGTGGCCAAGAGGCACATGAAAAGATGTTCAACAGCATTAATTATTAGAGAAATGCAAATAAAAACTAAAATGACATATCACCTCACACCAGTCAGAATGGCTAGCATCAAAAAATCCACAAGCAATAAATGTTGGAGAAGGTGTGGAGAGAAGGGAACCCTCTAACATTGTTGGTAGGAATATAAATTGGTACAGCCACTGTGGAAAGCAGTATGGAGGTTCCATAAAAAACTAAAAATAGAGTTACCTTATGACCCTGCAATCCCACTCCTAGGCATATATCTGGAGAAAACCATGGTCCAAAAGGATACATGCACCCCAATGTTCATTGCAGCACTGTTTACAATAGCCAAGACATGAAAGCAACCTAAATGTCCATCAACAGATGAATGGATAAAGAAGTGGTACATATATACAATGGACTATTGCTCAACCATTAAAAAGAATGAAATGCCATTTGCAGCAACATGGATGGACCTAGAGATTGTCATACTGAATGAAGTAAGTCAGACAGAGAAAGACAAATATTGTATGGTATCACTTATATATAGAATCCAAAAAAAAGTGATACAAATGAACATATTTACAAAATAGAAACAGACTCACTGACTTAGAGGATGAACTTATGGTTACCAGAGGGTAAGAGTATGGGGAGGGATAGTTACACAACATTGTTAATCAACTATACTCTAATATAAAATAAAATATTAAAAAAAATAAGATAAACAACAGACAATAAAGAAGACCCACAGAGAGTATAGCTAATGGAGTTATTAGACATGGACTTTAAAATAATTCTACTTAAAATGCTCAAGGAAAAATTATACATTGTTATGAAGTTGTCCCTTGTATTCTCTCATAGCTTTTAATAGTCTTTGTATCTGCAATTTAGTCTTCTTTTAAAAGGATTGCCGAGGGGACCTTGAAGATGGTGGAAGAGTAAGACACGGAGATCGCCTTCCTCCCCACGGATACACCAGAAATACATCCACACGTGGAACAACTCCTACAGAACTCCTACTGAAGGCTGGCAGAAGACCTCAGACCTCCCAAAAGGCAAGAAACTCCCCACGTACCTGGGTAGGGCAAAAGAAAAAACAGAGACAAAAGAATAAGGACGGCACCAGCACCAGTGGGAGGGAGCTGTGAAGGAGGAAAAGTTTCCACACACTAGGAAGCCCCTCCGCGGGCGGAGACTGCGGGAGGCGGAGGGGGGAGTTTTGGGACCGCGGAGTAGTGCACAGCGATGGGTGCGGAGGGCAAAGCGGGGAGATTCCTGCACAGACGATCGGTGCCGACCAGCACTCACCAACCTGAGAGGCTTGTCTGCTCACCCGCCGGGGCGGGCGGGGCTGCGAGCTGAGGCTCGGGTTTGGGTTTTGGACGGAGCTCAGGGAGAGGACTGGGGTTGGCGGCTTGAACATAGCCTGAAGGGGTTAGTGCACCACGACTAGCCGGGAGGGAGTTCGGGGAAAAGCCTGCACCTGCCGAAGAGGCAAGAGACTTTTTCTTCCCTCTTTGTTTCCTGGTGCGCGAGGAGAGGGGTTTAAGAGCGCTGCTTAAAGGATCTCCAGAGAAGGGCGCGAGCCGCGGCTAAAAGCGCAAACCCCAGAGACGGGCGCGAGTCGCGGCTAAAAGCGCGAACCCCAGAGCCGGGCGTGAGCCGCGGCTGAAAGCGCAAACCCCAGAGACGGGCGCGAGCCGCGGCTAAAACCGCGGACCCCAGAGACGGGCGGGAGACGCTAAGGCTGCTGCTGCCGCCACCAAGGGGCCTGTGTGCGAGCACAGGTCACTCTCCACACCCCTCTTCCGCGGAGCCTGTGCAGCCCGCCACTGCCAGGTTCCCGGGATCCAGGGACAACTTCCCCGGGACAGCGCACGGCGGGCCTCAGGCTGGTGCAACGTCACGCCGGCCTCTGCCGCAACGTCACGCTGCCTCTGCCGCCGCAGGCCCGCCCCGCACGCAGTGCCCCTCCTTCCCCCATCCCCCAACCCCCGGCCTGAGTGAGCCGGAGGCCCCGAATCAGCGGCTCCTTTAACCCCGTCCTGTCTGAGCGAAAAAACAGACGCCCTCCAGCGACCTACACGCAGAGGCAGGGCCAAATCCAAAGCTGAGCTCCTGTGAGCTGTGAGAACAAAGAAGAGAAAGGGAAATCTCTCCCAGCAGCCACAGAAGCAGCGGGTTAAAGCTCCACAATCAACTTGATATACCCTGCATCTGTGGAATACCTGAATAGACAAGGAATGATCCCAAATTGAAGAGGGGGAATTTAGGAGCGAGATCTATGATTTTTTTCCCTTTTCCTCTTTTTGTGAATGTGTACGTGTATGCTTCTGTGTGAGATCTTGTCTGTATACTCTTGCTTCCACCATTTGTCCTAGGGCTCTATCCGTCCATGATTTTTTTAAAAAAATTCTTTTTCTTAATAATTAAGTTTAATTGTAATAACTTTATTATGCTTAACCTTCGTTCTTTCTTTCCTTCCTTCCTTCCCTCCTTTAGACAACGAATCACCCCAAATTGAGGAGGTGGTCTCAGGGAGCAGGATTTATGATTTTTCCCCCTTTACCTCTTTTTGTGAAGGTGTATGTGTATGCTTCTGTGTAAGATTTTCTCTGTATAGCTTTGCTTCCAACATTTGTCCTAAGGTTCTATCCGTCCCTTTTTTTTTCTAAATATTTTTAAATTCAATAACTATATTATACTTTATTTTATTTTTACTGTATCATCTTTCTTTCTGTCTTTTTTCCTTCTTTCCCTCCTTCCTTCCTTCCTCCCTCCCTCCCTCCCTCCCTCCTTTCTTTCCTTCTTTGCTTCTTTCTTCCTTCCTTCCTTTCCTCCTTTCCTTCTTTCTTTACTCATACTTCTACTAATTCTCCCTACTTTTTCTCCCTTTTATTCTGAGATGTGTGGATGAAAGGCTCTTGGTGCTCCAGCCAGGAGTCAGGGCTCTGCCTCTGAGGTAGGAGAGCCAACTTCAGGACACTGGTCAACAAGAGACCTCCCAGCTCCACATAATATTAAACGGTGGAAATATCCCAGAGACCTCCATCTTAACACCAGCACCCAGCTTCACTCAACGACCAGCAAGCCACAGTGCTGGACAACCTATGCCAAACAACTAGCAAAACAGGAACACAACCCCACCCATTAGCAGAGAGGCTGCCTAAAATCATAATAAGGCCACAGACACCCCAAAACACACCACCAGACGTGAACCTGCCCACTAGAGAGACAAGATCCAGCCTCATCTAGCAAAACACAGGCACTAATCCCCTCCACCAGGAAGCCTACACAACCCACTGAAACAACCTTAGCCACTGGAGACAGACATCAAAAACAACGGGAACTATGAACCTGCAGCCTGCAAAAAGGAGACCCCAAACACAGTAAGATAAGCAAAATGAGAAGACAGAAAAACACACAGCAGATGAAGGCGCAAGATAAAAACCCACCAGACCTAACAATGAAGAGGAAATAGGCAATCTACCTGAAAAAGAATTCAGAATAATGATAGTAAGGATGATCCGAAATCTTGGAAGTAGAATGGACAAAATGCAAGAAACAGTTAACAAGGACCTACAAGAACTAAAGATGAAACAAGCAACGATGAACAATGCAATAAATGAAATTAAAACCACTCTAGATAGGATCAATAGCAGAATAACTGAGGCAGAAGAACGGATAAGTGACCTGGAAGATAAAGTAGTGGAAATAACTACTGCAGAGCAGAATAAAGAAAAAAGAATGAAAAGAACTGAGGACAGTCTCAGAGACCTC
This sequence comes from Phocoena phocoena, assembly GCF_963924675.1. Taxonomy (NCBI): domain Eukaryota; kingdom Metazoa; phylum Chordata; class Mammalia; order Artiodactyla; family Phocoenidae; genus Phocoena; species Phocoena phocoena. The sequence continues at coordinate 25,216,041 of NC_089226.1, forward strand.
TGGGACAACATGAAACGCACCAACATTCGAATTATAGGGGTTCCAGAAGAAGAAGAAAGAAAGAAAGGGACTGAGAAAATATTTGAAGAGATTATAGTTGAAAACTTCCATAATATGGGAAAGGAAATAGTTAATCAAGTCCAGGAAGCACAGAGAGTCCCATACAGGATAAATACAAGGAGAAACACGCCAAGACACATATTAATCAAACTGTCAAAAATTAAATACAAAGAAAGCATATTAAAAGCAGCAAGGGAAAAACAACAAATAACACACAAGGGTATCCCCATAAGGTTAACAGCTGATCTCTCAGCAGAAACCCTACAAGCCAGAATGGAGTGGCAGGACATACTGAAAGTGATGAAGGAGAAAAGCCTGCAACCAAGACTACTCTACCCAGCAAGGATCTCATTCACATTTGATGGAGAAATTAAAACTTTTACAGACAAGCAAAAGCTGAGAGAGTTCAGCACCACCAAACCAGCTTTACAACAAATGCTAAAGGAACTTCTCTAGACACGAAACACAAGAGAAGGAAACGACCTATAGTAGCGAACCCAAAACAATATAGAAAATGGGAATAGGAACATACATATCGATAATTACCTTAAATGTAAATGGACTAAATGCTCCCAGCAAAAGACACAGATTGGCTGAATGGATACAAAAACAAGACCCTTATATATGTTGTCTACAAGAGACCCACTTCAGACCTAGAGACACATACAGACTGAAAGTAAGGGGATGGAAAAAGATATTCCATGCAAATGGAAACCAAAAGAAAGCTGGAGTAGCAATTCTCATATCAGACAAAATAGACTTTAAAATAAGGACTATTAAAAGGGACAAAGAAGGACACTACATAATGATCAAGGGATCGATCCAAGAAGAAGATATAACAATTGTAAATATTTATGCACCCAACATAGGAGCACCTCAATACATAAGGCAAATACTAACAACCATAAAAGGGGAGATCAACAGTAACACATTCATAGTAGGGGACTTTAACACCCCACTTTCACCCATGGACAGATCATCCAAAATGAAAATAAATAAGGAAACACAAGCTTTAAATGATACATTAAACAAGATGGACTTAATTGATATTTATAGGACACTCCATCCAAAAACAACAGAATACACATTTTTCTCAAGTGCTCATGGAACATTCTCCAGGATAGATCATATCTTGGGTCACAAATCAAGCCTTGGTAAATTTAAGAAAACTGAAATTGTATCAAGTATCTTTTCTGACCACAACGCCATGAGACTAGATATCAATTACAGGAAAAGATCTGTAAAAAATACAAACACATGGAGGCTAAACAATACACTACTTAATAATGAAGTGATCACTGAAGAAATCAAAGAGGAAATAAAAAAATACCTAGAAACAAATGACAATGGAGACACAACGACCCAAAACCTATGGGATGCAGCAAAAGCAGTTCTAAGGGGGAAGTTGATAGCAATACAAGCCCACCTTAAGAAGCAGGAAACATCTCGAATAAACAACCTAACCTTGCACCTCAAGCAATTAGAGAAAGAAGAACAAAAAAACCCCAAAGCTAGCAGAAGGAAAGAAATCATAAAAATCAGATCAGAAATAAATGAAAAAGAAATGAAGGAAACAATAGCAAAGATCAATAAAACTAAAAGCTGGTTCTTTGAGAAGATAAACAAAATAGATAAACCACTAGCCAGACTCATCAAGAAAAAAAGGGAGAAGACTCAAATCAATAGAATTAGAAATGAAAAAGGAGAAGTAACAACTGACACTGCAGAAATACAAAAAATCATGAGAGATTACTACAAACAGCTCTATGCCAATAAAATGGACAATCTGGAAGAAATGGACAAATTCTTAGAAATGCACAACCTGCCAAGACTGAATCAGGAAGAAATAGAAAATATGAACAGACCAATCACAAGCACTGAAATTGAAACTGTGATTAAAAACCTTCCAACAAACAAAAGCCCAGGACCAGATGGCTTCACAGGTGAATTCTATCAAACGTTTAGAGAAGAGCTAACACCTATCCTTCTCAAACTCTTCCAAAATATAGCAGAGGGAGGAACACTCCCAAATTCCTTCTACGAAGCCACCATCACCTTGATACCAAAACCAGACAAGGATGTCACAAAGAAAGAAAACTACAGGCCAATATCACTGATGAACATAGATGCAAAAATCCTCAACAAAATACCAGCAAACAGAATCCAACAGCACATTAAAAGGATCATACACCATGATCAAGTGGGGTTTATTCCAGGAATGCAAGGATTCTTCAATATATACAAATCTATCAATGTGATAAACCATATTAACAAATTGAAGGAGAAAAACCATATGATCATCTCAATAGATGAAGAGAAAGCTTTCGACAAAATTCAACACCCATTTATGATAAAAACCCTCCAGAAAGTAGGCATAGGGGGAACTTTCCTAAACATAATAAAGGCCATATATGACAAGCGCACAGCCAACATCATCCTCAATGGTGAAAAACTGAAAGCATTTCCACTAAGATCAGGAACAAGACAAGGTAGCCCACTCTCACCATTCTTATTCAACATAGTTTTGGAAGTTTTAGCCACAGCAATCAGAGAAGAAAAGGAAATAAAAGGAATCCAAGTCGGAAAAGAAGAAGTAAAGCTGTCACTGTTTGCAGATGACATGATACTATACATAGAGAATCCTAAAGATGCTACCAGAAAACTACTAGAGCTAATCAATGAATTTGGTAAAGTAGCAGGATACAAAATTAATGCACAGAAATCTCTGGCATTCCTATATACTAATGATGAAAAATCTGAAAGTGAAATCAAGAAAACACTCCCATTTACCACTGCAACAAAAAGAATAAAATATCTAGGAATAAACCTACCTAAGGATATGAAAGACCTGTATGCAGAAAATTATAAGACACTGATGAAAGAAATTAAAGATGATACAAATAGATGGAGAGATATACCATGTTCTTGGATGGGAAGAATCAAATTGTGAAAATGACTCTACTACCCAAAGCAATCTACAGATTCAATGCAATCCCTATCAAACTACCACTGGCATTTTTCACAGAACTAGAACAAAAAATTTTGCAATTTGTATGGAAACACAAAAGACCCCAAATAGCCAAAGCAATCTTGAGAACGAAAAAAGGAGCTGGAGGAATAAGGCTCCCTGACTTCAGACTATACTACAAAGCTACAGTAATCAAGACAGTATGGTACTGGCACAAAAACAGAAAGATAGATCAGTGGAACAGGATAGAAAGCCCAGAGATAAACCCACGCACATATGGACACCTTATCTTTGATAAAGGAGGCAGGAATGTACAGTGGAGAAAGGACAGCCTCTTCAATAAATGGTGCTGGGAAAACTGGACAGGTACATGTAAAAGTATGAGATTAGATCACTCCCTAACACCATACACAAAAATAAGCTCAAAATGGATTAAAGACCTAAATGTAAGGCCAGAAACTATCAAACTCTTAGAAGAAAACATAGGAAGAACACTCTATGACATAAATCACAGCAAGATCCTTTCTGACCCACCTCCTAGAGTAATGGAAATAAAAACAAAAATAAACAAATGGGACCTAATGAAACTTCAAAGCTTTTGCACAGCAAAGGAAACCATAACCAAGACCAAAAGACAGCCCTCAGAATGGGAGAAAACATTTGCAAATGAAGCAACTGACAAAGGATTAATCTCCAAAATTTACAAGCAGCTCATGCAGCTCAATAACAAAAAAACAAACAACCCCATCCAAAAATGGGCAGAAGACCTAAATAGACATTTCTCCAAAGAAGATATACAGAATGCCAACAAACACCTGAAAGAATGCTCAACATCATTAATCATTAGAGAAATGCAAATCAAAACTACAATGAGATATCATCTCACACCAGTCAGAATGGCCATCATCAAAAAATCTATAAACAATAAATGCTGGAGAGGGTGTGGAGAAAAGGGGACACTCTTGCACTGCTGGTGGGAATGTGAATTGGTTCAGCCACTGTGGAGAACAGTATGGAGGTTCCTTAAAAAACTACAAATAGAATTACCATATGACCCAGCAATCCCACTACTTGGCATATACCCTGAGAAAACCAAAATTCAAAAAGAGTCATGTACCAAAATGTTCATTGCAGCTCTATTTACAATAGCCAGGACATGGAAACAACCTAAGCGCCCATCATCGGATGAATGGATAAAGAAGATGTGGCACATATACACAATGGAATATTACTCAGCCTTAAAAAGAAATGAAATTGAGCTATTTGTAATGAGATGGATAGACCTAGAGTCTGTCATACAGAGTGAAGTAAGTCAGAAAGAAAAAGACAAATACCGTATGCTAACACATATATATGGAATTTAAGGGAAAAAAATGTCATGAAGAACCTAGGGGTAAGATAGGAATAAAGACGCAGACCTACTGGAGAATGGACTTGAGGATATGGGGAGCGGGAAGGGTGAGTTTTGACAGGGCGAGAGAGAGTCATGGACATATACACACTAACAAATGTAGTAAGGTAGATAGCTGGGGGGAAGCAGCCGCAAGGCACAGGGATGTTAGCTCGGTGCTTTGTGACAGCCTGGAAGGGTGGGATGGGGAGAGTGGGAGGGAGGGAGACGCAAGAGGGAAGACATATGGGAACATATGTATATGTATAGCTGATTCACTTTGTTATAAAGCAGAAACTAACACACCATTGTAAAACAATTATACCCCAATAAAGATGTTTAAAAAAAAAAAAAAGGATTGCCAACTTATTGTTTCCATTAAATGGGTTGAGTGGAGCTTGAGTTATTTGTATTAGAATATGAGGAAATCACTTTAGGGCTTCCCTGGTGGCGCAGTGGTTAAGAATCCACCTGCCAATGCAGGGAACATGGATTAGATCCCTGGCCCGGGAAGATCCCACATGCTGGGGAGAAACTACTGAGCCCGTGCACCACAGCTACTGAGCCTGCACTCTAGAGCCCGTGAACCACAACTACTTAGCCCGTGTGCCACAACTACTGAAGCCCAGGTGCCTAAAGCCCATGACCTGCAACAAGAGAAGACACGACAATGTGAGGCCCATGCACCGCAACAAAGAGTAACCCCCACTTGCCTCAACTGGAGAAAGCCCGCGTGCAACAACAAAGACCCAACATAGCCAAAAATAAAAACAAACAAATAAATTAATTAACAAAACAAACAAAAAAAACCCCACAGAGCTTCTCAGAAACCAGTCTGAAAGCCACCTAGTAGTTCTTAATTAAAAAAAAAAAGATCTTTGCATTTGTGGAAAGTGCAATACCCCAATCGAATCATCTTGCAGTCAGCTTTCAATCCTATGGTCAGGAAGCATTAGTACAAGAACATAGGATGGTCTTCCCTGGTGGCACAGTGGTTAAGATCCCACTTGCCAATGCAGGGGACAGGGGTTCGAGCCCTGGTCTGGGAAGATCCCACATGCCGCAGAGCAACTAAGCCCATGCGCCACAACTACTGAGGCTGCGTGCTGCAGCTACTGAAGCCCGTGCACCTATAGCCCGTGCTCCACAAGAGAAGCCACCGCAATGAGAAGCCCGCACACCACAAAGAAGAGTAGCCCCAGCTCACTGCAACTAGAGAAAGCCCACACATGGCAATGAAGACCCAACTCAGCCAAAAATTAAAAAATTAATTAAAAAAAAATCTAACTTGAGGGTTGGCAAACTTTAAAAAAAAAAAGGAACATAGGAACTAGGGCCCCTGCCGGCCGCTGGTGGGGGACTCTGACACCCAAAGAGATGGGAGGAACCCCAAAGTGAACTGGTAGGATGTAGGCAGACTAAGCAGGGAGGAGAAGTGGAGGCCAGACAGGATCGGCATTCCTGAAACTGGGGAGATCAGGAGAGACAGGCGGGAGGGGCCCTCCCAGCTCAGAGGAGCAGGAGAGGAGAGGAAGGTGTTTGCCCCACCCCCTCGAGCCCAGGAAGCCTGCTGTGCTCCTATGTGAGGTCCCTGGCCATCTGAGACAAGGGGTGGGGGGCACACCTGTGCCCCTTCTGTTCCTTGAGCCTAAGCCCCACCTTCCACAGCCCCTAGGGTTTTTCCAGCCCTGTGGTTCCTGAGCATTGGTCTCACCCACCACCCAAACCTCGCCTTGCTTAGGCACCGCCCTCCACAGCCAAGGCCTATCCCCCCATTTTTTTTTCTTCCTCCTCTATTACTATTGTGGTACTGTTGTACCTTCTGGTTGTTGATTCATCTATATTTTTATTTTTATATTCTTCCTAACATGGCTGTTAGTTTCCTAGTCTACTTTTTTTTTTTAAACATCTTTATTGGGTTATAATTGCTTTACAATGGTGTGTTAATTTCTGCTTTATAACAAAGTGAATCAGTTATACATATACATATGTTCCCATATATCTTCCCTCTTGCGTCTCCCTCCCTCCCACTCTCCCTATCCCACCCCTCCAGGCTGTCACAAAGCACCGAGCTAATATCCCTGTGCCTTGCGGCTGCTTCCCCCTAGCTATCTACCTTACTACTTCCTAGTCTACTTTTATTCTTTACTTTGTTATTGTTGGGTTTTTTTTTCTTTTTTTTTTTCTTTTGCCACCCCAGGCGGCTTGCAGTATCTTGGTTCATGAGCCTGGGAATGGGCCAAAGCTCCTGCAGTGGGTGCTCTGAGTCTGAACCACTGGATTAACAGAGAACCTCAGACCCAGGGAATTTTCATCAGAGTGAGGTCTCAGAGAGTTCCTCATCAAGTTCCTCATCAGCACCAAGACAAAGCTCTATTCAATAGCATACAAACCCCAGAGTTGGAAACCTCAGGCCAAACAACCAGTAAGACAGGAATACAATCCCACTCATAAAAAACAATGTGGGCAAAAAAATATGTCACAGATGAAGGAACAAGGTAAAAACCCACAAGACCAGGTAAATAAAGAGGAAATAGGCAATCAACCCGAAAAAGTATTCAGAGTAATCATAGTAAAGATGATCCACAATCTTGGAAGTAGAATGTAGACACAGATTGAGAAAGTAAAAGAAATGTTTAACAAAGATCTAGAAGAATTAAAGAACAAACAGAGATGAACAACATAATAACTGAAATGAAAAATACACTAGAAGCAATCAATGACAGAATAACTGAGGCAGAAGAATGAATAAGTGAGGTGGAAGACAAAATGTGGAAATAACTGCCCAGGACCAGAATAAAGAAAAAGAATGAAAAGAATTGAAGACAATCTCAGAGACCTCTGGGACAACACTAAATGCACCAACCTTCAAATTATAGGGGTCCCAAAAGAAGAAGAGAAAAAGAAAGGGTCTGAGAAAATATTTGAAGAGATTATACTTGAAAACTTCCCTAACATGGGAAAGGAAATAGTCACATAAGTCCAGCAAGCACAGAGAGTCCCATACAGGAAAAACCCAAGGAGATACACAGCAAGACACATATTAATCAAACTAACAAAAATTAAATTAAAGAGAAAATATTAAAAGCAGCAAGGGAAAAACAAAAAATAACATACAAAAAATCCCATAAGGTTATCAGCTGAAACTCTTCAAGCCAGAAGGGAGTGGCAGGATATACTTAAAGTGATGAAACAGAAAAACCTACAACCAAGATTACTCTACCCAGCAATGATCTCATTCAGATTCGATGGAGAAGTCAAAAGCTTTTCAGACTAGCAAAAGCTAGGAGAATTCAACACCACCAAACCAGCTTTACAACAAATGCTAAAGAAGATTCTTTAAGTGGGAAACAAAAGAGAAGAAAAAGACCCACAAAAAAACCTCCCAAACAATTAAGAAAATAGTAATAGGAACATACATATCGATAATAACCTTGAATGTAAATGGATTAAAGGCCCCAACCAAAAGACACAGACTGGCTGAATGGATACAAAAACAAGACCCATACATATGCTGTCTAAAAGAGACCCAATTCAGACCTAGGGACACATACAGACTGAAAGTGAAGGGATGGAAAAAGATATTCCATGCAAATGGAAATCAAAAGAAAGCTGGAGTAGCAATACTTGTATCAATAAAATAGACTTTAAAATAAAGACTGTTACAAGAGATAAGGAGGGACACTACATAATGATCAAATGATCAATTCAAGAAGAAGATATAACAATTATAAATGATTACACACCCAACAAAGGAGCACCTCAATACATAAGGCAAATGCTAACAACAAGGAAAGGAGAAATCGACAGTTACACAATAATAGTTGTGGATTATAGCACCCCACTTTCACCACTGGACAGATCATCCAAACAGAAAATAAATAAGGAAAAACAAGCTTTAAATGATACATTACACAAGATGGACTTAATTGATATTTATAGGACATTCCATCCAAAAACAACAGAATACACATTTTTCTCAAGTGCTCATGGAACATTCTCTAAGATAAATCCTATCTTGGGTCACACATCAAGCCTTGGAAAATTTAAGAATATTGATATCGTATCAATCATCTATTCTGACCACAATGCTATGAGATTAGAAATAAATTACAGGAAAAAAACTGTAAAAAACACAAATACATGGAGGCTAAACAGTGCACTACTAAATAACCAAGAGATCACTGAAGAAATCAAAGAAGAAATTTAAAAATACATAGAAACCAATGACAACAAAAACAAGACAATCCAAAACCTATGGGATGCAGCAAAAGCAGATCTAAGAGGCAAGTTTGTAGCAATACAATGTCACCTCAAGAAACAAGAAAAATCTCAAATAAACTATCTAACCCTACACTTAAAACAACTAGAGAAGGAAGAACAAAGAAAACCCAAAGTCAGTAGAAGGAAAGAAATCATAAAGATCAGAGCAGGAATAAATGAAGTATAAATGAAGAAAACAGTAGCAAAGATCAATAAAACTAAAAACTGGTTCTTTGAGAAGATAAACATAATTGATAAACCCTTCACCAGACTCATCAGGAAAAACAGGGAGAGGTCGCAAATCAATAATATTAAAAATGAAAAAGGAGAAATCACAGCTGACACTGTAGAAATACAAAGGATTATAAGAGACTACTACAAACAACTATATGCCAATAAAATGGACAACCACGAGGAAATGGACAAATTCTTGGAAAGGTACAATTTTCCAAGACTGAACCAGAAAGAATTAGAAAATATAAACAGGCCTATCACAAGTAATGCAATTGAAACTGTGATTAAAAATTTTCCAACAAACAAAAGTTCAGGACCAGATAGCTTCACAGGCAAATTCTAACAAACATTTAAACAAGAGCTAACACCTATCCTTCTCAAACTCTTCCAAATAAATACAGAGGGAGAAACACTCCCAAATTCATTTTACGAAGCCACCATCACCCTGATACCAAAAGCAGACAAAGATATCACAGAAAAAAAGAAAATTATAGACCAATATCACTGATGAACATAGATGCAAAAATCCTGGACTAAATACTAGCAAACAGAATCCAACAGCACGTTAAAAGTTTTATAACCCATGATCAAATGGGATTTATCCCAGGGATGCATGCATTCTTCAATATACTCAAATCAGTCAATGTGATACACCACACTAACAAATTAAGGAATAAAACCATATGATCATCTCAATATATGCAGAAAAATCTTTTAACAAAATTCAACACCCATTTATGATAAAAACTCTCCAGAAAATAGGCACAGGGTTTCCTTGGTGGCACAGTGGTTAAGAATCCACCTGCCAGTGCAGGGAACACTGGTTCAATCCCTGGTCCAGGAAGATCCCACATGCCGTGGAACAACTAAGCCCGTGTGCCACAACTACTGAGCCTGCGAGCCACAACTACTGCAACCCTCATGCTTAAAGCCCATGCTCTGTGAAAAGAGAAGTCACCAGAGTGAGAAACCTGTGCACCACAATGAAGAGTAGCCCTTGCTCACCACAACTAGAGAAATCCCATGCACAGCATTTAAGACCCAATGCAACCAAAAATAAATAAAATGAATACATTTATAAAAGAAAAAGTTTAAAGAAAATAAAAATGGGCATAGAAGGAACCTACCTCAACACAATAAAGGCCATATATGACAAATCCACAGCAAGCGTCATACTCAATGGTGTAAAACTGAAAACATTTCCACTAAGATCAGGAACAAGACAAGGATGTCCACTCTCGTCACTCTTATTCAACATAGATTTGGAAGTCCTAGCCACAGCAATCAGAGAAGAAAATGAAATAAAAAGAATACAGATTAGAAAAGAAGAAGTAAAACTGTTGCTGTTTGCTGCTGTCATGATAATATACATAGAAAATCTGAAAGATGCCACCAGAAAACTACTAGAACTAATCAATGAATTTGGTAAGGTTGCAGGAAACAAAATTAATGCACAGAAATCTCTGGCATTCCTATACACCAACAATGAAAAAGCAGAAAGAGAAATTAAGGAAACACTCCCATTTACCATTGCAACAAAAAGAATAAAATACCTAGGAATAAACCTGCCTAAGGAGGTGAAAGACTTGTACTCAGAAAACTGTAAAACACTGATGAAAGAAATCAAAGGTGACATGACATAAACAGATGGAGATAAATACCATGTTCTTGGATTGGAAGAATCAGTACTGTGGAAATGACTATACTACCCAAAACAATCTACAGATTCATTGCAATCCCTATCAAACTACCAATGGCATTCTTTACAGAATTAGAACAAAAAATTTTATAATTAGTAAGGAAACACAAAAGACCCCGAATAGTCAAAGCAATCTTGACAAAGAAAAACAGAGTTGGAGGAATCAGGCTCCCCAACTTCAAACTATAGCACAAAGGTATAGTAATCAAGACAGTGTGGTAATGGCACAAAAACAGAAATATAGATCAATGGTACAAGATAGAATGCCCAGAGATAAACCCATGCACATATAGTCAACTAATCTATGACAAAGGAGGCAAGAACATATACTGGAGAAAAGACAGTCTCTTTAATAAGTGGTGCTGGGAAAACTGGACAGCTACATGTAAAGGAATGAAATTAGAACAATCCCTAACACCATACACAAAAATAAACTCCAAATGGATTAAAGACCTAAATGTAAGACCAGACAGTATAAAACTTTTAGAGGAAAATATAGGCAAAACAGTCTTTGACATAAACCACAGCAAGATCTTTTTTGACCCACCTCCTAGAGTAATGAAAATAAAAATAAACAAATGGGACCTAATAAGCTTAAAAGCTTTTGCACAACAAAGGAAACTGTAAGCAAGATGAAAAGACAACCCTCAGAATGGGAGAAAATATTTGCAAATGAAACAACAGACAAAGGATTAATCTCCAAAATATACAAACAGCTCATGGAGCTCAATATCACAAAAAACTAACAGCCAAATCAAAAATAGGCAGAAGATCTAAATAGACATTTCACCAAAGAAGACATACAGATGGCCAAGAGGCACATGAAAAAATACTCAACATCACTAATTACTATAGAAGTGCAAATCAAAACTACAATGAGGTATCACCTCCCACCAGTCAGAATGGACATTATCAAAAAATCTAGAAACAATAAATGCTGGAAAGGGTGTGGTGAAAAGGGAACCCTCCTGCACTGTTGGTGGGAATGTAAATTGATACAACCACTGTGGACAACAGTATGGAGGTTCCTTAAAAAACTAAAAATGGAACTACCATATGACCCAGCAATCCCACTACTGGGCATATACCCTGAGAAAACCATAATTCAAAAAGAGACATGTACCACAATATTCATTGTGGCACTATTTAGAATAGCCAGGACATGGAACCAACCTAAATGTCCATCGACAGTTGAATAGATAAAGAACATGTGGCACATATATACAATGGAATATTACTCAGCCATAAAAAGAAACAAAATTGAGTTATTTGTAATGAGGTGGGTGGACCTAGAGTCTGTCATACAGAGTGAAGTAAGTCAGAATGAGGAAAACAAATACCGTATGCTAACGTATATATGTGGAATCTAACAACAACAACAAAAGGATACTGATGAACCTAGTGGCAGGGCAGGAATAAAGAGATAGACATAGAAAATGAACTTGAGCACATGGGGTGGAAGGGCGAAGCTGGGGTGAAGGGAGAGTAGCATCAACATACATATACCTCCGAATGTAAAATAGCTGGCTGGTGGGAAGCATCAACATAGCACAGGGAGGTTGGCTCCGTGCTTTATGATGACCTAGAGGGGTGGGATAGGGAGGATGGGAGGGAGGGTATATGGGGACATGTGTATGCATATGACTGATTTGCTTTCTTGTGCAACAGAAACTAACACAGTATTGTGAAGTAATTATACTCCAATAAAGGTCTATTAAAAAAAAAGAACATAGCATTGCCATTTCGCTGAAGTTTGCTTATAATAGCGATAACTTAAAAAAGCACTTTACATTAAGTTATTCAGAGCAACTTTCTTAAAATACATTCTTTTATGTAAAAAAATTCAGTACAAAAATGAAAATGTATTTCTCCTCTCATGTCTCCTTTCTCGCTACAATGTCCAGTAATAATTGTCCTTTGCTATTCACGGGGGATTAGTTCCAGGACCCCTGTGGATAGTAAAATCCAAGGATGCTCAAGTTCTTTACATAATGTGGTGCCTCTGTATCTGCAGGATCCACATCTGTGGAGTCAACCAACAGCAGATCGAGTGCATTTTTATCCCTTCTGTTTAAACACTTTATTTACAGTTATGTGATTAAATAATCACAACACATATTCTAATTTTTTTTTAAATGTGATTTGGAATCTCCATAAGACTATGAACAGATTTTGCAGCAGAAATTTTGTAGGTCAGTTGTGAGTGGCACCATATATTCAAAATGCTTAAAGAAAAACTTCCAACCAAGAATACTCTACCCAACAAATTATGAAGGAAATAAAGAGTTTTCCAGACAAGCAACAGCTTAAGGAGTTCATCACCTCAAAAATCAGCATTACAAGAAATGTTAAAGGGACTTCTTTAAGCTGAAAAGAAAGGCCACGCTAATTAGTAACAAGAAAACATATGAAAGTATAAATCTCACTGGTAAAGGTAAATATATAGTAAAAGCAATAGATTAATCACTTATATAGCTAGTGTGAAGGTTAAAAGGCAAAAGTAGTAAAAATAACTATAACTACAACAATTAGCTAAGGGATACACAAGGTAAAAAGATGTAAAATGTGACATAAAAAACATAAAACATGAAGGGGAAGAGTAAAAAATGTGATTACATGGGTATGAGGTACATCTACATTCAGATATCTTTAGCTAAAATCTCAAGAGATAAGTATGTTCCATGCACATAGTTGCTTTTTCTCTTTCTTCTCAAAGGGATTTCAAATCTGGTAGGGCATGAAGTCCTATGATATATCCTTTCATCAATCCCACCATCTCTCTTTATTTTACATTCTATCATTACTTCTGAAGGACTTAATTGTGATCTAAACAAGATATAAAATCTGGGCTTCCTTGGTGGTGGAGTGGTTGAGAGTCTGCCTGCCGATGCAGGGGACATGGGTTCGTGCCCTGGTCCAGGAAGATTCCATATGCCACAGAGCAGCTAGGCCCGTGAGCCCTGGCCGCTGAGCCTGCGTGTCCCGAGCCTGTGCTCCACAACGGGAGAGGCCACAACAGTGAGAGGCCCGCATAACGCAAAAAAAAAAAAAAAAAAAAATTTGTTTCTCAAAAAAAAAATAATATAATTGGTTGCAGCTATAAAATGAATGACACCATATATAGCACTGTGGGGGAGTGGTGGGGAGAGCAGTATCCTGCATTTAAGGAGACAGACTCTTTAAATGGCATGAGCCTTTCTGGAAATTTTCTAGCTTTATTTGGGCTCCCTCAGGAGATTCACTTCATACCTGAATGTGTGAACAGACGCATGCATGGCAGAGGGCGCCCCAGTATAACACAAGAGCCCCAGGGTCACTGATTCTTGGTTGCCCTGGGGATATCTGTTCAGTGGACATCTGGTGAGTGCCAGGTACCTATACACTTTAGGCACTTTGGACGCAAGATGAATTTGGCTAACTTCCTGCTCTCAAACTTATATTCAGTCAAGTAGAGGAGATGAGAGTATGTGTCAACTAAAAATAACAAAAGCTAACATTTATTTTCTACTTACTATGTTTCACACACTATGCTAAGGGTTTTGCCTTCAATCTCATCTATTCTTTGTAAGATTTCTTCAAGCTGGGTACAGTTATTATAGCTGGCATCACACTGTGAGAAGTGCTATAATTGAGGAATGAGCGTGATTGGAAAGAAATAAGAAAGATTTAAGTCTACCTGAGGGAGTTAGAGAAAGAATAAAGTGACATTAGCTATTTACTTCTTTGCTTTTTCCTCAACTCTGAGCTGGCTGAGTGCACAGACTGCATCTTGTTCAGTTTCAAAACCTCATAACCTACCCTCAATAAATATCTCAGGAAAAAATGAATGATGTTTGAGCTGGATTTTGAATGTTGAGTAGATTTTCACAAAATAGGAAAGAAAAAGGGGCCTTTTAGTCAGAAGGTGAAGCATAAAAAAGGCAGTGAGACATGACTGTGATATACTTAGGGAATGTCAAGTAATTTGGGGTGAGGGAATATCAGGATACGAGGTAGAGAGTGGGAGAAGCTGGAAAGTAGATTGGTGTCTCAGCTATTGCTGTGTAACAAACCACCAAAAATGGAGTTGCTTAAACAATCAGTATTCATTACTGCTTATGAGTATACAGGCTAATTTGGGGGTTCTGCTGATCTGGACCAGATTTGGTGATTTCAGCTGAGCTTGGTCATAAATCTATGGTGTTCTGATGGGTAGGCTGGAGGCTGGCTTGCCTAGACTGGCCTCATCCTCACATGTGGTTGGCTGGATGTTGGATGGGTGGATAGAAGTGATTGTGCCACGTTTCTCTCATCATTTGGTAGCCTAGCCTAGGTTTGTTCACATGGCAGTGGCAGAGCTCCGGAAAGTGAGTGCAAGTAGGTAAGGTCTCTTGAAACCTGAGCTTGGTATTGGTACTCTGTCATTTCTGCCACAATCTATTGGCCAAAGAAAGTCACAAGGCTAACTTAAATTCTAAGCGTGGGGAAATTGACTCCACCTGTTGATTGGATGAGCTGCAAAGTCAAATGCAAAAAGGATAGTGATAAAAGGGGTGAAGAATTGGAGATATGTTTGCTCTCAATCTCTTACAGCTGTGGTTAGATACCATCTGAATACCAAGTATGAACTTTATTTTGTAAAAACCGGAAGCTTTCAAAGTCATGACATAGATTTGGGTTTTAAAAAGATATCTCTGGCAGTAGTATGATACACAGTTTGAAGGGAGGAGTGATTAAAGGCAAGGTGCCTATGAGGTGCATAATGCAATAGTCCAAGATATTATGGGTTTAAACAGAACCCTATGACTTTAGTTCATTCCAACTAAACTGACAAGTTAGATCAAAACCACCTCTTCTATTCACTGCCCCACCAATTGATTTTGTGTAATTAATCCTTAATTAATTAAAGATTTAGTTTAAATATGTGAGCATATAAATTAACTTAGATGGCCTCTAAGTTTCTTCCCTATATTGTTTCCATTATTCTAAAATAAGAACTTGTCTATGGATATTCCAAATGGCTTGCAAACAAAATACTGTCTGAAGCTTTTTTCTTATAAAAAGAAATGTGGGTTGTGGGAATCAAGGAAGATTTTTGAGCAAGAGAAAAATGTGATCATAGATTCCACTGGGAAGTTAAATTTCACAATGAAGAGTAGGATAGATTGATGGGTGAAGGTTATGTTGAAGGGAACCATTTGGAGCCCATAGAAATAGTTCATATGTGAATCATAAGGCCTGAATTAGACAGTGGGTGGGCCCTGGGAGTGGATAGGGAGGAATGTATCTACGGGGTAATTCTAAGATTAGAGAGAACTTGGAGCCTGGCTGGATGTGGGGATAGGACAAGGGAGAGGAAGAATTGAAGGTAATTTCATTGATTCATGTCCACCTTAAATCTGATTCATTATATCACCAAGATCATATTTTATAAAAATTAAATTTTATTGCTTATAAAAGTAATACCTAGTCATCATGGAAAATATATTTGCTCTTTAATTTATTTATTGAACAAATATTTAAGAAGTACCTCCTATGTGCCAGTCACTGTTCTAGGCACTAGGGATAGAGTAGAAAACAAGTGAAAGAGAAATTCCTGACTTCATGGATATTACATAGAGAAAAGGAAGGGGGAAAAGTGAGGAGAATTGCCCAGATCCTTTCTTCTGCCCTTACTTAACATTTTGGAATATCTCCTCTATATCTCTCTGTCTCTCTCTCTCCTGAGCTTCTCTTCTATCTCTCCCTCTCTTTTTCTCTCTTTCTCCTTCTCTTTCTGTGTATATGTGTCTATTTAGCAGCATTTTGGTCTCTTAAATATATGACTTTTCTACCTTAAATTATGGTATAAGATTTCTCTTCCCCATGTTAGTACCTATTCTTCATTACTGTCTCTTAGCTGTGTGAACCTAGGCAATCTCTATGCCTCAGTTTCCTTATCGCTTAAAATGGTAGTACTTCCCTTTAAACACTGTTGTGAGGGCTGACTTGATACACTTAAAGTGCCTAGAATAGTGTATGTTACGGTGTAAGCACTCAATAAATTTAGCTGTAAATATTATTTTTATTATTAATATTTTAAATCATCATTAGTTACTACTATATTACTTCTTTTTTTTAAATTTGGCCCTCTCTTTTTAATAGCCTTTTTAAAAATTTTATGTATTTTATTTTTTTATTTTTGGCTGTGTTGGGTCTTCATTGCTGCGTGCAGGCTTTTCTCTGGTTGCAGTGAGCGGGGGCTACTCTTGGTTGCGGTGTGTGGGATTCTAATTGCAGTGACTGCTCTTGTTGCGGAGCATGAGCTTTAGGCACACGAGCTTCAGTAGTTGTGGCTCGCGGGCTCTAGAGGGCAGGCTCAGTATTTGTGACACATAGGCTTAGTTGCTCTGAAGCATGTGGGATCTTCCTGGACCAGGGCTCGAACTCGTGTCCCCTGCATTGGCAGGCGGATTCGTAACCACTGCGCCACCAGGGAAGCCCTATATTACTGTTTTTAATTATTTAGATTGCTTTCATTTTAAAGTAACTCTAAATGGGCATTTTTAAAATACATCTTTATTGGAGTATAATTACTTCGCAACGTGGTGTTAGTTCCTGTTGTACAACAAAGTGTATCAGCCATATGCATACATATATCCCCATATCCCCTCTCTCTTGAGCCTCGCTCTCACCCTCCTGATCCCACTCCTCTATGTCATTGCAAAACACTGAGCTTATATCCCTGTGCTATGCTGCTGCTTCCCACTAGCTATCTATTTTACATTTGGTAGTGTATATATGTCGATGCTACTCTCACTTCACCCCAGTTTCCCCCTCCCACATCCTGGGTCCTCAAGTCCATTCTCTATGTCTACGTCTTTATTCCTGCCCTGTCACTATGTTCATCAGTACCCTTTTTTGTTGTTAGATTCCATGTATATGCGTTAACGTATGGTATTTGTTTTTCTCTTTCTGACTTACTTCACTCTGTATGACAGACTCTAGGTCCATCCACCTCACTACAAATAACTCAATTTCATTTCTTTTTATGGCTGAGTAATATTCCATTGTATATATGTGCCACATGTTCTTTATCCATTCATCTGTTGATGGACATTTAGGTTGGTTCCATATCCTGGCTATTCTAAATAGTGCCACAATGAATATTGTGGTACATGTCTCTTTTTGAATTATGGTTTTCTCAGGGTATATGCCCAGAAGTGGGATTGCTGGGTCATATGGTAGTTCTATATTTAGTTTTTTAAGGAACCTCCATACTGTTGTCCACAGTGGTTGTATCAATTTACATTCCCACCAACAGTGCAGGAGGGTTCCCTTTTCACCACACCCTTTCCAGCATTTATTGTTTCTAGATTTTTTGATAATGTCCATTCTGACTGGTGGGAGGTGATAACTCATTGTAGTTTTGATTTGCATTTCTCTAATAGTTAGTGATGTTGAGCATCTTTTCATGTGCCTCTTGGTCATCTGTATGTCTTCCTTGGTGAAATGTCTGTTTAGGTCTTTTGCCCATTTTTTAACTGGATTATTTGTTTTTTTGATATTGAGCTCCATGAGCTGTTTGTATATTTTGGAGATTAATCCTTTGTCTATTGTTTCATTTGCAAATATTTTCTCCCATTCTGAGGGTTGTCTTTTCATCTTGTTTACAGTTTCCTTGTTGTGCAAAAGCTTTTAAGTGTCATTAGGTCCCATTTGTTCATTTTAATTTTTATCTCTATTACTCTAGGAGGTGGGTCGAAAAAGATCTTGCTGTGATTTATGTCATAGAGTGTTCTGCCTATGTTTTCCTCTAAGGGTTTTATAGTGTGTGACCTTACATTTAAGTCTTTAATCCATTTGGACTTTATTTTTGTGTATGGTGTTAGGGAGTGTTATAATTTCATTCTTTTACATGTAGCAGTCCAGTTTTCCTAGCACCACTTATTGAAGAGACTGTCTTTTCTCTATTGTATGTTGTTGCCCCCTTTGTCATAAATTAGGTGTCCATGGGTTTATCTCTGGGCATTCTATCCTGTACCATTGATCTATATTTCTGTTTTTGTGCCAGTACCATACTGTCTTGATTACTATACCTTTGTGCTATAGTTTGAAGTCAGAGAGCCTGATTACTCCAACTGCATTTTTCTTTCTCAAGATTGCTTTAGCTATTTGGGGTCTTTTGTGTTTCCATAAGAATTGTAAAATTTTTTTTCTAATTCTGTGAAGAATGCCATTGGTAATTTGATAGGGATTGCATTGAATCTGTTGATTGCTTTGGGTAGTATAATCATTTTCTGAATATTGATTCTTCCAATCCAAGAACATGGCCTATTTCTTTATCTGTTTATGTCATGTTTGATTTCTTTCATCAGTGTTTTATAGTTTTCTGAGCACAAGTCTTTCACTTCCTTGGGCAGGTTTATCCTAGGTATTTTATTCTTTTTGTTGCAATGGTAAGTGGGAGTGTTTCCTTAATTTCTTTTTCTGATTTTTCATTGTTGGTGTATAGGAATGCCAGAGATTTCTGTGCATTAATTTTGTTTCCTGCAACCTTACCAAATTAATTGATTAGTTCTAGTAGTTTTCTGGTGGCATGTTTAGGATTTTCCATGTATACTATTATGTCATCAGCAAACAGCGACAGTTTTACTTCTTTTCAAAATTGTATTCCTTTTATTTCATTTTCTTCTCTGATTGCTGTGGTTAGGACTTCCAAAACTATGTTGAATAAGAGTGGTGAGAGTGGACATCCTTGTCTTGTCCTGATCTTAGTGGAAATGCTTTCATTTTTTCACCACTGGATATCATGCTTGCTCTGTGTTTGTCATATATGGTGTTTATTATGTTGAGGTAGGTGCCCTCTATGCCCATTTTTGGAGAGTTTTTTTTAATCATAAATCGGTGTTGAATTTGTCAAAAGCTTTTTCTGCATCTATTGAGATGATCATATGGTTTTTATTCCTTAATTTGTTAATGTGGTGTATCACATTGATTTATTTGCATATATGGAAGAATCCTTTGCATCTCTGGGATAAATCCCACTTGATCATGGTGTATGATCCTTTTAATGTGCTGTTGGATTCTGTTTGCTAGTATTTTGTTCAGGATTTTGCATCTATGTTCACCAGTGATATTCGTCTATAATTTTCTTTTTTTGTGATATCTTTGTCTGTTTTTTGTATAAGGGTGATGGTGGCTTCATAGAATGAACTTGAGCGTGTTTCTCCCTCTGCAATTTTTTGGAAGAGTTTGAGAAGAATCGGTGTTATCTATTCTCTAAATGTTTGATAGAATTTGCCTGTGAAGCCATCTGGTCCTGTCCTTTTGTTTGTTGGAAGATTTTAAATTAGTTTCAATTTCATTACTTGTGATATGTATGTTTATATTTTCTAATTCTTCCTGGTTCAGTCTTGGAAAATTGTACCTTTCCAAGAATTTGTCCATTTCTTCGTGGTTGTCCATTTTATTAGCATATAGTTGTTTGTAGTAATCTCTTATAATCCTTTGTATTTCTACAGTGTCAGTTGTGATTTCTCCCTTTTCATTTCTAACTTTATTGATTTGCATCCTCTCCCTTTCTTCCTTGATGAGTCTGGCTAAGGGTTTATCAATTTTGCTTATCTTCTCAAAGAAACAGCTTTTAGTTTTATTGATCTTTGCTATTGTTTCTTCCTTTCTACTTCATTTATTTCTGTTCTGATCTTTATGATTTCTTTCCTTCTACTGACTTTTAGTTTTCTTTATTCTTCTTTAGTTGTTTTAAGTGTGAGGTTAGATAGTTTATTTGAGAGTTTTCTCTTTCCTTGAGGTGAGATTGAATTGCTATAAACTTCCCTCTTAGAACTGCTTTTGCTGTGTCCCATACGTTTTGGGTCGTTGTGTTTTCATTGTCATTTCTTTCTATGCATTTTTAAATTTCTTCTTTGATTTCTTCAGTGATCTCTTGGTTATTTAGTAGCACACTGTTTAGCCTCCATGTATTTGTTTTTTTTACAGTTTTTTTCCTGTAATTGATTTCTAATCTCATAGCATTGTGGTCAGAATAGGTGTTTGATATGGTTTCAATTTTCTTAAATTTTCCAAGGCTTGATTTGTGATCCAAGATATGATCTATCCTAGAGAATGTTCCATGAGCACTTATGAAGAAAGTGTATTCTGTTGATTTTGGAAGGAATGTCCTACATATATCAATTAAGTCCATCTTGTGTAATGTATCATTTAAAGCTTGTTTTTCCTTATTTATTTTTTGTTTGGATGATCTGTCCAGTGGTGAAAGTGGGGTGTTAAAATCCCCAAATACTATTGTGTAACTGTCGATTTCTCCTTTCATTGATGTTAGCATTTGCCTTATGTATTGAGGTGCTCCTATGTTGGGTGTATAAGCATTTATAAATGTTATATCTTCTTCTTGGATTGGTCCTTTGATCATTAGGTAGTGTCCCTCCTTTTCTCTTGTAACAGTCTTTATTTTAAAGTCTATTTTATCTGATACAAGTATTGCTACTCCAGCTTTCTTTTGATTTCCAGAATATCTTTTTCCATCCCTTCACTTTCAATCTGTATGTGTCCCTAGGTCTGAATTGGGTCTCTTTTAGACAGCATATGTATGGGTCTTGTTTTTGTATCCATTCAGCCAGTCTGTGTCTTTTGGTTGGGGCCTTTAATCCATTTACATTCAAGGTTATTATCGATATGTATGTTCCTATTACTATTTTCTTAATTGTCTGGGGTTTGTTTTTGTGGGTCTTTTTCTTCTCTTGTGTTTCCCACTTAAAGAAGATTCTTTAGCATTTGTTGTAAAGCTGGTTCGGTGGTGCTGAATTCACCTAGTTTTTGCTAGTCTGAAAAGCTTTTGACTTCTCCATTGAATCTGAATGAGATCATTGCTGGGTAGAGTAATCTTGGTTGTAGGTTTTTCTGTTTCATCACTTTAAGTATATCCTGCCACTCCCTTCTGGCTTGAAGAGTTTCAGCTGATAACCTTATGGGATTTTTTGTATGTTATTTTTTGTTTTTCCCTTGCTGCTTTTAATATTTTTTCTTTAATTTAATTTTTGTTAGTTTGATTAATATATGTCTTGTATATCTCCTAGGGTTTATCCTGTATGGGACTCTGTGTTTCCTGGACTTGGGTGACTATTTCCTTTCCCATATTAGGGAAGTTTTCAACTATAATCTCTTCAAATATTTTCTCAGACTCTTTTTCTCTTCTCTTTCTGGGACCCCTATAATTCAAATATTGGTATGTGTAGTGTTGTCCCAGAGGTCTCTGAGATTGTCTTCAATTCTTTTCATTCTTTTTCTTTATTCTGGTCCTGGGCAGTTATTTCCACCATTTTGTCTTCCACCTCACTTATTCATTCTTCTGACTCAATTATCCTGTTATTGATTGCTTCTAGCGTATTTTTCATTTAAGTTATTGTGTTGTTCATCTTTCTGTTTTTTAGTTCTTCTAGATCTTTGTTAAACATTTCTTATATTTTCTCAATCTGTGCCTCCATTCTGTTTCCGAGATTCTAGATCATGTTTACTATCATTACTCTTAATTCTTTTTCATGTAGATTTCCTCTTTCCTCTTTATTTACCTGGTCTTGTGGGTTTTTACGTTGCTCCTTCATTTGTGACATATTTTTTTGCTGCCTCATTTTTTTTTTTAAGAGTGGGATTGTATTCCTGTCTTACTGGTTGTTTGGTTTGAGGCCTCCAACACTGGAGTTTGTAGGCTATTGGGTAGAGTTGGGTGTTGGTGCTGAGATGATGAACTGTGTGAGACCTTACTCTGATGAATATTCCCTGGGGTCTGAAGTTCTCTGTTAGTCCAGTGGTTCAGATTTGGAGCTCCCAATGCAGAAGCTTCTGCCTGACCCTGGGCTCATGAACCAAGATCCCACAAGCCACCTGAAGTGGCTGTAAATAACAAAGTAAAAAATAAAATTAGACTAGGAAACTAACAGACATGTTAGAAAGAATAGGCCCCATGCCCATATGTAGGGAGGGCCTATGCTTAGGACCCACAGGGCTAGAAAAGGCCCTGGGGACTGTGTGGGTAGGGGTGGGGCTTAGGCTCAAGGAACAGAAGGGACCCAGGTGCCCCCCCACCTCTGGTCTCATAGGGAAGGGGACCTCACCTGGGAGCCCAGCAGGCTGCCTGGGCTTGAGTGGGCAGGGCAATCGCACTCCTCTCCTCTCCTGCTCCTCCCAGATGGCTCGTCCTGCCTACCTCTCCTGATCTCCCCAGCCTCCCTCCTATGGCCCCAGCACCCACACGGCCTGGATGGGGCTTTGGAGGGGGTGGGAGTACCAGCAGGCTCCCTGGCTCAAGTGGGCCAGGCAATCGCCCTCTGCTCCTCTCCTGCTCTTTGCAGAGAGTCCCTCCCACCTGCCTCTCCTGATATCCCTGGCCTCAGGGACGCCAATCTTGTCTGGCCTCTAATTTTCTTCCCCCCTCAGTCCCCCTACATTCTACCGGTTCACTTTGGGGCTCCTCCCATCTCCTTGGGCATCAGAGTCTCCCACCAGTGGCTGATAAGTGCCCTAGTTGTGGGGAGACACTGACTCCACATCTTCCCACACTGCCATCTTGACTCCACCTCCCCTGCATTATTTTGATTGTCATCCTCTTGGTGCTTTCAAGCTCCTGGGTTCGTTCTAGGTTCAGACTTCAAATAACTTCTCTGATTGATTGTTGCCAAGTTGCAGCTAGGTGGTTTCTATTCAGGTAAAAATTTGGTTAGTAAGTGAAGACTTATTTGTTTTCTCCATCATGTAGGAGTTTGGCCACCCTGACTGACACCTTGAGAGAAGGAAACTCTTTGAGAATGGCCATCAGTGGGAGTGTGCTTCTGGGGCAGCACCAGCTTTGGCTACTGTAGGAAGCTTCTCAAGAAGCATTTGGGATGGGAGGGCAGGCCATCCACCTGGGACCTCTGTCCATATTGATGTCAATTTTGGGGGGCTGCTATAACAAAAATACTATGGAATGAGTGGCTTAAACAACTAACATTTGTTTTTCACATACTGGAGGTTGAAAAGTCCAAGATCAAGGTGCATCTTTGGTATCTGGTGAAGACACTCTTCTAGGTTTGTAGATGGCCATCTTCTCACTGTATCCTCACAGGGCAGAGAATGAGAGAGAAAGGGAGAGGGTATGGAGAGAGAGAGAGAGAGAGAGAGAGAGAAAGCTCTATCCTGTCTTTTCTTATAAGGATAAGAAAAGGCTCTTATAAGGGCTTTCTTATAAGGGCTTTAATCCAATTCATGAGGGTTTTACCCCCAAAGGCCCCACCTCCTAACTCCATCACATTGGGGGTTAGGATTTCAACACATGAATTTGCGGGGACACAAACATCCAGTCCATAACAGCCCTCCATCTTCTCCATACTAACTCCTGTTTGTGCCTCTGGGTGCATGACAACAAAACATGTAGTCCTTTGTTAGAGATGGGCACAGGGTCAAGTTATATTGACAAAGTAAGTTGAGGGAAAACAAGGGAAGTGTTTGATTTACTTCTAAACTATTAAAAATTGAGACTAAACCTCAATATCCTCTAGAGCAGTACTTCTCATTCAGTAGGTCTGGGAGGGGCCTTCAATGATTAATTTCTAACAGTGCTCATGCTGGTGGTCTAAAGACCAGACTTCAAGAAGCAAGGCAGTAGATTTTGACTATGAGGTCCATGAGACCAAGGGCACCATATTCTTTTCCATTTTTTCCCCAGACTTGCCATGGCACCTGGCACAAAAATAAATTCTCAATAAATGCTTGCTGAATCAAATTAATGTGGGACATGGGCTACAAGGACAAATTTTATAGCTTAATTTTCTGTTAGAATAAGCTCACAGCCAAAAACCAAATAGATAAAAGCCAACCATAATTAAACATGTGTTTAGTACTTTGGAGTTTCCCAAGCCCTTTAATTAATGATAGCTTATTTGATTTCTACTCTTACAATAATCTTCTGAAAGTGAGCTGTCATTATTATTTTTCCATTGCAGATGGTAAAAGCCAAGTCGGAGAGGGTAAGTAATTGGCCTAAGGAGGCTAGCAGTACATACACTGGAATATGGGTCTTCTGCTTGCCAGTTTTTTCCTGCTGTACTCTGCATAAATAGTAAAAACTCTTGTTATCATACTGCTTGAGGCTGTTGATGTTCCTGTTCCACAGTAATTGCTACATACTTGGCACAGAAGAGCTAATACATCTAGAATTAAGTGTATGGGTGTGATATGAGATTTGGCAAAAAATAACTCACAAGCTCTCTCTGGGCTTCTAGGACAAACCAGATGCTCCTGAAGGCTCTTCTGTCTCTCAGCAAAAGAGGCTACATCCGAGCTCAGCTTCCCTGAGGACCAGAGATTTCCTTCCTCAAGGTAGCATCCCATAGACCCCAAAGTCTACAGGACAGGGCAGCTGGCAACCAGACCCAGGCTGTGTGGCTACAGAGTGTACCGATCAGATCATTCCCTCTGCCAAGGTTGCTTTCAGGTTTGCCCCCAAAGAAATGAGAACAGTAAGGGGCAGGAGCTCTCCACCTGAACCCAGACCAACAGTGTGTCACAGCACACAGGCCCTGGTGGCCTTGGGACAATGAGAAGCATTCACACCCTTTTTTCTCTTACTAATCCTTGCTTTAGAAACTTTCCTAGTAAAATCTATTCCAAACCCATGTCTTGGGATGATGTGGAATTCACTCGAGCCCTTGCATGGTAGGTGGCAATCACGAAGGGACTCCCCACCCCCACCCTCAACCCTGCCTTAACTCACCTTGCATGACAGAGGGGGTTTAACTGTTGTTTTACACTCACCTTTCTCTTCTCTTTGCCACACTTTCCTAGTTGCCATCAACTTTCTTCTATAGCCTCTTTTGCAAGGCAGACCACAGTGCTAGGTACATAATAGATAAAACAATAGAAAGGTACCAAGTCAACATTTTATTTTTTGCTGCTCTACCCTGGTTTCCGTGAAGCATCCCAGGGATGTTAACAGATGACATCACACGTTAGTGTGCCTATGAGTAGTAGCATTCTGGAGACTAAGTCAAGTCAATGGGGCACAAGAATCTTGGCAGTGAAAGGAATGTTTTATTTACAAAGAGTTCACATGTTTGAAGTTCTATGAGTTTCTATTTGCACAGATACGCCCTGAGTATATCGCAGCCAGGCCCTGCAATGCCCCCCTTGCTGAGGTTTCCCACAGCGGGGCCAGAAGGAGTTACGCAGGCTTCCATTGCTCTTGTGGGGAGACAAGGATCAGGAGACAGAGATCACAATCTTATGGGAATTGTTCTTTCTGTATCAAGGAAGAAATTCTGACCAAAAATGTGGGAAGTCCTGAGGGACAGTATGGCAAGTATGAATTCATCCTAAAGACATCTGAGCAAGAAATGTTATTTGCATATAGTATATTATCACTTGGGGGGTAGGTGTGTACATGTGTTTATAATCTACACTGTACAGTACAAAATAATTCCAATTAAGTAGATAGCATAATGATTAAGTCAAGGCTTCAGGACCTGGGTTTAAGATCTTGCTATGCTATCTTATCTATCTCTATTATCTACCTATATGTATGTATGTATCTATCATCTATCTATCTATCTATCTAACATCTATCTATCTATATTACCTTTTGACCACCTTCACCCATTTGGCCCACCCCACACCTCATGCCTCTGGCAACTACCAATCTGTTCTCTGTATCTAAAAGGTTTATTTAAGATTTCACATATAAGTGAGATCATACGGTATTTGTCTTTCTCTGACTTATTTCATTGAGCATAATGCCTTCAAGTTCCATCCTTGTTGTTACAAATGGCAGGATTTTCTTCTTTCTCATGGTTGAATAATATTCCACTGTGTATATAAATACATCATGTTTTATCCATTCATCCATCAGTGGACATTTAGGTTACTCCCATGCCTTGGCTATTATAAATAATGCTGCAATGAACATGGAGGTGCATGTATCTTTTTGAGTTAGTGCTTTTCTTTCCTTTGGATAAATATCCAGAAGTGGAATTTCTGGATCTTATGGTGGTTCTTTTATTTTTTTTAGGAACCTCTGTACTGTTTTCCGTAGTGGCTGCACCAATTTACATTCCCACTGACAGCGCACAAGGGTTCCCTTTTCTTCACATCCTCGCCAACACTTGTTATTTCTTGTCTTTTTGATAATAGCCATTCTAACAGGTGTGAGGTAATACCTCACTGACGTTTTCTTTCTCTTGAGACCTTTGGTAATATATTTTAAATCTCTAAGCCTGTTTGTCTAGAAAAGCAAGCATGCAATCTCATTTTGTATGTTGCTGAGGAGATGAAATAATGAAAGGAAATGGCTAGCACAGTCCTGGCACATGGCATCAGAACTCACTAAATGTTAGCTCTTAAAAAGGAATCCATACCAGTATCTTTTTCATCTTCTAGGACTTGATGTTATACTTTGTTCTGCTTTTCTGCCATTTTGTTTCTAGATTAGAGCTGTTACTTCTGTCAAGCTCCCTGAAGAGTCAGAGGCATTGCTTTGTTGGAGTACGTGTCACTACAGCTCAAAGTTTCCTAGATGTTGCTATGGGCCTAGCTGACACTTTCCTTTTTGTCTGTCTCTTTTTTTCTTCTCTCCATCTCCCATCCCCTAGCCCCACACTCCACCAACCCTGGTCCCCTCCTCATTCCTATTCAGTTTGGATGGCCCCCTATGTTTATGGATCAAGATAATTTGTGGCCATGGAGTTTGATGGCCAGGTTTTATTTCCCCATTGCTGACTTCCTACAAGCCCAGCCTGTTCAGCTGACCTTCCAGCTCAGACCAAGCCCATACCTCTGATGGGTCGTTAAGATTTTGGGTAGTATACATCAAAATGTCTATGTCCCTATGATGTACTTCTCCTGCCAGAGGTTAGAAAGTGAAGAAATTAGGTTGCATTTGTCTAATTGAGTGGTGGGTGGACGATCCCTACTTATGTCTGTCTCTTAGTCACCTAACATCTCAGTTTCCTCAAACTGTCCCAGTTCACCCTATTGTCCAAAAGAAATTATTAACAACATCCTCTTTTTCTCTCACAAGTGTCCTGGTTTGGAAGATATATCTTCCAGACCTTTCTTTTAGGTCTTGTATATATTTAAGCTTCATTTCAAATAGAAAAGATGGTACGTTACCAAATAAAAAATATTTTTTTCAGTACAATAACAAGAACTGTGAGAAGGAAAGTCAGAATGAAGTCATAATTTTCAGAAATGGTGCTTCAAAGAGTTTTCTTTCTGTAGTGCAAACTGGAATGTGTTTTTAATCATAGCAAGTAGTGTTTTGAAAAACTTGGTAGAAGCATGCTACATAATTTACATTTTAAGTGGTCAACTCTTGTTCAATGAAGTATAAGCAAACTAAAAATGCTCAAGGGAAAAACACATCACACTTTTTTTAATGCCTTGAAAGCTTCTCCTCTTTTTTTTCTTGCCTCACTTCATATTACAGGGTAGAATGCATCTTCCACAAAGAGGTGCAAATAAGAAATCTAATAATACTCAGAACTAGAAGAGCTGGCACAGCTTGTTCATCCTAAAATTGTGCAGCCATGTTAAGATACAACAGAGAGAAATCATTCAAGGAGCTGGGAGGGAAAGCTCCTAGCTTTGTTACCATCAACTATCTCTACCTGAACAGAAGAGACATGAGCTGCTATAGGTGCCACATATTATCAAGCCATGTCAGTGACACAGGACCATAGTGGATAGGAAGAGACAATACATACATGCGGCTTCAAAGGCTGTACTGAACATGGAAGAACACCTTCATACATAGCAGCTACAGCAAATTCAGGGCTCCTAAGACAGACCATTTACTGGGTTCACAATTCTCACTTACTCTGGAGAGGAATATTTATTCTTGTCACTACTCATGGTATATATCATGCTTTAACCAACTCCTTCCCTTCCTCATTCTAAGAAAGGACACAGGGCTATAAAAGATGCAATGCAAAATCCTTCCACCTGGCATACAGCTGAAAAGGAAAGAACAGCAAAATCCCAGAGGAGCTAGAATGGACCAGGAAACAATAGGCACCTTAATGTTTTCTATATCAGCTGTCTAGCAGTAGACAAATCAGGCTTCAGAGGAAGCTGCAAAGAAAAAGCTTGATCTTATTCTTTCATTAAAGCAACACCAGGCCTCAAGATTAGTTAAATAAAAGCAGTCTCTCAGACATGACATACTGTAATTCACACCTGATTACTCTGAATGATGGCATGATTTATATTCAGCTTCAGGTTGTCTGTCTGACATTCTACCCACTCACATATCTGCATATTCAGAAGCTGTACAAGTACAAAAATATTAAAATGAAATACACTATACATTACAGTAGAATGACATGTAATTTATTCATAACTGAGTTAGGCAGTACTCAAAATTCACTTAGATAAGCAAGTGAGTACACAAACATCTAATAATACTAAAACTGATAGTCAGAAGGTATAAAATACCATGGGTATGAAATGCCATGGTAAATACTATTCAACAGACTACAATCATAATTAATTCCAAACTAAATCATGGTTTTTAAAATGATTTTAAGCAGTTTTGAAATGACTTGATTTTGTTCTCCTTCCAAGCAATTTATTTCCTCCACTGATAAAAGACAAGGTCATTAGTTTCAAAAAATATTACAGAATGACATAGCTCAGGTTCTTCTCTTGCAACACATTTTCTTGCAAATTGTTTTTTAATATTACCTCTTGACATAGACAACAAACCAGCCACCACTCAGTGCTCCAAGCAAAGATGCCTGGATCAGAACAGTGCCAGGGTGTAACTCTGAGTTCAGCAAGAGGCAGGCAGTGAAAAAGCTGTTGGAGCTTTTGCAGTGTGCATACTTCTTTTTTGAGGCTCCAAGCATCATAAACATATTTAGGCATCCAAGCCAGTAAAATTATGGGAATAAAATAATTTGATGTCCAGATGACTATGCAACAATTACAACTGGGGGTAAATTACAATATAATTCTGTGGTACTTCAAAAAACCCCAGCACCTACCTAAATTTGCTTCTTGTTAGCCTCGTTACATTTTCATGAAGTGCAGCAGTATTTGCAAGAATGATTTGTCTTATCATGTGTCTGTTTGTATTATTTTAAAGTCATACTTTTTTGGAATGAGGTCCAAGCATGAACCTGGCTTGAAGAGCTAGCAGCTATAGTCACGAAACATCAATAAATTAAAAGGCTTTCACAGAACAAAATTCAACTAAATCTTTTACATATAAAATACAGCTAGAGAAATACAATTCTTCAACACTAAATTATGAGGGAGAGGAAGCCAATTTAAAAAAATAGAAAACTCTCTCCATACCAGGTGTCAAAGCAAGATGTAACACTGCATGATGCCACAATATGAGCAGTCACTGGATGACAGATACTGCAGAAATTGTGGTATTTGGGGATCTGGTAATTATGACGAAGATATGAAGACACTGTACTAACAGGCATGCATACAATCACTGTGTGCATTCAGTGTGTGAGCTGGGACCTAAGCAGAGATCTAACACAATAATGAGGCACTGTCCTGGGGTATCCATTAAAACCAGTGTGGGTGACTATATGTTGATTAAACCTTCCGAGGCAGCAAAATGTGGGCACAATGCCATGTCTGGATTCTGCAGCTGTTTTATGATCCTCTTGCGGAATTTCTCCCGCACACGATTAAATTCCATTATGTCCATGGGGTCCTCTTCAATCCAAAACTTATGAAACTCGTGCATCAAATAGCCTGTTAGAGATAAGACAGTGACAAGAATGCAAGGGAAAAAAATCCTTAATCATATTCAGAATGACCCTGAATGCTGAAAAAGATGTCAGACCAACTAACAGCAACCATGTCACTCAAAGACAAGATCAAAATACAGCAAACACTACTGTTAAAATTATTCTTTAAAACCAGTGCAGTGGAAGCTACCAACCTGCAAGATTTTTGCAATTGGTCCTAGAATTATTCTCACTCTGCTCAAGCAGGAAGAAAAATCAATTCTGCCATTTCTAGAATATGAGTAACAACTGGAACATATTTTGCAAGGTCGACAGTAACTACTTCATTCTTCACCTCCTGATTAAATTAACATAATGGTGTGATTTTTCAAAAGTACTCCACTCAGCCTTTTTTCTCTTGATATTTGATTTGAGTAAAGTTTTAAATTACCCTGACAAATCAAAAGAATGCATTCTGACAATCTATTATAAGACAATAAAAACTGTAAATCAACTCTGAACAATAGAGTGGTCATTAAACTATATGAAATTGCTAATAAGACATCTTTGCTCTGAAGCATAATTTTATATTCAAATAATTTTTGTCTCAAAAATGTTATGTGGATTGGGAACATTTTTGGAATAAATGTTAAATATTTGATATGAGAACCTACTTATTGTATTGTTTCCCCACTGTACCCCTCCCTCCTCATTTAGAATTGAAATGTGAATAGCTTTTTAAAAGACAATAATAAGTATTTGCATGTAGTAAAGCAAAAGCAAGCTCAAGTGTCTCTATAATAAGAAAAAAGTATTTAAGGAAATAATACTAGTTAGAAAAATGGAAACCAAACATTACACAAGTTTTAATTTGTCTTAACATTAGAAGGCAGTAGAAGATAGTTCAGAGAAGGATTCTGGAGCCAGAAACC
Source organism: Phocoena phocoena (assembly GCF_963924675.1). Lineage (NCBI taxonomy): Eukaryota > Metazoa > Chordata > Mammalia > Artiodactyla > Phocoenidae > Phocoena > Phocoena phocoena. The sequence goes on from NC_089226.1 coordinate 25,247,284, forward strand.
TGGTTTAAATCCTAGCCCTTCACCTTCATGGGAAGGAGTAAGCAGTAGAGATGACAGAGGGCAGGGGAAGAGAACTTTAGAACAAACATACTCAATTCTAATAGCAAAAACAATTCAATAGCTTTTATTTTTCTGGTAACTAGCTACTTATGGGATAACATTTAACATAGTTCCATAAACAGATTTTTAAAAACCTTTATTCATATCTCACTGTAATACAAAATTAGAAATGACCTTCCTTCCTACCCCCAACACACACACTGCCAGATGTGGGTCTATTTCCACAAACTTACCTGGTTACTCATTCATTACATTTTTAAGTATGCTTGTACATCTTAAAGTATATGGTCTTTCTCTTCAACTATAGGAGGAAGGGTAGTAAGGAGAGAAAGAATTTATTTTATTTTTTCTTTGGGTTGACTCACTTCCTCTAGGCTTGGACTGCCTCTGGGCTCTCTACACACATTAACACATTTTGTTAATCTGTGTTAACACAAGTTAACATATTGACTGATTTTAACATCTCAGATGGGAACACATACCAACCCTCACCCAAATGCCTCTGGGCTACACCAACCAGGGCCCACTGTCACTGTAGTGGGAATGTGACCATATCAGAGAAGCCCCAGATCAGAGGTATCAGCAATCCCAGGAGCCATCCATCTGTCTCTGATCCATCTGATGCTTGGATTCCCTGTGGCAGCACCCAGTCTTGAACTTTTCTGGTGACAACACTAACATTAGCCTGGGCCATGAATGAAGAATCTGATTCTTTAGAGGTGCTTTCTCACACTGGGCCAAAATTTCTTGCCCCATATTTCTTGGAACAAATTCAGTCCTTCTCCAACTCAAGTATCTGAAGTGCCCTTTATGCCATGAGGTTAAGCATCCCCATTTCTTCTTACAATTTCTCATATGCCATGACTTGGAGTCTGTTTATCATCCTGGTTGTTTCAGCACACACTAACAGAAATTCTTTCCTCTCATCTCAGTATCTTATTCAGCCAAAAGAATTCAATCATCTATCCATCCTAAAGTATCCCAAGAATGGCATGAGGTACTTGTAAAAAATGAAGACCCTCCCTGATTCAACCAGACATCTCAGTTCAGTAAGATGAATCTCATGTCACTGAAGTATGAAATCCATTGATTTAGAAGATGCCCTCTTTTTAAGTTCCCTTGGTTTCTTTCTGAATGCTATAATTTTTATGGTTCTAAATAAAATCTATGATCATTTATAATTTCTTCTTCCTTGCTATATAAAATACACACATAATTTTCCTGACTTTGCTTCTGAGCTCAAATAAACATACCTGACCTGTTTTGTATATAGAGTCAGGTTTCCAATACTGATGAATTAAAAGCATCTCATTGGTACCTCATGATTAATAAGTTATTTACCCCATTGACAATAATAAGTAGGCACTGTGAAAAATACTTTAATGAGAAATTCACTTTTCCACAATGTACATTCTCACTCTAGAAGTGATCTAGGGTAGCATAGAGTTTTAGAAGAATACAGATCTCTTTGGTTTCACCCTTTTTCTACCTTACATGCAACTACAGGAAAACATTTTGAAAGGTTTAAAAGACAGGCTAGGAGAGGAGTAGAAGGGAGAGGGGTGGTTAATAATCTAACACCATTCTCCTTCCTCTGAAGGCTACAAAAGTCAAGGTGTAAATCTTGCAAACTGATTCCCTAGGACTCTCTCTATCCTGTCAGAAAAATAATTAGACACTGTATAACATGATTTTAATCAAAATGTAGAAATGGTGGCTTGGCTTCCAGAGTACATATCATAATCATAAAACTCCACTTATTTATATAACGTTACAGAGTGTTCATAAATTCATTTGGCAAATTGATCAGTTGGCCCATCTGCCAATTAACAAATATGTAACAGATACAAGAAAAAGGTAGAGTTCTTATGCTCCCCAATTCTCAGTTTCTTGGAGAGGGACCAAGGTAGACAATTTCAGATGATGATTTGCTAGCTAAGGAAGCTAACAAAATGGCATGAAGAGCAGAGGGAGGAAAGAGGGGTCAGGGTATTGCTTATAGTCTCTTATTTAATTCTTACAGCAGCTTTACGGAATAGGTAATGCAGATGAGGACATTGGGTTTAGAAGAGATACTTGAATGGTGTACAATCACACAATTATAGCTGGAAGCTGGAAGCCAGTACCTGAAATCTGCTGCCTTTTCCAGTGTACTCTCTTTTTCTGGTTCTTATTCCTACTGAATAGCTCCTTCTTTTGAAGATCAAAGAAAAGCTAATTCTTTTTTCCCTTCTTGCTATTGTACTTCCTTCTGCTCACTACACCTAACCTTACTATATTTCAATGCAGCTGCCTGTTCAGTGGAGCTTTAGATTGAATGTGATTTTCATAGCATACTGACTTGGCAGTGCAGTGCTCACTGAATAATACTGTAAAGTCAAAATGATAGACCTATTATATTCTTATATTCTTTCACCTAGATGAAATACCTGTTTGGAATAATAATTTGGCTTTCCAACCCAAGACTGCAGCATATTTGTTGTTGCTTGAATGTGTCTTGGTTTTGCTTCACTGCATTCGGTTAGTAGACTGCAGAGACACAAGGACACAGGTAATTGCAAGAATATTACAGAGAAGAGGTGCAAAACTGATCATGTCTGATAGATGAGCAACGAATTCAGAGCACAGTTTGCTTCTTCAAGAGAGGCCTGAGTCCCTCTGCCTCACCCCAATCCACAATGGGATTGCTGCTGTTTCTAAAACCTGGTGAGGGCCTTAAAAAAAAAGTAATCCCACTGCTTGCTTACTCACCCAGGTTGCAATTCTCTTGGAAGCCTATCAATTCAGGACAAGGCCAAATTTTTCCAGAGTAACTAGACTTCCTTTCTCCTGAAAAGGACACCAGCCAATATTTTTCACTCTCATCCATCCATCCATCCAACAAATATTTACTGAGCACCTATTCTGTACCAGGTTCTGTGCTGTGGATATAGTCATGAACAAAATAAATATTCCTGTTCTTATATGTCAATTCCTATGATTCTAACTTTGATTCTCTCCTGCAAGAGCTCCCCACTGTATGGCTCTGATTTTCTCCTTAATGCTAATGAACCCCAAATCTGCCCTTGTAATTCTTCAGAGCTCCACAACCTTGTATTAGAGTGCCCACTATTCATTAGAATGCCAACTATTGCCCAAAAGGAACCCACCTCTGGTATACCTAAAACTAAACTCATTCTATTTTCCCTCAGAATTGCTTCCCTGGCTTCCCTAAGGAACATGGTAACTATAGAATAGGGTAAGTACAAGGGGTAGAAAAATAAAGCAAGTGGTCCTATTTATCTACGTTTATGGTCTTTCAAATGGCTTACAAAACTCTTTCAAGATATCCCCTTCCCCATTCCTGCTCTTACTACTGTCATCTCTAGACACCCCTCCCCCCACCCCAAATCCTATGCTCTATTCCTTGAATCCACCACACTGTTTGTCTTGTGGCCTTTGCCTGTGCTACTCCCTCTTGCTGGACCACTAGGCCACCACTGCTATATTTCCTGCTACTTATTTTTCACTTCTCATGGAAAATGGAATTTGCTTTAGAAAGCTTTCCCTAATGTCCAGACTGAGATTTTACTTCTTCAATAACAAAATTCTTCCCACCGTGTTTTATTTGTTTAGATGTCTGTCTTCCTTAACACAGAATCTGATCTGTAGTAAAACCTTAATATTATCTGCTGGAAATGGTCAGAATTGTTACAAGAGTAAATATAATCATCTAGTTGTCAGAGTAGGAGCTGTAATCACAAATGTAGGGAACTTACATTTTCCATTAACAAGTCATAAAGAGGTATATATTTTAAAATTTGCTTTTTCATTCAACTTATACATAATTTATTTTATTTACTTTTTATTGATGTATAGTTGATTTACAATGTTGTGTTAATTTCAGGTGTACAGCATGATTCAGTTATACATATGTATGTCTATTCTTTTTCATATTCATATTATAGTTCTCTGTGCTATACAGTAGGTCCTTCTTGGTTATCTATATTATATATAGTCGCGGGTATATGTTAATCCCAACCTCCTAATTTATCCCTCCCCACCTTTCCCCTTTGGTAACAATAAGTGTGTTTTCCATGTCTGTGGTCAGTCTATCTCTGTTTTGTAAAAAGTTCATTTGTATTTTTTTGTTGTTGTTAGATTCCACATATAAGCAATATCATATGATATTTGTCTTTCTCTGGCTTACTTCATTTAGTATGATAATATCTAGGTCCATCCATGTTGCTGCAAAGGGCATTATTTCCTTCTTTTTTATGACTGAGTAATATTCCAGTGTGTGTGTGTGTGTGTGTGTGTGTGTGTGTGTATACATATATATATATATATATATATATATATCACTTCTTTATCCATTCATCAGTTGATGGACATTTAGGTTGCTTCCATGTCTTGGCTATTGTAAATAGTGCTGCAATGCACATTGGGGTGCATGTATCTTTTCAAATTATAGTTTTCTCTGGATATATGCCAAGGAGTGGGATTGCTGGGTCATATGGCAGCCCTATTTTTAGTTTCTTAAGCAACCTCCATACTGCTCTCCACAGTGGCTGTACCAACTTACATTCCCACCAGCAGTGTAGGAGGGTTCCCTTTTCTTCACATCCTCTCCAACATTTATAATTTGTAGAGTTTTTGATGATGGCCATTCTGACCAGAGTGAGGTGATACCTCACTGTAGTTTGATTTGTATTTCTCTAATAATTAGTTATGTTGAGCATCAAATTATACATAGAGTCAAACAGTTTAAGTCTTGTTACAAGGAGCAAACAAAAACCCAGCAACACTTCCTGTCCTAATTCCTGCTTCCTTAAAGCAGCATTTCAACTGTTCCAGCTGATTCTTTGATTATTGACCTCCATAGCTCTAAATAACATATATTTTTTTTTTCTTTCTTTTTGCGGTACGCGGGCCTCTCGCTGTTGTGGCCCCTCCCGTTATGGAGCACAGGCTCCGGACGCGCAGGCTCAGCGGCCATGGCTCACGGGCCCAGTCGCTCCGCGGCATGTGGGATCTTCCCAGACCGGGGCACGAACCCATGTCCTCTGCATCGGCAGGCGGACTCTCAACCACTGCGCCACCAGGAAGCCCAATAACATATTTTCCATTGCTTGATTTTTTGACTTCCCTCATCTCAAAGATTCTCTTCTCTTTCCTCTCCTGTCCTTTCCCCTCCCCTCCCCTCTTCTCCTCTCCCCTCCCCTCCCCTCCCTTCCCCTCTTCTCTTCTCTTCTCTTTTATTCTCTCATAGATTTCCTGCTTTCTGTACCTCACTTATTCCTCTTAGGATTACTCTCTTATTTTATGGAAAAATATCCTTCAAGAGCTTCCTTATAAAGGTACAAGAAGGTAAAATGTTTAAGACTTTGCAATCAAAAAATTTTGTTTATTCTACTCCACACTTAATTGGTAAGTTGGACTGGGTATAGAATTCAAAATTGGAAATCATATTCCCTTAGATTTTAAATAATATTTGCTTAAATTTTTGAAGACATTATTCCACTCTCTTCTAGAATACAGTGTTGCTGTTGAGAAATCCAATGTCATCTTGACTCCCAATTCTTTATGTGACAGATTTGGAAATTCTTAAAATCATCTCTTTCCTATGTATTAAAATTTCACAATGATATGGACCTGAGTGTGAATCCATTTTAATCTATTATCCTGGTGCTTACTAGTTTAAATATGAAAAGTCATCCTTCAATTCTGAAAATTTTTCTTGATTTATTTGTTTGATCCCCCCCACCCCCTTAGTTTCACTGTTCTTTTTTCTGGCACTCCTTTTATAAGACTTTCAAGAATGGTCCTTTAATTTCTCAACCTTTATTTTATATTTTTCATCTATACTTTCTGTTCTACTTTCTGGAAGTTTTCAGCTTTATCTTCTAATCCTTCTTGGAGATTTCATTCCTGTTATCTGATTTTTAATTTCTAAGAACACTCTTTTATTCTCTGAATGCTCTTTCTATGGCACCTTGTTCTTGTTTCATAGTAGCAATTTCTTCTCTTATCTCTTGGGGATATTAATGATACGTATTTTTGAAGTTTTCTTCTCTCTGCATGGTTTCTGTTTCTTTATAGTGGCTTTATTTCTGCCTGTTTTAGACCCTCTTTCATGTTTGAGGCTTTCCTTACTGTTCTTGTTATCTAGGGCTGCTTAAGAAATTATTCCAAAATTCAGTGGCTTAAAAAAAACATTTTATTATTCTCATGAATTCAGTGGGTTTGGAATTCAGAAAGGGTAGAGGAGGGACGGATCCACAATGCCTGGAATATCAACTAGGAAGATCTGAAGGTTGGGGGTGACTTGACAGCTGGTGGCAGGAATCATTTAGAGGCATCTTCACTCACAGGTCTAGTGGTAGATGCTATCAGCTGGGATCTCATCTGGGGCTGTCAGTCAGATTACCTACATATGATTGCTCTGTATGTCCTGGACTTTTTCACAACACAGAGGAATCAGATACCTTACATGGTGGCTTATGCTTCCAAAGGCAGCTCAATCCCTGATCTTCAGATCAAAGCCTTTTCTTTAAAAAAATTTTTTTTTATTGATGTATAATTGTTATGTTGTGTTAATTTCTGCTGTACAGCGAAGTGATTCAGTTATACATACATATATATATATACACATTCTTATTTTAATATTCTTTTCCATTATGGTTTATCATAGGATATTGAATATAGTTCCCCATGCTATACAGTAGGACCTTGTTGTTTACCATTCTGTATAAAATAGCTAACATCTGCTAACCCCAACCTCCCACTCCATTCCTCCCCCAACTCCCTCTTCCTTGGCAAACACAAGTCTGTTCTCTATGTCCATGAGTTTGTTTCTGTTTCATAAGTAGGTTCATTTGTGTCATATTTTAGATTCCACATATAAGTGATATCATATGGTATTTGTCTTTCTCTTTCTGACTTCACTTAGTATGATAATTTCTAGTTGCATCCATGTTGCTGCAAATGGCATTATTTCATTCTTTTTTATGGCTGAGTAGTATTTCATTGTATACATGTACCACATCTTCTTTATCCACAGATGAAATACTTTTCTCATGTAGCCCTAAAAGTCACATAGTGTCAAATCTGCTCATTCTCTTGGTCAACCAACTGGTCAGCCCAGTTGGGCTGGGTAAGAGGAACAAAAAAATCTACCTTTTAATGGGAAGAGTATCAAAGAATTTGAGGACATGTTTTTAACCATCACACTCAAACATCTGGTAATACTTGGCTACCTGTAAATATTTTTTACTAAATAAAAAGCCAACTGGATTAAAAGTTGATTGGAAGCTCTGAGCAGGTAGGTAGGGTTTGTTGATGGTGAGCATGACTGTAGAGTGATATGACTGGGCTGCTTCACTGGGGAGACCCAGAGGTCAGCATCTTCAGCTATTTTCTCTTTGGGATGTTCAGATTTCAGAGAAGGCCCTTGTCAGTCTCTTGCCAAAGTGGTAGGAATTGGGTAGGAGAAGGAGCGTGAGTCTCAGTCTTCATCATCACTTTCAGTATGGTTTGCCATCAGCTGTACCTGATTCTCATCAGACCAGAGACCCTTTATTTTTCTCTCCCTGTAAAGTACACCAGCCTCTGCTGAGGAGGGGGAAGGACAGAAGCTGTCTCCTAGAGAAGGAGATTTAGGCCTCTAGGAGCTTCTTAACGTATTTTCAAGCAATCTTGCTATTTTTGGTCTTATTATGTTAACCCTCATTTCTTTTTTTTTTGCAGTACGTGGGTCTCTCACTGCAAAAAGCCCTCTTTTTTTTGGCCTTTGCTGAAAGGCCAAAAAGTGGCCTCTCCCGTTGCAGAGCCTGTGCTCTGGACACGCAGGCTCAGCGGCCATGGCTCACGGGCCCAGCCGCTCCGCGGCATGTGGGATCTTCCTGGACCGGGGCACGAACCTGTGTGCCCTGCATCGGCAGGCGGACTCTCAACCACTGCGCCACCAGGGAAGCCCAACCCTTATTTCTGAGATATATAATGCTGCCAATTCTTGAACCTTTTGGGGAGTCCTGTGGAATAAATCAGGTTGCTTCTTACCTTTCCATGCCACCTGTTAAGGATTTGCTCTCTTAAGACTACTAAATCATTTACCACTTAATCTGTTTTCCAGCTTTCAAAATGAGATTTTCGTGCTTTGTTTCTGATTTTTATCCTTGTGGGTTTATGTTTTCTTAGAAAAATCCCTTTCTATTAACTTTAGTGTAATTTCAGAAGGGAGCATAATGCATACACTAATTATGTCATCTTTAACTGGAAGTCCTGCTTAAGCAGATGTAAAAGAAGACAGAATCCTAGATAACATAATCACTTTTAATTTAGGAATTTAGATAAAGTAAATGGCTGTTAACTTGTGACTTTATCACATTTTAAAATTGAACTGCGGAACAACACTCTCCTGTGGTAGATTTGGGGTGGAATGATTGTATCTTAACCATACTTAGAAAGAGTGGCAGACCTGTTTAGCACATAACAGCAGAAAAAAGCCTGAAAGAAACATGAGAAGAATTTTGAAATTTTCTTGCTAAGAAAGCTCAGGTACGAGGCCCTCAGTGCAGTAAGCATGGTTTAAATGGTTTAAAAGACATTTCTCCTTTAAATTGCTTAGATTGCTTGAAGACTTGGTAGACTACCATTCTATGTTCCTCCAAACCAGTTTATGTCTGGCCAGCAAGGATTATAATGACACACAGCTACATTTTAGGATTCTGCCTCTAAAATTAGAGAATAGCATCTCAGGATTCTACTAAATGGTCTCGTTCTTTATCTTCTGAAACCTCAGCACAACTGCCACCCCAAAGGATACCCCTCAGGCAAGGACAACATAAGGCTCTGGTTCAGGGTCAAAAATACTTCCCTCTATTAGCACCTACACTTAGAAAGGGCTGCAAACACTACCCTCTGTAGCACTAGTAGTGGAAGCAGTAAAAGTAATACCAATGACAACTCTACCACCATCTATATCACCCATTAAACCACCACCTTCTCTTTCTAATGTTCACGGAGCACTACTATGGGACTAGCTAATAAAAAGCCTTTTTATCCTCATCTCATTTTACCTCCATAGCAGCTCTATGAGGAAAAGACTCATTTTATAGATGAGATAGCTGAGGCTTAGAGATGGTAGTTAACGTAGATCTGAGAGTCAACTCAGGCTGTCTTCAGAGCCTGCACTCTTAAGTGTCATGCCATGCTGGATCAGAGGAAGAAAGACATCTCTGATGTCTTTAAGTCAGATGGGAAGTTGATACATTGATACTTATTAGGCAAGAGCTGGGAACGAGGAAATATTCATGATGCCTGAAAATATGTGTAGGTTGTGAATGAGAAAACAAAATCATAACCAAAGGAGGAAGTTCGAAGGCTCCAATGCAGCCAAATCACAAAGATCTCTCAGCTTCAACCCTTGTCTAGAGTGTTCTATAGAAACCTATGTCAATAATTAAGCAACAGGACACTTACAGAATGTTTGCTGGAAGTGAGATAATGTTGGAGCTTCTGGAGCGATGTTGTAGAAATGAGTTTTTAGAGCTCCACTCACCAGTAGATTATATGCCAGATCAGTTATATTGATGCCCACAATTGCAAACGAGTACCTGTAAAGTGCAAGCCACACCAACTGTATATCACATGTGAGAAGTAAGCATTTCAAAAAATGATAATTTGATATTTAAATTGCTATTATCAGAGTGTCAGATTTCCCTTCTCTCCCCAACTTATCAAAACCCTGAATCTTATAAATTACCAGAAAATTTTAATAATATATGCCAAGAGAATTGAGAGTTCATATGCTTTGACTTGGTAATGCCATTCCCAAATATATGAGAGAAAAAAACAGAAAATGGCAAAGCTTTATATACAATAATAGTCATTATAGCATTATTTATATGGCAAAGACATGTAAACTATTCATATATCCTAAAGAAGATGATTGATGAAATAAATTATGGTAATCTCATATAACATATTACAACTAGTAAAAACCATACTTCTAAAGATTATTTAAGCAGGATATAAAACATTGTGTATAGAACAAACCAAGTTTTATTATACACACAAATATGTAGAAAAACTAGAGTGAAATGCCACAAAATATTAATATGGGTATATTAGAGTAATATGATTATGGTGATTTTTTTGTTTACTTTCCTATATTTTTGAAATTTTCTATAATAAATCTTATATTACCTTTAAAATGAGGAAAAATTTAACTAGTATCTTAACACTCAGGGTATATTTTCTAGTCCATTTTCTACATGTCTATCTAAAATTAAGTGAAACTGAGTTCTTAAGTCCTCTCTGGTATTATAAATCCAGCACATAAAAAAAAGGAGTTCTCTGCTCAGAAATATTTTTGGATGAAATGGGGCATTATAAAAAAAGACTTTCTAAAGTAAACTTTTAACTAATAGCCTGATACTTGATAGAAATCCTTAAAAGCAGACTAGCAAATACAATTCCAAATTATGATTTTTGAAAATCATTTCCATACAGTTATAACTTTCTAAACTTCATCACTTGGTCACAGGCAAAGTAGTATCATATAATCATACAAGTAAATACAAAAACATATAAACAGGTCCTTTCCAAAATTCAACTGGATTATGTATTTCCATCAGGACAAGTGCATTTTCATCCTTGTCATTTTTTGCAGTACTCTTCTGACAACCTTTATATATGAAGTCCCACACTCACCCAATTGCTTTATCCATCCTTTTCTTCTCCCATTCTGCTTTGCTGAATTTGCTGAATAAATGAATGAATGAGTAAATAAATAAATAAGACTTCTCTAATTGATACCTGTTCTCCTTTAATGTTTTTGTTAAAACTGTTGACTAGATGTGGGGATGTCTGTAACTCAGTTATCAAACACTAATCAATTTAAATGTTATTAACTAAAAAGCCACAATACAATTTATATGGAGCTCAGAAATGGACTTATTTAAAGCCATGCTACTTATCCCTTATTCACTATAGTACAGCAGTGAGAGACAGACCTAAAGGCCAAACTCTTTTATATTTATATATATACTCTTTTATATTATCCATTAATTATCAAATAATACTTCCTCCTCTAGCAAGATGCTACCTCAGTCATGATTCCCCACTGCATTTCGTTTGGTTTTCCCTCATGGCAATTATCCTACTCAGCCTTATTTGTGATGTCTGGCACACAGCAGATGCCAAATAAATGTTTACTGATAAATAATTGAGTTAGTGAAAAAAAGAAAGAAGGAAAGAATAAAAGGGAGAGAGGGAGGGAGGGAATAAGGGAAGGAAGAACTTAAAGGTTTTAAAAATTCTGTTCCAACAAGTGCTGTGGCATTTCCTCTGGCTAAGCTAAGACAGCTAAATCATAGTAGCTTGATTTTAATCCATTTTTATAATTTGAGTTTCTGAATAAGACTGAAGAAATGGTTCTATAATAAAAGCATTCTGAAAATACTGACTTGCATTCTATTACTTTGTGTACTTTCTTATTCCCCCTATTCTCACCCACTTCCATACTGCCAATATCTTGTAGGTAGGAACCATGTTGCACTCTTCTTTGTGGCCAATGTGAACTTTCATTCAGTGTTCTACACTAAAAATTGTGGTTAGCCTTGGAATTAAATAAAATTTTAAAACTAGAGTTATTATGAACATTTAGCTTCCATCTAAGTAGGAGAAAGGAGAGTTCTTTATAAAACAGCGCAAACACTACATTAAAAGACAGATATGTAACACACACACAACACAGGCCCACAAAAACATGATGCAAAACTGTTATTTTACTATACTTACTTTCTACTCTGTAAATGACTGGCTCTAATTCAAAGTAATTGTCTTTAATTCATGTTAAAATAAGCCACTTCTTTTTAAAGTGCAAGTGCCAATTAACAAACCAACAAGTCAGCCAAAGAGGCATCAGGAGATTTTTACTTAAAAGACTCATATCCAAACTGAAATGAGTTAGATGTGAAATTTAAGAAATTTTATATAAACAAATTTATAAGCACTTATTTTCTCTTCAACAAACCTTTGTAAATACATAGTATCTCTGTATTTTGTTAAATTAAATCTATCTGCATTGGAAATATAAGAAAAGGCCAAATGACCTCCACTCATTTGATTACTTAGGATATCCTGGCCCAAACAGAAGGAATTCCTCTCTTCAGGAAACACACACACAACAAACAAACAAAAATACAAGCCATCAAAATTCTTCTCTTAAACTTGAACCTACTTTTATCTCTCAAGTTACTTCAGAATTCAATAGATTGATCTTCACAAAAGAAATAACATATAATGCTTGCTGAAGGGTAGACAGGAAAGAACTTTCCTTAGTATTTTATGGCATCTCCCTATTCAACACCTGAAATATTCAGGGCCTGAAAGAAACTATGTTGATATCACTATGGGTTAATATATATTTCTTTCAGACATTTGTGAAGGACAGTAGCATTTTCAAAACATTCTGATTTGTATTCAATGACATTTACCATCAATTTGAAGTGATTAATACTTGAAATTTATCTAGTCAATTTTATTGTAGCTTGAGGGACAAAGTGTGTGCGTGCCCACACAGACACACACATACACACACACACAAATACTAGTCTCTTCTTAAATAAGAGTAATCACACCCTCAAATAATTCCTCTCTAGTGGCCAACACAGGATATAAAATTATAAAGCCTTTCTTTGAGAATGGCTCATAGACAAAATCAATCCCTCTCCAATGGTTAATAAAAAAAAATATTTTAAGCTTATTGTCACTTCACAAGGACCATGGAGGATTCATGTCTTTTAATTGATGCTTCTCCAAGGAATGTCAGTGCACACAGACTCCCCAGCCAATTTTAATCAGAGAGGTTTCAGAGTCTCTACATTACAGAAACATGTAATTCAGACAATGTAGTTAAAAAATTAAAACAGTTTGATTTTAACCATGTGATATATGAAGAAAGAGTTATGATTTTAGTGCTTTTCTCAAAGAAAATAAAATGTAAAGAAAATGAAAATTTTAACTTATAAAAAGATTATAATTATAAATTTGGAAAGTATAGGATAATTTAATGAATCTTAGCCAATTGAAGCTAGAGTAAGTATAATAGTAAGATGGGAGGGGAGCCACAAAGTCAACCTGTTTATAGATTTTGAGAGTGGTATGATAAAATTTGGGACTTATTTAGCAAACATGAACACTAACAAGATAACCTGTCATGCTGAGGAGAAAAAAGTGATACAAAACTATGAGTACAAAATAGAACTCCTATAATAAGAGTAACTAAAGCATGTATACACTATCGTAATACAATTAGAAAGACATTAATAGAAGAGGAGATTTGCTCTGTGCAGCAAAATTCCCAGATGAAATGTCCCTCTCTTGGAGTAGATGGGAGCAGAAATGTGTGGTAATGTGTCAGCCTTTAGGTGAAGTTTCAAAATGTTTCTCCAACAGACATGGCTGTAGAAAGTCTCTTTGACATTTTCTACCAGGTCAGTCTAATCTGGTTTTTCCTTCATCAAAACACAGCCCAATGTAATGAACTATATTACATAAAAAGTTGGGAAATGTTTCCTTTTTGAAAAATTTTCATGAATTTATATTACTTTAAAAATTCTTACCCATACTTATTGTAAAATAACATAAAAGCAAGAAAAAACAAAAGCAAAGAAAAATACCTTATTTCCTCTTTAGTGATATCCCTAATGTAATCAGTTAAAGACAAAAATTTAGAAAGGTAAATGAAAATGCAAACAATTTAGAAGCTAGAATTTTATTAAGAAAAAAAAAAGAGCCTCAGCAATTTTAGACTTTCTCACTTGGTCCCTGACTTCAAGACTTCCATTCTTCCCTCTATTCCCCCACTGTGGTCCCTTGTCTCTGAACTGTTTCTTCCATACTCTGCTTTCTCCTTCTTTTATGCCCACCTCCTCAATCTTCCTAGACACCAGAGATGTTATCAGCCCCTCAAGTACACATCTCAGTTGAACAGTGCCACTTTACATCCTAAATCCTCTAACAAGTACCTGACATTATAACCTTCCTATTCAGCATTTGTCAAAAGGGCTTGTTTGGAAGAGCTTTAAGCCTCACTTCTGGTGGGTTGACCCTCTTGAGAATCTTATCAATAGAGCTATATAGGAGATGAAATTAATTCTACCTAATCCACAAAGCCTAATCCACCTTTCATTTTCAACAATTACCTGCATTTTGGATGAAGAGAATCAGATAGGACCTGCTGTGCTGCTGCAGCATCCCTTTCTGCAAAATACCTGCAGTTGGAAGGAAAGAAAACCATAACTCCATACCTTTTGAATACATTCATTTCAATCCAATTTGAGGCCATTTTGGATTCAGAGATGGACACCAGCATAAGCATACAACCTGTGTCAGCTCCTCCAGATAATGAACAGCTTTTCATAATAGAATTTTCCAAATATAATGACAGTATAATAGGGTAGTTGTAAAACACACAAATATTTAGGAATGATTCGAGTAGGTTTGAAAATTTAATTATGAACTTTACCATTCCCTAACAAGCCAAAGATATTCTTATTAATGAGGGTTATAGATTCTTATTAGGAAGGCAGGAGGAGGCCCCTCAGAAGGCAGAAAAAATCTGGATGAAGGGACATGGTAAGAGGCTGTGACAGCCAAAGGACAGAGAAAGGATGAGACTAGAGGAGGTGATAAAAGTTCAAATGTACTTTCTTGGAGAATATTCACGGGGTGTTAGAATTCTGGATGAAAATATCTTATGGAGCTTAGAGATGTTAAAAAATTTCTGTTCTGGGAAGAAAGGGGCAATGAAGTTTCCCTTCCCACATACAAAAAGCTTACATACCCTCAAAAATATATCATAAAAAATACTTCATAAAGACAATTATAAAATACAACTACAGGGGCTTCCCTGGTGGTGCAGTGGTTAAGAGTCTGCCTGCCGATGCAGGGGACACGGGTTCATGCCCCGGTCCGGAAGATCCTACATGCCGTGGAGCGGCTGGGCCCATAAGCCATGGCCGCTGAGCCTGCACGTCCGGAGCCTGTGCTCCGCAATGGGAGAGGCCACAACAGTGAGAGGCCCGCGTACTGCAAAAAAATAAAAATAAATAAAAAAATACAACTACATATAGCATGTATTATTTAATTTGATGTGTATTTCCTGCATATATCTAAAGGATAAAACAACCTCTTAAATTTTCTCTCATAAAAGCTCAAAACTAGTCAGCAAATTTAGTAAACATGTCCATGATTATTAATGAAATTGAGTCTCTTCATACTTTTGTTGGTCATTTACGTTTATAGAATAGGTTTGAATTAGAATTAGGTTTATGTTCACATTTCTTGGTCCAGTATATCTAAAAATGTCCTCAAATAAATAAGCCTACAGATAACAATATACTGGATATAGATCCTTTATCAACTATGTGTCAGTCTTGGCTTTCTTTTCATTTTATTTATGGTGGCTTATAGAAGATTTTGATTTTAATGTGTGAGATTTATTGATTTTTCTTTTACAGTTTGTGCTTTTTTGGTTTTTATCTTTAAGAGATCCCTCCTTACTCACATATCTTAAAGATTTTCTCCTAAAAGTTGTAAATATTTGTTTTTGACATTCAATTTATAAACTGAGGCAAGGTAGAGATTTAATTTAATTTAATTTTCAAATGGAAGGCTAATTGCCCCAGCTCTACTTATTTAAAAGCTCATCCTTTACCCACTTATTTGTAATACCACCTTTGTCATCACATTACATAATAGTGTAACATTTAAAACATTTACCAGTGGGGAGGGAGAGAAGGGAAAAAATAGGAGTGGGGGAGTGGGAGGTACAAACTATAGGTATAAGACAGGCTACAAGGATGTATTGTACAACACGGGGAATATAGCTAATACTTTTGTAATAACTGTAAATGGAGTGTAACCTTTAAAAATTGTATTAAAAAATTACCATCTTAAAAATAAAAGCATGGGTGATTATTAAACTTCCTAAATTTAAAATAAAAGATCTTAGGGGGAAATGGGTGTCATTAAAAAGGCCATTTTTTCTTTTAAAAATATATCACTATCCTCATTAGTAGGGTAGTATCAAAGGACACAAGAGCCAACCTAAAAGGACTCCTTTTTTCTTGAAAAGTAATGGCTACAAATGACCCAATTTAAGCATGAAAAAAATAATGAGCACCATTATTAAGTCACATAAACATACAAAAACCATACATACAAAAAACATACAGAAAAAAAAGTTTGATCACTAACAAGGGGACTAGGGCACCAATTCCTCACTCTGAAAATTGGCAACTTATTTACTTGAGCAGTTGTCCTGCCTATATTTTAATTTATTTATTTTACTTATTTAAAAAAAATTTTGTTTTTGGCTGTGTTGTGCCTTCGTTGCTGCGTGTGGGTTTTCTCTAGTTGGCGGTGAGCGGGGGGCTACTCTTCGTTGCAGTGCACGGGCTTCTCATCGCGGTGGCTTCTCTTGTTCCAGAGCATGGGCTCTAGGCATGCGGGCTTCAGTAGTTGTGGCACGCGGGCTCAGTAGCTGTGGCTCGCGGGCCCTAGAGCGCAGGCTCAGTAGTTGTGGCACACGGGCTTAGTTGCTCTGCAGCATGTGGGATCTCCCTGGACCAGGGCTTGAACCCGTGTCCCCTGCATTGGCAGGCAGATTCTTAACCACTGTGCCGCCAAGGAAGTCCCCTGCCTATATTTTAGAGAAACCAAATAACCGTATTTACTAAAGGAAACTGTCTTTACAGAATTTTAGGCAACAACTGTGGGAAGAATAACAGAATTAGAAAAGTACTCTTTGCCCAATTAATTGGTTCAGTGAAGATAACTGGAGGAAATGGTTAGATAAAGGGCTGATGGGGACTTTATAATGGAGCCATCAGGCTGTGATTCCTCTGATCCATCTCAGCATAAGACTGAGAGTGGGGATGATGCAGGCCTCCCACCAAGATGTCAACATGAACCTATTCAACTCTTTCTGAATACCTCTGATTATCAGGGCATACCGGGGATGGGTACAAATGCAAACAGACAAATACAGATTGTGGGATATTTTATAGGACAGTTGACCTAGAATCTTGCATGAATTAATGACATGATGGAGGGGCAAAAGGAGAGGAGGGAGGGGGAGAGACTGATTTAATTAAAAAGGACCAGAGAGCAAAGTAGAAATAGAGACTCAGAGGTAGAGGACAAACGTATGTCTACCAAGAGGGCAAGGTGGGGGGTGAATTGGTAGATTGGGATTGACATATATACACTATTAATACTATGTATAAAAGAGATAACTAACAAGAACCTACTGTATAGCTCAGGGAACTCTATGCTCTGTGGTAACCTAAATGGGAAGGAAATCCAAAAATGAGGGGATATATGTATACGTATAGCTGATTCACTTTGCTGTACAACAGAAACTAACAGAACATTGTAAAGCAACTATACTCCAATAAAAATTAATTAAAGAAAAATAAGATGACAAAAAAAAAAAAACACGAGAGAGATATAATCACTAAATGCAATGTATAGATCTTACATGGAACTGGATCAGATCAAACCAGCTGTAACAAGACATATTTGAGATAATTGGGTAATTTGAATATAGTCAGGATATAGATGATACCAAGGAATCACTGTTAATTTTGTTAGGTGTAATAATGTCATTGTGGTTAATGTAAGGTAATATTGATGTCTTTTAGAGCTATATATTGAAATATTAGGGTGAAACAACAAACAGCATAGGATTTTCATTAACACACTTCTACCAAAAAAACAAGTGTTGCAAGTATTCCAAAATCTCAATAGTTACTGAATTTGGGTGATCAGTGTAAAGGGGGTTCTTTACAATCGTTCCACTGTTTTTGAATATAATTGAAATTTTTCATAACAAAAAGTTAAAAATAAATTTGAGATTTGTTTAAAAGAATCTATGAAGTTTGCCAGATAAAAGGAAGATGGTAGGAGCCTTTTAAATTTTATGAACTTGAGTTCAAATCAGAGGATTTGAATGTTTTCCTGGAGCCTCCTGGGAAGTGGTTTTTGGGACTAATAAATCAACTTTGACATTTCAGTATGAGGAGATCAGAACATCATTTTAAAACTCAACCATTCTTCATTTTACTTACTGCAAATTGTACAGTCCCAGAAGTCCCATTCCTCGAAAATCTGTTTTAGGATCATCACCTTGGAAACCAATTTCACACCACTGCTTAGAAATCCGGGATTCCAGTGGAGTATTGGGCTTCAAGAATTTCCATAACTGAAGAAAAGAAAAAAATTAGCCTGTTGATATACACACATATAATACCTTTCTTATTGACTGAAATTTAGTAAACTACATTATTAGGACGAACTTTGGAAATCTGAATATATGCAAATACATTACAATTGAAGATTTGATTATCTTTCAATTATCTATGACAGCAGCTCTCAAACTATGATCAAAAGACTCCTAGGAGGGACCCTAAGACCTTTTCAGAGAGCCTAGGAGGTAAAATCTATCTCATAATAAAACTAAGAGGTTACTTGTCTTTCACTCTCATCTTCTCATAAGAATACAGTGGAATTTTCCAGAGGCTGAATGACATGTGATGATCTCACTGCTCTGAAGGCAATGGAATGTACACTTGTATATTTTGGTGTTTTTAATCTTTCTGTTTTAGCTCCTAAACAGAAATGTGTGTGTGGTGTGTGTGTGTGTATGTGTATATGTGTGCATGTGTGTGTTTGTATATATATATATACACACATACATATGTATGTATGTATGTATAAATATATACACATACACACAATCTTCTACAAAAGTTCTTTGGAGTCTTCAAAAATATTTAAGAGAATAAAGGGAAGGGGAGAAGAGGAAAAAATTTGAGGGTATGCATTATTCAAATCCTCAGATGATTATCTCACTTTACAAACAAAACTTTTAGCAGCATTGTTAATAAAAAGAAAAGTGAACTGAGGAGTTTTATTTCTCACCTATAACAAGGGTGAAAGTAAACAAGCATCATATAGCTGAATAAAGAAAGATCAGTAGGGAGACCTTCAAGAGGGCAGAAGAGTAAGACGTGGAGATCACCTTCCGCCCCCCCCAGTACATCAGAAATACATCTGCATGTGGAACAACTCCTACAGAACACCAACTGAACGCTGGCAGAAGACCTCAGACCTCCCAAAATGCAAAAAACTGCCCACGCACCTGGGTAGGGAAAAAGAAAAAACAGAGACAAAAGAATAGGGACGGGACCTGCACCAGTGGGAGGGAGCTGGGAAAGTGGAAAAGTTTCCACACACTAGGAAGCCCCTTCACTGGCAGAGACGGTGGGAGGCAGGGGTGGGTGGGGGGAGCTTCGGAGCCATGGAAGAGAGCACAGCAACAGGGATGCAGAGGGCAAAGCGTACAGATTCCCGCACAGAGGATCAGTGCCAACCAGCACTCACCAGCCTGAGAGGCTTGTCTGCCAGGGCGGGTGGGGGCTGGGAGCTGAGGCTCCAGCTTCTGAGGTCAGATCTCAGGGAGAGGACTGGGGTTGACTGTGTGAACATAGCCTGAAGGGGGCTACTGTGCTACAGGTAACCAGGAGTGTGTCCGGGAAAAAGTCTGGAACTGCAGAAGAGGCAAGAGACTTTTTCTTGCCTCTTTGTTTCCTGGTGCGCGAGGAGAGGGGATTAGAAGCACCACCTAAACGAGCTCCAGAGACCGGTGCGAGCCATGGCTATCAGCGCGGACCCCAGAGACGGGCGTAAGATTCTAAGGCTGCTGCTGCAGCCACCAAGAAGCCTGTGTGCAAGAATAGGTCACTATCCACACCTCCCCTCCCGGGAGCCTGTGCAGCCCGCCACTGCCAGGGTCCCGTGATACAGGGACAACTTCCCCGGGGGGAACACACGGCGCACCACAGGCTGTTGCAACGTTATGCCAGCCTCTGCCATGGCAGGCTCGCCCCACATTCCATACCCCTCCCTTCCCCCGCCCCGCCCCCCCCACCTGAATGAGCCAGAACCCCCTAATCAGCTGCTACTTTAACCCCGTCCTGCCTGAGCGAAGAACAGACGCCCTCAGGTGTCCTACACGCAAAGATGGAGCCAAATCCAAAGCTGAACCCCAGGAGCTGTGCAAACAAAGAAAAGAAAGGGAAATCTTTCCCAGCAGCCTCAGGATCAGCAGATTAAATCTCTACGATCAACTTGATGTACACTGCATCTGTGGGATGCCTGACTAGACAACAAATCATCCCAAATTGAGGCAGTGGACTTTGGGAGCAATGACATATATATTTTTTCCTTTTTCTAATTTTGTGAGTGTATATGTGTATAGTTTTACATGTGATTTTGTCTGTATAGCTTTGCTTTTACCACTTGTCCTAGGGTTATGACTGTCCTTTTTTCTTTTAGTATAGTTTTTAGCACTTGATATCATTGGTGGATTTCTTTTTCAGTTTGGATGCTCACTTCTTTCCATCTTTCTTTCTCTTCTATATTACTTTTTAATAATTATTTTTTATTTTAATAACTTTATTTTATTTTATTTTGCCTTTGTTTCTTTCTTTTTTTCACCCTTTTATTCTGAGCCATAAGGCTGACAGGGTTTTTGTGCTCCGGGTGGGTGTCAGCCCTGTGCCTCTGACGTGGGAGAGCCGAGTTCAGGACATTGGTACACCAGAGACCCCCCAGTTCCACGTAATATCAAAAATCTCCCAGAGATCTCCATCTTAATGCCAAGACCCAGCTCCACTCAACGACCAGCAAGCTGCAATGCTGGACACCCTATGCCAAACAACTAGCGAGACAGGAACACAACCCTACCCACTAGCACAAAGGCTGCCTAAAAACATAAGGTCACAGACACCCCTAAACACACCACCAGACGTGGATCTGCCCACCAGAAAGACAAGATCCAGCCTCATCCACCAGAACACAGGCACTAGTCCCCTCCACCAGGAAGCTGACACAACCCACTGAACCAACTTTAGCCATTGGGGGCAGACACCAAAAATAACGGGAACTACAAACCTGCAGCCTGTGAAAAGGAGAGCCCAAACACAGTAAGTTAAGCAAAATGAGAAGACAGAGAAACACACAGCAGATGAAGGAGCAAGGTAAAAACCCACCAGACCAAAAAAATGAAGAGGAAATAGGCAGTCTACCTGAAAAAGATTTCAGAGTAATGATAGTAAAGATGATCCAAAATCCTGGAAATAGAATGGAGAAAGTGCAAGAAACGTTTAACAAGGACCTAGAAGAACTAAAGAGCAAACAAACAATGATGAACAACACAATAAATGAAATTAAAAATTATCTACAGGGAATCAATATCAGAAAAACTGAGGCAGAAGAACAGATAAGTGACCTGGAAGATGAAATAGTGGAAATAACTATTGCAGAGCAGAATGAAGAAAAAAGAATGAAAAGAATTGAGGACAGTCTCAGAGACCTCTGGGACAACATTAAATGCACCAACATTTGAAGTACAGGGGTCCCAGAAGAAGAAGAGAAAAAGAAAGGGATTGAGAAGATATTTGAAGAGATTATAGTTGAAAACTTCCCTAATATGGGGAAGGAAATAGTCAATCAAGTCAAGGAAGTGCACAGAGTCTCATACAGGATAAATCCAAGGAGAAACACGCAAAGATACATATTAATCAAACTATCAAAAATTCAATACCACGAAAAAATATTAAAAGCAGCAAGGGAAAACAACAAGTAACATACAAGGGAATACCCATAAGGTTAACAGCTAATCTTTCAGCAGAAACTCTGCAAGCCAGAAGGAGTGGCAGGACACATTTAAAGTGATGAAAGGGAAAAACCTACAACCAAGATTACTCTAGCCAGCAAGGATCTCATTCAGATTTGACAGAGAAATTAAAACCTTTACAGACAAGCAAAAGCTAAGAGAATTCAGCACCACCAAACCAGCTTTACAACAAATGCTAAGGGAACTTCTCTAGGCAGGAAACAGGACAGGAGGAAAAGACCTACAATAACAAACCTAAAACAATTAGGAAAATGGTCATAGGAACATACATATAGATAATTACCTTAAATGTAAATGGATTAAATGTTTGAACCAAAAGACATAGACTGGTTGAATGGATACAAAAATAAGATCCATATATATGCTATCTACAAGAGACCCACTTCAAACCTAGGGACACATACAGACTGAAAGTGAAGGGATGGAAAAAGATATTCCATGCAAATGGAAACCAAAAGAAAGCTGGAGTAGCAATTTTCATATCAGACAAAATAGACTTTAAAACAAAGACTATTACAAGAGACAAAGAAGGACACTACATAATGATCAAGGGATCAAGCCAAGAAGAAGATATAACAATTGTAAATATTTATGCACCCAATATAGGAGCACCTCAATACATAAGGCAAATGCTAACAGCCATAAAAAGGGAAACCGACAGTAACACAATCATACTAGGAGGCTTTAACACCCAATTTCCACCAATGGACAGATCATCCAAAATGAAAATAAATAAGGAAACACAAGTTTTAAATGACACATTAAACAAGATGGACTTAATTGATATTTATAGGACCTTCCATTCAAAAATAACAGAATACACATTCTTCTCAAGTGCTCATGGAGCATTCTCCAGGATAGACCATATCTTGGGTCACAAATCAAGCCTTGGTATATTTAAGAAAATTGAAATCATATCAAGTATCTTTTCTGACAAAAACGTTATGAGACTAGATATCAATTACAGGAAAAATCTGTAAAAAATACAAACACATGGAGGCTAAACAATATACAACTTAATAACCAAGAGATCACTGAAGAAATCAAAGAGGAAATCAAAAAATACCTAGAAACAAATGGCAATGAAAACACGACGACCCAAAACCTATGGGAAGCAGCAAAAGCAGTTCTAAGGGGGAAGTCTAGAGCAATACAATCCTACTTTTAGAAACAAGAAACATCTCAAATAAACAACCTAACCTTACACCTAAAGCAATTAGACAAAGAAGAACAACAAAACTCCAAAATTAGCTGAAGGAAAGAAATCATAAAGATCAGATCAGACATTAATGAAAAAGAAATGAAGGAAACAATAGCAAAGGTCAAGAAAACTAAAAGCTGGTTCTTTGAGAAGATAAACAAAATTGATAAATCATTAGCCAGACTCATCAAGAAAAAAAAAGAAGATTTAAATCAACAGAATTAGAAATGAAAAAGGAGAACTAACAAGTGACACTGCAGAGATACAAAGGATCATGAGAGATTACTACAAGCAACTATATGCCAATAAAATGGACAACATGGAAGAAATGGACAAATTCTTTAAAAAGCACAACATTCTGAGACCGAACCAGGAAGAAACAGAAAATATAAACAGACCAATCACAATCACTGAAATTGAAACTGTGATTAAAAATCTTCCAACAAACAAAAGCCCAGGACCAGATGGCTTCACAGGTGAATTGTATCAAACATTTAGAGCAGAGCTAACACCTATCCTTCTCAAACTCTTCCAAAATATGCAGAGGAAGAGCACTGCCAAACTCATTCTATGAGGCCACCATCACCCTGATACCAAAACCAGACAAAGATGTCATAAAGAAAGAAAGCTACAGGCCAATATCACTGATGAACATAGATGCAAAAATTCTCAACAAAATACTAGCAAACAGAATCTAACAGCACATTAAAAGGATCATACACCATATTCAAGTGGGGTTGATCCCAGGAATGCAAGGATTCTTCAATATATGCAAATCAATCAATGTGACACACCATATTAACAAACTGAAGAATGAAAACTATATCATCCTCTCAATAGATGCTGAAAAAGCTTTTGACAAAATTCAACACCTACTTATGATAAAAACCCTCCAGAAAGTAGCCATAGAAGGAACTTACCTCAACATAATAAAGGCCATATATGACAAACCCACAGCCAACATTGTCCTCAACAGTAAAAAACTGAAACCATTTCCACTAAGATCAGGAACAAGACAAGGTTGCCCACTCTTACCACTATTATTCAACATTGTTTTGGAAGTTTTAGCTACAGCAATCAGAGAAGAAAAAGAAATAAAAGGAATTCAAACCAGAAAAGAAAAAGTAAAGCTGTCACTGTTTGCAGATGACATGATACTATACATAGAGAATCCTAAAGATGCTACCACAAAACTACTAGAACTCATCAATGAATTTGGTAAAGTAGTAGGATACAAAGTTAATGCACAGAAATCTCTTGCATTCCTATACAGTAATGATGAAAAATATGAAAGAGAAATAAGGAAACACTCTTATTTACCATTGCAACAAAAAGAATAAAATCCCTAGAATAAACCTACCTAAGGAGACCAAAGGCCTGCATGCAGAAAACTATAAGACACTGATGAAAAAAATCAAAGATGATACAAACAGATGGAGAGATATACCATGTTCTTGGATGGGAAGAATCAACATTGTGAAAATGACTATATTACACAAAGCAATCTACAGATTCAGTGCAATCCCTACCAAACTACCAACGGCACTTTTCACAGAACTAGAACAAAAAATTTCACAATTTGTATGGAAACACAAAAGACTACAAATAGCCAAAGCAATATTGAGAAAGGGAAATGGAGCTGGAGGAATCAGGTTCCCTGACTTCAGACTATACTACAAAGCTACAGTAATCAAGAAAATATGGTACTGGAACAACAACAGAAATATCCTATTCAATGGAACAGGATAGAAAGCCCAGAGATAAACCCATGCACATATGGTCACCTTATTTTTGATAGCCTCTTCAATAAATGGTGCTGGGAAAACTGGACAGCTACATGTAAAAGAATGAAATTAGAACACTCCATGACACCATACACTAAAATAAACTCAAAATGGATTAAAGACCTAAATGTAAGGTGTATAAAGCTATAAAACTCTTAGAGGAAAACATAGGCAGAACACTCTATGACATAACTCACAGCAAGATCGTTTTTGACCCACCTCCTAGAGAAATGGAAATAAAAACAAAAATAAACAAATGGGACCTAATGAAACTTCAAAGCTTTTGCACAGCAAAGGAAAACATAAACAAGAAGAAAAGACAACCCTCAGAATGGGAGAAAATATTTGCAAATGAAGCAACTGACAAAGAACTAATCTCCAAAAATTACAAGCAGCTCAATATCAAAAAAAACAAACAACCCAATCCAAAACGGGGCAGAAGACCTAAAGAGACATTTCTCCAAAGAAGATATACAGATTGCCAACAAACACATGAAAGAATGCTTAACATCATTAATCATTAGAGAAATGCAAATCAAAACTACAATGAGGTACCACCTCACACCAGTCAGAATGGCCATCATCAAAAAAGCTACAAACAATAAATGCTAGAGAAGGTGTGGAGAAAAGGGAACCCTCTTGCACTGTTGGTGGGAATATAAATTGATACAGCTACTATGGAGAATAGTATGGAGGTTCCTTAAAAAACTACAAATAGAACTACCATATGACCCAGCAATCCCACTACTGGGCATATACCCTGAGAAAACCATAGTTCAAAAAGAGTCATGTACCACAATGTTCATTGCAGCACTATTTATAGTAGCCAGGGCATGAAGCACCTAAGTGTCCATCGACAGATGAATGGATAAAGAAGATGTGGCACATATATACAATGGAATATTACTCAGCCATAAAAGGAAACGAAATTGAGTTATTTGTAGTGAGGCAGTCTAGTGACCTAGAGTCTGTCATACAGAATGAAGTAAGTCAGAAAGGAAAAAACAAATACTGTATGCTAACACATACATATGGAATCTAAAAAAAAAGGTCATGAAGAACCTAGGGGCAGGATGGGAATAAAGATACAGACCTACTAGAAAATGGACTTGAGGATATGGGGAGGGGGAAGCTGGGACAAAGTGAGAGAGTGGCATGGACATATATACACTACCAAATGTAAAATAGATAGTTAGTGGGAAGCAGCTGCATAGCACAGGGAGATCAATCAGGTGCTTTGTAACCACCTAGACGGGTGGGATAGGGAGGGTGGGAGGGAGGGAGATATAGGGATATATGTATATGTATAGCTGATTCACTTTGTTATAAAGCAGAAACTAACACACCATTGTAAAAGAATTATACTCCAACAAATTTGTTAAAAAATAAATAAATAAGTAAAGCAAAGTGAAAAAAGAGAAAAATCAGTCATGTTCATGAATAAACCTCAAAAGTTATTATCATCTTTGTTACCTGAAATAATTTTAATTATTATCAATTATATTTTAATGGACAAATATAAATTCTAAACACTATGCTCTTCACTGCTTAAGAAACTTGTTGTACTTTTTAAACTTTGTATAAAAAGATAGACTCAGTACATATCATTACTTGAGAGAGGGAGAAAGACTGAGACCCACAATTGTATAAACATGCAATTTCAAAACATAAGTTCTTTCTAGTAAATAAAGATGGGCATGTAAACAAATTTACTTTTTAGACTATTAATATTTTATATCTTCATTATAGACAGGGACATATATAAAATTTCCTATTACTACTTAAGACATAATTCTTTTTCTTGAATTTT
The DNA here is from genome assembly GCF_963924675.1 of Phocoena phocoena. NCBI lineage: Eukaryota > Metazoa > Chordata > Mammalia > Artiodactyla > Phocoenidae > Phocoena > Phocoena phocoena. The sequence goes on from NC_089226.1 coordinate 25,273,893, forward strand.
ATTCTTTTATTTTTTTATACAGCAGGCTCTTATTAGTTATCTATTTTATACGTATTAGTGTATATATGTCAATCCCAATCTCCCAATTCATCTTACCACCACCACCCTCTCCCCACACCGCTTTTCCCCCTTTGTGTCCATACGTTTGTTGTCTCCATCTGTGTCTCTATTTCTGTCTTGCAAAACGGTTCATCTGTACCATTTTTCTAGATTCCACGTATATGCATTAATATACAATATTTGTTTTTCTCTTTCTTACTTACTTCACTCTGTATGACAGTCTGTAGAGCCATCCATGTCTCTACAATGACCCAGTTTTGTTCCTTTTTATGGCTGAGTAATATTATATTGTATACATGCACCACATCTTCTTTATCCATTTGTCTGTTGATGGGCATTTAGCTTGTTTCCATGTCCTGGCTATTGTAAATAGTGCTGCAATGAACACTGGGGTGCATGTCTCTTTTTGAATTATGGTTTTCTCAGGGTACATGCCCAGTAGGGGGATTGCTGGGTCATATGGTAGTTCTATTTTTAGTTTTTTAAGGAACCTCCATACTGTTCTCCATAGTGGCTGTATCAATTTACATTCCCACCAACAGTGCAATAGGGTTCCTTTTTCTACACACCCTCTCCAGCATTTGTTGTTTGTAGATTTTCTGATGATGCCCATTCTAACTGGTGTGTGGTGATACCTCTTTGTAGTCTTGATTTGCATTTCTCTAATAATTAGTGATGTTGAGCATCTTTTCATGTGCCTCTTGCCCCTCTGTATGTCTTCTTTGGAGAAATGTCTACTTAGGTCTTCTGCCCATTTTTTGATTGGGTTGTTTGTTTTTTTAATATTGAGCTTCATGACATAATTCATCTTTTAAATTGCTAATTCTACGTTATATGGATTTTAAAGCTTAAACAGGACAGTAATACACAAACATCTTGCGTTATAGTGAACTGTCACATTTGACATAGTATAAAGCAATGTCCAAGACAGGAAATACTAACCAAAAAAAAGTTGTAATTCATCAAAGTTATTTTATGCAGTAATCCAAAATTACTTATTATTCAAATGATACAATATTTTATGTTTTAGCACAATAGGTAAATTCAATCTAAAGGGTGAGAGAAAAGTTTCAGAGGAAAGGAAGTAAATCTATCATGCTTGAAAGCAAAACATTGGTATAAGAAATCTCTTTTTATATTATATATATAAGAATTTGCCAGTGCTCTGTATTCTTCAAAACAGAAAATGTTTTAATTCATCAGAAGAGTACTAAAAACTGAGAAAAAAATGTCTCCTTTAAAAAATCCTTTGGGAGGGCTTCCCTGGTGGCACAGTGGTTGAGAGTCTGCCTGCCGATGCAGGGAACACGGGTTCGTGCCCCAGTCCGGGAAGATCCCACATGCTGCGGAGCGGCTGGGCCCGTGAGCCATGGCCGCTGAGCCTGTGCTTCTGGAGCCTGTGCTCCGCAATGGGAGAGGCCACAACAGTGAGAGGCCTGCGTACCGAAAAAAAAAAAAAAAAACCTTTGGGCACTGATTTGGTTTCTGCCACAATGAAACCAAAACAAAACAAAAGGAAACAGATTGTAAAGCTCATCAAATTCACCTGAACGATTGGAAGTAATCTCAGGGCCCTACACAGTTTAAAAATATCTTGTCTCGGGCTTCCCTGGAGGCGCAGTGGTTGAGAGTCCATCTGCCGATGCAGGGGACACGGGTTCGTGCCCCGGTCCAGGAAGATCCCACATGCTGCGGAGCGGCTAGGCCTGTGAGCCATGGCCGCTGAGCCTGCGCGTCTGGAGCCTGTGCTCCGCAACAGAAGAGACCACAACAGTGACAGGCCTGCGTCCCAAAAAGAAAAAAAATATATATATCTGGTCTCATCAAGTGAGTGGAGTAAAATGGCAACAGCAAGCATTTCATTTCCATAACTAATTTATAAACCTCTTTCATTCAGGGAATACTTTGGGAGAGTAAAAGCTTTGAATAATAAAATATTTCAAAAATAAATTACAAAAAAGAAATTCTATTTTAATAATTTCATGTACCACAACAAACTAGATTAATGGCTAAAAAGTGTTCTTAATAAGTTCTTAATACTGTCTGCTTTAATACGGGTCACTTTCATGGAAAATGAAAGTCGCTTATGCTAAACCACTTATATGAAATACTACCAAGTATTACATTTCCTGTAAGAATTCTTGAGTTACCTGATTCTCTTCTGATAGATAAGTTCTTCCTTGAAAAATAAAGGGAGGAGGGTGGGTAGCTCTGAAAGGTAAGGTCATTTCTTGTACTTAAGAAGCTGACTGGAAATCTGAACTAAGGTGGTGGGCCTCTGGTGGGGGGATCTGAGGAGTCTAGCCATCTAAAGCTGTACTACTGGGAATAGAGTTATTACAAAGCCACCTGCCAAGTGCAGGAGATGAGAGCTAGGAAGGGTGATTCCCAAGGCAGGTGACAAGCTACAGATGTGGAGGCTGCACACTGAGTCAGTCCATCATTCATCATGGCCTGTGCTCTGTTTAATTCTCTTCTCTTTGCATTCAGTCTTTATCTCAAGCTTATTTGAACACTTCTGCCCTGTCTCAGGTCTGCTACAGAACAGAAAGAGCAAGGGCATTTGTCCACCCATTCATTATAGGAGAAGCAGCTCTACCCATCAGGAGATCTTTTAATTCTGGATTATATTTTTTTCTATTAAGTACATGAATCCACCTAAATTTTTACCTTTACTATTAATTTGGTTAGAAAATATTTAATAGGAATGTCCATTTGAATAACTCATATGGACAGTGCTACATGAATGTGAAGTGATGTAATCAATTTTATCCCAGCCTATGTTTAAATGACCATAAAATCCAGGTTTCTTTTTCATAGTTTGTAGGTAAAAACACTGATAATGGTCTCCTATGTTTATATAAATGAAAGCAATTAAACAATATGGCAATATATCACCCAAGCCTCTAAACCAGCAAACTTTGCCTATAAAGGGCTAGATAGTAAATATTTTAGGCTTTGTAGGCCATAAGGTCACTGACACAACTACTTAATTTTGCCAATGGAGTACAAAAGCAGCCAAAGACAACATATAAATGAATGAGCATGGATGTGTTCCTATAAAACCTTACTTAGAAAAATGGATGGCAGGTCAGATTTGACCTACAGGCATTAATTTGCTTACCCTAGCTCTAAACAATTTTATGAAGTAGATAACAAGGGTATAATTACCCATTTTAAAGATGAAGAAGCCTAAGCTCAAGAAGTTAAATACAAACCATGGGCCAGCCTCTGGAAATACAAATGTGAACAAGACATAGTTTTTCCCTCAAGAGATAGTATAGTGCAGGAATTAAGAGCCCTTTCTAACTATGTGAAAAATGAGGATAATACGAATATCTCACTACAAGGTTATTGTGACAATTAAATGAAATAATGCTATAAAACACTTACTTTAACAATTGGCACATACTAAACACTCAATGAATGTGTTATTATTATTGATTTTATTATCAGATGTGGAATTTGAATTAACCAAAGAAGAGAATAAAGATCCCACTCCTGAATTTGCTAGAGAAGATTTCAAAACTCAATGAGTAACAATTTTTAAAAAAAGAGCCAGATTCTACTCTGAGAATAATGGGTAACAGGGAACCACATGAGCAAATATCTGGGCATATAGGATGGCATGGGTCATGGTGAATGACAGAGCATGGTGGAAACAGGCTACACATAATGGGATAGAGGAGAAATAGCTTAAAGAAATAAACTGGAAAGGGTCCAAAATACATGCTAAGATGCATGGGTTTTCTACGATCAGACATAGAGAACCTGAAGTTTATAACCTAGAGAATAACATGACTAGATAATCCCTCCGGTGGTACTTTAGAAGACGGAAGGGAGGAGGCTAATGGTTAGTGGCAGAATTAAAAGGCTATTTTAATACTTCAGGTTGGAGATGATGGCTAGAATAAGGCAGTGGGAACAGAAAACATTTGAGAGATATTTTGGAGAAGCTCTATGGATAAGATTTAGTGATTTTTGTAGATGTAGAGTACCTCCCCAATTAGACTGCAAGCCACTTGAGGGTAGAAAAGATGCCTTTCCTCAAAGTGCCTATTGTAGGGGTGAACAGTCCTGGCTTTATAATATACTAGCTGTGTGACTCAGAGCCTGAACTACAATGCTTGTAATTTGCTTATCTCTAAAGTAAACATAACCAAGGTTGGCCAAGATGGAGGAGTAGAAAGACTTTCATCTCACCTCCTCTTACAGGCACACCAAAATCACAACTATCTGCAGAACAACCATCGATGAAAAGGATCAAAACCTACCAGAAAAGATCTTCTACAACTAAAGATAAACAGAAGGAACAACAAAAAGATGGTAAGAGTGTGTGGAGTTGCAATATAGTCAAGTCCCATACCCAAGGTGGGTGATCCACAAATGGGAGAATAATTACAAATGCAGAGGTTCTCTCAATGGAGTGAGAGGTCCAAGCCCCACATCAGACTCCCTAGCCTGGGGGTCCTGCACTGGGAAGATGAGCCCCCAGAGCATTGACTTTGAAGGCCAGTGGATCTTTCTTTCTGAAGTCCCAAGGGGCTAGGGGAAATAGAGACTTCACTCTTAAAAGGCACACACAAAATATCACATTCTGCAGGATCCAGGGAAGAAGCAGTAATTTGATAGGCACCTGCTGATCTTGGAGAGTCTCCCAGAGAGGCAGGAGGCAACTGCAGCTCACCCTGAGAACATAGACACTTATGTTGATCTTGGAGAGTCTCCCAGAGAGGCAGGAGGCAACTGCAGCTCACCCTGAGAACATAAACATTTATGGCTGCTATTTTGGGGAGTTCATTCTACCACATGGACAATGGTGCTGGCAAGCACCATTGTAGAATCCTCCCTCTAGCTAATTAAACCCAGGAACAAGCCTTTCCCTGGCCCAACAGTCTGTAGGCACCAGCACTGGGGTACCTCAGGCCAAGGAACTGACTGGATGGAGACAGAGCCCCACCCACCAGCAGATAGGCTGCCTTAAGACATCCTAAACCAGCAGCTGCTTCTGGATATGGTCATGCCCACCAGAGAGCCAAGGATCCAGCTCCACCAACCACTGGGCAGGCACCAGTCCAAGAATCACCTGGGCCCCGGCCCTGCTCTCCAGGGTATCTGCTCTAGCTTCCAGAGAAGTCTCACCCACCAGGGGGCAGACAACAGCCACAAGAAAACCACAGTTCCTCAGCCTGCGTACCTGGCCTGCCTACCAGTAGGCCAGGCCCCACACTGGGGTCAGCTATGAGAAGGCCAATACAAGCTTCAGGATGCCCCAGACCCTGCACCCAACTGTATTGGGAACTGGCCCCATCCACCAGCAATCTGACACTAGCTCTGGGACCCCTGTGCCCTGCAACCAGACTCTTGGAACTTGACTCCACTCAGCAGTGTGCCAGGACTAGCCTCAGGGCCACCCAGGATTTTGCAGCCAGCTGCCTTCTGACCTAGTCCCACCAACCAGCAGCCAACAGCCCCCACACAAGGCAGAGTCTGGTAACCAACCAGATCACTGGCCAACCAAGCCTAACAGATTGCCCACATAGTCAGCCCACCACAACAGAAAGACCCATGCAGTCCTCATAGGGGGAACCCCTAGAGCATATATAGCTCAGGTAAAGAGAGGGAAGTTTGCTGCTGGGATACATAGGACATCTCCTACAAAAAGCCATGACTCCAAGGTTGGGAAATGTAACTAACCTACCAGATTCATAAAAATAAAAACACCAACGAAGTCACAATGAGGTGACAAAGGTACATGTTCCAAATGAAGGAACAAGATATAGCTCCAGAAGAAGAAATAAGTGAAGTGGAAATAGCCAATCTACTTGAGAAGGTATGCAGGGTAGTGATTATAAAGATGATCAAAGAACTTGGGAGAAGAATGGCTGCACACAGCAAGAAGTTAGTTTTTACCAGAAAGTTAGGAAATATAAAGAAAAACTAGAGGCGAAGAATATAGTAGTTGAAATGAAAAATACACTATAAGGAATAAACAGCAGACTAAATGATACAGAGGAATGGATCAGCGAGCTGGAATACAGAGTGTGTAAATCACTGATGTTGAAAAGACAAAAAAAAAGCATGAAAAGAAATGAGGACAGTTTAATGAGAACCTCTGGGACCACATCAAGCACAAGTGCATATATATAATACATAAAATATAAAAACCTCATGGTTTTTATATTTGCATTATTATTTGCATTATATTTGCATTAATCTCACTAATATTTGCATTATAGGGGTCCCAGAAGGAGAACAGAGAGAGAAAGGGTCTGGCTGAGGACATAGTTGAAGACATAATAGATGAAAACTTCCCTAACCTGGGAAAGGAAACAGTCACCCAAGTTCAGGAAGCACAGAGAGTTCCATACAGGATTAAATATTAAAAGCAGCAAGGGAAAAGCAACACATTACATACAAGGGAACTCCCGTAAGTCTGTCAGCTGATGTTTCAGCAGTAACTCTGCAGGCCAGAAGGGACTGCCATGATATATTTAAAGTGATGAAAGGGAAAAACCTGTAACCAAGAATACTGTATCTGGCAAGGCTCTCATTCAGATTTGATGGAGAAATCAAAAGGTTTATAGACAAGGAAAAGCTAAAAGAGTTCAGCAGCATCAAACCAGCTTTGTAAGAAATGTTAAAAGGACTTCTGTAAGTGAAAAAGAAAGGGCTACAACTAGAAACATGAAAATTACAAGAGGAAGAAGCTCATTGGTAAAGGCAAATGTACAGTAAAGATAGGAAATCATCTACACACAAAGATAGTGGGAAGGTTAAAAGGCAAAAGTAGTAAAATCATCTACATCCACAATAAGCAGTTAAGGGATACAAAAACAATTAGATGTAAAATATGATTTCAAAAAGAGTAATCATGAGGGGAGGAGAGTACAAATGCAGGGTTGTTAAAATGCATTTGAAATTAAGAGATCAGAAACTTAAAACAATCAAGTGCATATATATAATACATAAAATATAAAAACCTCATGGTAACCACAAACCAAAACTCTATAATAGATACACACAAAAAAGAAAAAGGAATCGAAACATAACACTAAAAATAGTCATCAAATCACAAAAGAAGAGATCAAGAAGAAAGGACCAAAAAAGAACTACAAAACAACCCCCAAACAATTAACAAAATGGCAAAAAGAACACACCTATCAACAATTACTTTAAATGTAAATGGAATAAATGCTCTAATCAAAATATATAGAATGACTGAATAGGTACAAAAACAAGACCTGTATATATATTGCCTACAAGAGACTCACTTCAGATCTAAAGACACACACAGACTGAAAGTGAGTGGTGGAAAAAGTTATTCCATGCAAATGGAAATCAAAAGAAAGCTGGGGTAGCAATACTTATATCAGACAAAATAGGCTTTAAAATACTGGTATAGGATACAAGGAAGGACATTACATAATGATCAAGAGATCAATCCAAGAATGAGCTATAACAACTGTAAATATATTTGCACTCAACATAAGAGCACCTAGATACATAAAGTAAATATTAACAATGTAAAGGGAGAAATTGACAGTAACACAATAATAATAAGGGACTTTAACACCCCATTTACATCAATGGACAGATCCCAGACAGAAAATCAATAAGGATACACTGGACTTAAAAGACACATTAGACACATGGACTTTATATATATGCATATATATATATATATATATATATATATCCATATATGTGTGTATATGTGTATACACACACAACACACACACACACACACAATGCATTCCATCCAAAAGCAGCAGAATACACATTCTTTTTGAGTGCACGTGGAACATTCTCTAGGATAGATCACATGCTGGGCACAAAACAAGCCCCAGTAATTTCAGGAAATTGAAATCATATCAAGCATCTTTTCCAACCACAATGCTATGAGACTAGAAATCAACTACAAGAAAAAAACTGCAAAAAACACAAACACATGGAGGTTAAACAATATGCTACTGAACAACCAATGGATCACTGAAGAAATAAAGGAGGAAATTAAAAAGTACCTGGAGACAAATGAAAATGAAAACCCAATGAACCAAAATCTACAGCAAAAGCAGTTCTAAGAGGAAAGTTTATAGCAATACAAGTTTACCTCAGGAAACAAGAAAAATCTTAAATAAACAACCTTACACCAAAAGAACTAGAGAAAGAACAAATAAAACCCAAAGTTAGTAGAAGGGAAGAAAAATTATGATGATCAGAGCAGAAATAAATGAAATAGAGTCTAAAGAAACAATAGAAAAGATTAAACTTAAGAGCTGGATTTTTGAAAAGATAAACAAATAGATAAACCTTTAGCCAGATTCACCAAGAAAAAAAGAGAAGGGGCCCAAATCAATAAAATCAGAAGTGAAATAGGAGTAATTAAAACTGACATCACAGAAATATACAGAATCATAAGAGACTACTATGAATAACTGTATGGCAATAAAATGAACAACCTAGAAGAAATGGACAAATTCCTAGAAATGTACGATCTCCCAGGACTGAATAAGGAAGAAATAGAAAATGTGAACAGATCAATTGCCAGTAATGAAATTGAATCAGTAATAAAAAAAACTCTCAACAAACATAAGTCCAGCACCAGCAGTCTCCCAAGGCAATAGAAGTAAAAACAAAAATAAATAAATGGGGATAATCAAACTTATAAGCTTTGCCCAAAAAAGGAAAACATAAACAAAATGAAAAGACAACCTATGTACTGGGAGAAAATATTTTCAAACAATGTGACCGACAAGGGCTCAATTTCCAAAATATACAAACAGCTCATACAACTCAATGACAAAACAACAAACAGCCCAACCAAAAAATGGGCAGAAGATCTAAACAGACATTTCTCCAAGGAAGACATACAGATGGGCAATAGGCACATGAAAAGATGCTCAACATCGCTAATTACTAGAGAAATACAAATCAAAACTACAATGAGGTATCACCTTACACCAGTCAGAATGGCCATCATTAAAACCTTTACAAATAACAAATGCTGGAGAGGGTGTGGAGGAAAGGGAACCCTCTTACACCGTTGCTGGGAACGGAAACTGGTGCAGCCACCTTGGAAAACAGTGCAGAGGTTCCTCAAAAAACTAAAAATGGAGTTGTTATATGATCCAGTAATCCCACTCCTGGGCATATATCTGGACAAAACTATAATTCAAAAAGATACATGAACCCCGATGTTCATAGCAGCAATATTTACAACAGCCAAGATACAGAAGCAACCTAAGTGTCCATTGACAGATGAGTGGATAAAGACAGAATACAGCTCAGCCATAAAAAAGAATGAAATAATGCCATTTGCAGCAACATGGACGCACATAGAGATTATCATACTAAGTGAAGTAAGTCAGACAGAGAAAGACAAATACCATATGATATCACTTATATGTGGAATCTAAAATATGACACAAATGAACTTATTTATAAAACAGAAACAGACTCACAGACATAGAGAACAGATTGTGGTAGGGGAGGGATTGATTGGGAGTTTGGGATTAGCAGATGCAAACTATCATATATGGAATGGATAAACAAGTTCCTACTGCTATATTAAATACACTGTAATAAACCACAATGGAAAAGAATATATATATATATATGTGAGTGTGTGTGTATACATATATATATGAAACTGAATCACTTTGCTGTACACCAGAAACTAACACAACATTGTAAATCAACTATACTTCAATAAAAATAAAACTTAAAAAAAAACCCGATTAAAAAATAGGCAGAAGACCTGAACAGATATTTTTCCTAAGAGGACATAAATTTGGCCAACAGGCACTGAAAAGATGCTCAACATCATTAATCATCAGAGAAATGCAAGTCAAAACCACAATGAGATATCACCTCATGCCTGTCAAAATGGCTATCATCAGAAAGACCACAAATAATAAATGTTGATGAGGATGTGGAGAAAAGGGAGCCCTTGTACACTGTTGGTAGTAATATAAATTGGTGCAGTCACTGTGGAGAATAGTATGGCAGCTTCAGAAAACTAAAAATAAAGCTACTATATGACCCAGCAATTCCACTCCTGGGTATATATTTGAAAAACTTGAAAACACTACTTTGAAAGGATACATGCACCCCAATGTTCATAGCAGTATTATTTACAGTTGCCAGGATATGGAAGCAACCTAAGTGTTCATCAGCAGATAAATGGATAAAGAATATGTGGTTATAGGGACTTCCCTGGTGGTGCAGTGGTTAAGAATCTGCCTGCCAATGCAGGGGACAAGGGTTCAAGCCCTGGTCAGGGAAGATCCCACATGCTGCAGAGCACCTAAGCTCGTGTGCCATAGCTACTGAGTCTGTGCTCTAGAGCCCACGAGCCACAACTACTGAGCCTGTGTGCCACAACTGCTGAAGCCCACGCGCCTAGAGCCCATGCCCCACAACAAGAGAAGCCACCCGCAATGAGACACCCACACACTACAATGAAGAGTAGCCCCTGCTCGCCGCAACTAGAGAAAGCCCGCATGCAGCAACGAAGACCCAATGCAGCCAAAAATAAATAAATAAATAAATTTATTTTTTAAAAAAAGAATATGTGGTGTATATATATAATGGTGGTATATATATTCAGCCCTACAAAGAATAAAATTTTGCCATTTGCAGCAACATGGATGGACTTGGAGGTACTATGCTAAGTGAAATAAGTCAGACAGATAAAGACAAATACTGCATGATATCACTTATATATGGAACCTAAAAAAATAAAACAAACTAGTAAATAAAACAAAAAAGAAATAGACCCACAGATATAGAGAACAAACTAGTGGTTACCAATTGGGAGAGGGAAGCATGGAGGGTCAAGACAGGGGTAGGGGATTAAGAGGTACAAACAACTATGTATAAAATAAGCTACAAGGATATTTTGTACAGCACAGAAAATATATCCAATATTTTATAAGTATAAATGGAGTATAACCTTTAAAAATTATGAATCACTATGCTGTATAACTTGAAATATACAATATTGTACACCATCTGTACCTCAATAAAAATGTTTTTTAAATAAAGTTAATGATGAAAAAAATAAAGATAACTGTCACCTTGCCTTCCTCTTATAGCTGTGACTATAAAAAATAATACCTACATACTCAAATTGTGACCACAGGTAAAAGTCATATCTTAAAAGTTCTTGACCTGTATCTAATGACTTCAATAAGTCATGCATTCAATCATATTTGTTGAAAACCTGTGCCAGCACACATACAACAGATCAACTAAGATGACATATAGCAGGTACCCAAATGTCATTGATTCAGAGGGCATTTCAGCCATTTTAATGAATTGTTCCGGAGCTGTGGCCAGTCTGTTAATTATAACACCTCTTTTCTCTTTATATCACCTCTTATTTCCCACCTTGAGTTCGTTTTATTAAACTTGACTATCTCTATCAGAACATAAAGAAAAAAGCAATCAAAGAGATGAAGCTCAGCCAGTAGGTTGGCTAAAATTAAGCAGAGGAGAAAGGGAAGAAGAAACCATTGGTAGGACGCGCAGGCTCAGCGGCCATGGCTCACAGGCCCAGCCGCTCCGCGGCAGGTGGGATCTTCCCAGACCGGGGCACGAACCCGGTCCCCTGCATTGGCAGGCGGACTCTCAACCACTGTGCCACCTGGGAAGCCCAGGCCTCTTTAATTTTAATGATTGACATCAGGTCTAGCACTAATTAGTAGAGACAAATGAATCATCTGCTTAAGTACCTACATACACAAAAATACACACTCCACACAAAAACGCAACAGGATACATTTTTTAAATGGCAGCTTCTATTTACATCTTTCAATAAAATAAAGTTAAGGCAACTAAACAAATGTATTCCTCCAATTTCATTACTGCCTTTTTGAATTCTAGGAAAGGACAAAGAAGGACTCCATCCTAAAAAGCATTTATTTTCAGAAATGAATTTATAAAATATTTCAGATTAGTAATTCTAAAGGTTTGTCTTAATTTTTTTAAGTTTTATTGATGTGTCATAATACACTATCAGATCAAATAAGATTTTTAAGGTTTTGTTTGACAGCCAAGAAGGAGTATTTATAACTGCATATTATTCTTCAAGCAACTTTAATACACCATATGTAAACCTTTATTTACTCTTCTAATACTCAAGTTACATGAGTAAATAATCAGCATTAAGATCTTGGGTAATTTCCCCAGGGAGCTATTGTGGAAGCAGAAACCAACTTCATCTTCTTTGATGTCTATTAAAAGTCGTAAATGGAAATCCTAGGTCACTCTTTGACAAATTCTATTTCTCCTATTGGCTTTCAACACAGTTAAACAACCTAAACTTGAGCCAAATGTGAGAGGCCATAGAAATCACCTCTGATGCTTTCTCAGATTCCAAATGAAAATTCGCTTTATATTTAACTTCTCACATGAATTTTCTATTGAAAAATTTACCTCCAACATCTGAACCAGCAAGAAAATGTAGGCTTTACCAATTAGTTCAGTGTCCATGTTGTATTCACCTTTGTGCCCCGCCATGTCCAGAGCAGTGCCTAGCACACAGCAGGAGCTTGGCAAACATTAGCTGACCTAAGTGAAGAACTGAAATGTGTTCAAGGACTAACCTTCAAAAGCATTTCTTCATGTTGGGGATTATCAGAGTCATAGGGTTCTCTGCGCAGTTTTTCCACATCCGCAATAAGGTTTCTGTACCCAACAATTTGCAGAAGGCAAGCTTGAAGAGAGATTCCCAGCCTAACATGTTAAAAAATAGAAGAAACACACATGAGGGAAAAAAACCCACATTCTCTGGCATTTGTTCACTTGATGTATGTACAATAGGACTTTTCATATTTATATAATATTTGGAAATTGCTCAAATAGGATTTTTCTAATAGAAGCACATTTTTTAACTGAAGCTCCACATGGACAGCTGTGGAACTTGGCTAAAATTTACCTCTCATTCCAGCCTTTTCTTAAGCCAAATTGAAATAATATGGCTTAAAAACAAGGGAGCTCTTTATGCAAGTGACTTGAAAGATGTAGAAAATATAGGTGATCATGGTTTCTTAGGGATCATTTAGCTCCCCTAGGTAGATATATCAGAAACACTTCAGAAGGGTGTGTGTGGGGAGGTGTCAGTGAGAGAGAGATAAATAGCCCTCAGGGGCTTAGGGGTAAGAAAAATTTTGAAACAAATAAAAACCACAACAATAAAAATACCTCTGCTTGCAGAGCACCCCTGACAGATAAGGCAAGGCTAAGAGAAAGAACTCAGTACTTTACAAAATTTCCCATTCCATTCTGACTGCTCTACTTGTCTGAATGCCTATTCTTATACTGAAACAAAATCTGCTTTCTTTATTACCAAGAGGTTCAAACACTGTTCTCAGAGCAAATTCATTTCCACTTTTCCCTACCATGCCTATTCATTTTAAGACAGGAAGAATTCTTTCTTCTAGTCTCATCTCCAGGGTTAAAAACAAACAAACAACAAACAAAAAAACTCCCCTCTTCCTTCAATTCCTTCTCATGGGACATGGTTTTCAGATGTTTTACTATCTTGCTCAGTCTTCTTGAATGCACAGTTTGTATGATTAACAGTTCCCTTAAAACGTATCACTGGAACAAAAAAGAATCTGGCAAGCGTGACATAGAGAGGATCATTACTTCCTGTGATCTGAATGCTGTTTTTCTCTCCTACAACACAGAAAGTAAAATAGGGTCTCTTTAAGCAGTCACATAACATTACAAGTTTATTAAACAGGTGGCTAAATAATCACCAAGATCCTTTTTTCCTATAAACTACTGTTACATAAATTATCTTCCTGTACTCATTTGATGGCATTTTTTAATCTAAAGGTAGTATTTCATGTTTATTTTTTCCTGCTAATTTTATAGTTATTCACTTTTGTGATTCAATAATAGCAATTGCATATGATTCAGCCTAAGAGTTACTGTTCAATATACTCCAACTTCTAATTCACTCACTAAATTTAAGCATTTTTTGTTGGAGTTGGGGGGTCACCGTAATCACAATGACAGTGTCATAATCATCTTTTTTGGGGGGGGATGAGATGTATAGAGGTTAAGTCTAAAGTTGGGGGCAATAGAAAAATTTAAGTTTTAGGATTGTATGCTTACTCCCAACATAGATGGCAGTGTCAGATAACCCAGAATACTAAACTTAAATAAAATTGAATGTTCAATTAAAAAAAACTAAATCAGATATTTAGGAAAAGGGCACAGTGGTCACCCATAAAATCAACACAGGACTGAGAAGAGAGTTAATCTTGAGGGAAAGAAGGGAGTGGTAGAAATAAAAAAGAAGAAAACAAGGGACCCAATTCAATTTTACTGTAGTAATTCTTATCACCACTGTAAGTGGCACCTGAAAAAAAATGTATAAAACAAAGTAAGGTTAATAGTAGTAATGGCTTGATAAATTATAAGGTATTTCCCCTAGCCCTCTCTATTTCTTGATTTTTTTCCAGAAAATTATTCAATTAAAAAAAATCACATTATGTCAATGTCAACCTGGAAAAAAGCCCCACTAAAATCCATATTGAGCTTTAAAAAACACAATCTACTACCTATAAGGGTTTTTTCTCCCTAAAGGAAATCAAAAGAATAGATGGTAAGGAAATACCTTTGAATGAAATATATAACTTTCATAAAAGAGACAGAAAAGATTTGCTATTAAATCTAACCCAATCTCTAAATATGATTATAGGTCTAATATATCTCTCCTGCCTAATTGTAATCATAAATCTTTGGTTCAACTTAATTTAAAATGAATTTCATTCTTACCAGCTTCCCAGAGAAATAAAATATGTCAGAAGGTTTCAAAAAGACATTTACTGTATAATTAAATCACATTTAATGGCTGAATAAGGAAAAGGCAGCTAATTAGCTGAAGCTTCTATAGAAGAATACTATGGAGACTACGTGGAAATGGAGTTTTGTGATGAGTCTCCATCAGCTAGTACTAGAATCCCTTCAAGATACAGACCTATGCAAAGTGCACTCTGAAATTCCCTTTGACTACAGCTCCTCATCTTTGGCAAGTAAAAGCTTTCTTTAGTGATAACATCTGAAGTTCTTAAGTATGCACATCTAAAAGACAGTTTGTTACTTACCTAAACTTTATCTGAATATATCTGCATACAGAATTTATTCTACCCAATATCCTAAGCCTAAAATTTTACAGAAAAATTCCTGTACACAATGGAAAATATAAAGCTAATTTTAAATGTCATGTACATCGCCAAATGCATTTTAATACTTCCAAGATGAGATGACTAAATTACAAAGTTCTAAAGTCTTCATATAAAAACTGTCTATCTCTCTCTCCCACACATGCCTGTCTTCTACACAAGCAGGTAGAAACTGTCTCCAAGATTATCAGCCTGTCATGAACTGAAGAAATATTCTTTATGGAGCAGAATCAGCTCAGGCACATTTACAATCTAAACATTTACTGTTAATGTAAAACACAGGCATCATATGGAGCGACTGTTGATGAATGGGCTCCCTTTATTTCACCTTCTGATATCATGGGCATGCACCAGATTTCTTACATTCATTGCGGTTCAGAAG
Source organism: Phocoena phocoena (assembly GCF_963924675.1). Taxonomy (NCBI): domain Eukaryota; kingdom Metazoa; phylum Chordata; class Mammalia; order Artiodactyla; family Phocoenidae; genus Phocoena; species Phocoena phocoena. The sequence goes on from NC_089226.1 coordinate 25,289,538, forward strand.
CATAAGCATAAATCACAACAGAAGTACAAAGCTGCTGCTATTTACAAATAATAAAAAGGCATCTTTTTTCTTTATTTTTCATCTGAAAGTCACAACATGCAGATGATTATTTGGGGCAGGAAAGAGAGAGAGGGAGAAAGAGCGTGTGAGAGCATAGTTAGAGTATTTAGAACTACTAAATATGTGGCATGTGACTTCTGTTTTATATTTACAACATAATAAACATATTCTTACTGTGGATTTATGTCAGGGTTAATTTTTTTCAGTTCCATAATGTCTTCTATAGTTTTTTCAATAGCATCAGGATGAACACTCACTGAAGTCTGCAGTAGCTGGAAAACATGTTTCAATCAGTTGCTTTGTCATGAACACTGGTGTCTTAAGTGGGGTCTATTTAAATAGGGGCCTCAAATGTTTGTTTAAAGCTTCTATATGAAGATAAGAAACTAAACTAAAGGCAAAAAATTCATGTAGTATTTGAATTCTAGTAAATTTGATATTTTCACAGTGGGGGTAGTACAATTTTCCTGATTAAGGTAATTAACATAACAAAACAAAAATACATAATTTTTTTTACCATCTTCATCTGTTTTAAGCTACTTACACAGAAATATTATATTTTCCTTTTCTCACTCAACACACATGGCTTCCATTGTTAATGGGCATTATGTCTACAACTGTGTGAAGTACATGGGGGATATAGTCCTAAGGATGCCAAAATTAAATTAAATATTCAAGAATCTTGAGAAGCAGATTTTTCTTTCTTATGTGGATGCTTAACTACGTGCTATAAATGCTAGCATAGTGGCTTCTTTGATTTTCTTGGAAAATCTTGAGTATAAAATTAAATGATTTGGATATTGATGAAATACCAGAGAGTTACCACTGCTCTTATTTTCAAGGAATATTTATTTTATGATTTGGAAAGAGGTATAAAAAAGGATTAATTCAACAATGAAGTAATATGTGTGTCATAAATCTGCCTAGAAATTCTTGAGTGGCTGCTCTCATGTAAAAAGTACAGTGGTTTGTGATGGGAAAACAATTCATTCTTCTCAGTTTGCATTAGTATTCATAGCCAAAAGTATCTTTTTGTTTCTTAAAATTTTTACTTTTTGATGATGTAGGTAAGTCTTCAATTGAAAAGTTACTGAAAAATATAGGAACAATTTTACTTACCTTACTTTTTGAATCCCTCAGTGATGTTTCTGGAAAAGAGATGATTTAAAAAGCCATTCAAAAATTATCTTTTACAAGTGGTTTACAATTACTATACTGAAAAATAACAGTGTATCCTCAATCCCAGAAAGCCTACATTTTGCTTACTGCTTTGTTTCATGCTTACCGATTTTCATAGTTCTAGAAGCTCCAGGCTTGGTATTGTAACAGATCCGTTGCAGTTCACATCTTCCAGTCAGCTTTCTCATTACAAATTTCAGGCAACGCCACAAAAATTTACAGTAAAAATACAGGCACACCTGGATCAGCATTCTGTCAAAAACAAAAGATAGCACTCTTCCAATAGAATTCTGTAAGAGAATAGAAAGCAGCCACCACCAGCAAGCAAACAAGCCCAGAAGAAAATCAATCATTAGACTTCTGGGTTTACAAACATATTTCATTACTCTAACCCCATGTTATTTTATTTGAGGTAGCTACAAAACCCATCATTGGGAGGGAAGCCCAAGGTCTATAAGTACACACTTACTATGACTGCAAGCTCCAGAATTCCCTATTCTAGAAAATTTGACACACCAACAAACTAAGAGTGAAGCACAGGGATCCATTCTTTTCCTACCTTTGCCTAAAAATATTTTCAAAGCAAATCAGTACCTCGAAAACAGAACACTTGTGTTTTAGAAGCTGTCCCCCATAGACACAGGGAAAGGGTATGCTGTGGCATCTCCCATCTTCTGCCCCCACGAATAGCCTCTTAGCCAGCCCCAATTCACTTCCAGTTTCTCCTTAGTGTCTTATTTTTGGCTTCTGTGTTATTTCTTCCCCTGCTCCCATTTTTTCCCCCTTCCCTCTGCTTTCTTTTTGGTACTGTTGTCCTCTTTGAGGACTTTGTTGTGTGGCCACCATCTTCTCTGCTGACCAATCCCAGTACTTCTTGGATATGCCAGAATGCCTCCACAACAGTTCACTGAACAAGCATGTTGACCTTCGGTTCTTCAACATTCTCTGATATAAACCTTCCAAAAACTCCGCCTCTTGACAAGTTTGTTCTTGACTCCTGCTAAACAAAGTTTTCTTCATTGCACACCCTATCTCACTCCAATAATACCTTAACAAACTATAAAGTATATGGCCACCAATCATGCACTTATTCACAATGTCTCTGGCACATGTGAATTTGTGTTGTATGCCAACTTTTAGTTTTTAATATGTGAGTGTCTACTACTTCATGGGACTGCTCAGCATCTCAAAATGACTCAAGCTGTAGAAGTAAAGAGGACTTATCATCCAGGAACTTATATTCAACCCTTCTTCTCTGAATACTAGAGTTTTCCTAGAAGGCAGAATTATTTTCCTAGAAGGCAGAATTATTTATATTACTTCCTATTGGTGTGATTTCTAAAAGATATTTCTTTTTCTCACATGTTCACTAATTTCCCCCAGCTCTAACATAAGGTGATCCAGGGTCATTAAGATGAATTTGTGTAGTTAATTAATATCCTCAATGATGTGATTAATCCCTGAATTTGAACCAAAACCTTGATTGTGTTCCTTTGTAAAATTGCTCTGGCTCCAATATCTTGAACAGCCTGAGTTAAAAATAACAATTCCAACGGACTTATACAAAATCATGGTCTATATCATATAAATGCACTGGGACAGAGACCTTCAAGATGGCACAGGAGTAAGACATGGAGATCACCTTCCTCCCCACAAATACATCAGGAAAACATCTACATGTGGAACAACTCCTACAGAACACCTACTGAATGCTGGCAGAAGACCTCAAACTTCCCAAAAGGTAAGAAACTCCCAACTTACCTGGGTAGGGCAAAAGAAAAAAGGAAAAACAGAGACAAAGAATAGGGACAGGACCTGCACCTCTGGGAGGGAGCTGTGAAGGAGGAAAAGATTCCACACAGTAGGAAGACCCTTCACTGGCAGAGGTGTAGAGGGGGGGAAGCCTCGGAGCCACGGAGGAGAGTGCAGCATCAGGGGTGCAGAGGGCAAAGCGGAGAGATTCCCGCACAGAGGATCAGTGCTGATCAGCACTCACCAGCCTGAGAGGCTTGTCTGCTCAACTGCCAGGGCGGGTGGGGGCTGGGAGCTGAGGCTCCAGCTTCGGAGGTCAGATCCCAGGGAGAGGACTGGGATTGGCTGCGTGAACACAGCCTAAAGAGGGCTAGTGCACCACAGCTAGCTGGGAGGGAGTCTGGAACTGCCTAAGAGGCAAGAGACCATTGTTTCGGGTTGCATGAGGACAGGAGATTCAGAGCACTGCCTAAACAAGCTCCAGAAATGGGCGTGAGCCATGGCTATCAGTGAGGACACAAGAGATGGGCATGAAACACTAAGGCTGCTGCTGCAGTCACCAAGAAGCCTGTGTGCAAGCACAGGTCACTATCCACACCTCCCCTCCTGAGAGCCGGTGCAGCTCGCCACTGCCAGAGCCCTGTGATCCAGGAACAACTTCCCTGGGAGAACACACGGCACACCTCAGGCTGGTGCAACGTCACGCCGGCCACTGCCGCCACAGGCTCACCCCACATTGTGTACCCTTCCCTCCCCCCGGCCTGAGGGAGCCAGAGCCCCCGAATCAGCGGCTCCTTTAACCTCGTCCTGTCTGAGCAAAAAACAGAAGCCCTCCAGTGACCTACACACAGAGGCGGGGCCAAATCCAAAGCTGAACCCCAGGAGCTGCGTGAACAAAGAAGAGAAAAGGAAATCTCTCCCAGCAGCCTCAGGAGCAGCAGATTAAATCTCCACAATCAACTTGATGTACCCTGCATCTCTGGAATACCTGAGTAGACAATGAATCATCCCAAAATTGAGGCAGTGGACTTTGGGAGCCACTGTAGACTTGGAGTTTGCTTTCTGCATCTAATTTGTTTTGGTTTTATGTTTATCTTAGTTTAGTATTTAGAGTTTATTAACATTGGTAGATCTGTTTATTGATTTGGTTGCTCTCTTCCCTTTTTCTTTTTAATATATATATATATTTTTTCCTTTTTCTCTTTTTGTGTGTATGTGTATGCTTCTTTGTGTGATTTTGTCTGCATAGCTTTGCTTTTACCATTTGTTCTAGGGTTCTGTCTGGTTTTTTTTTTGTTTGTTTAAAATTTTTTTTTTAGTATACTTTTTAGTGCTTGTTATCATTGGTGGATTTGTTTATTGGTTTGGTTGCTCTCTTCTTTCTTTTATTACTTTTTAATTTTTAGTATTTTTTATTTTTATAACTTTATTTTATTTTTTTCTTTCTTTCTTTTTTTTTTCTCCCTTTTCTTTTGAGCCATGTGGCTGACAGGTTCTAGGTGCTCCAATCAGGTGTCAGGCCTATGCCTCTGAGGTGGGAATCCCAAGTTCAGGACACTGGTCCACCAGAGACCTCCCGGCTCCACGTAATATCAAATGGTGAAAGCTCTCCCAGAGATCTCCATCTCAATGCTAAGACCCAGCTCCACTCAACTACCACCAAGCTACAGTGCTGGACACCCTATGCCAAACAACGAGCAGGACAGGAACACACCCCCACCCATTAGCAGAGAGGCTGCCTAAAAACATAATAAGGTCACAGACACCCCTAAACACACCACCAGATTCAGTCTTGCCCAACAGAAAGACAAGATCCAGCCTCATCCACCAGAACACAGGCACCAGTCCCCTCCACCAGGAAGCCTACACAAGCCACTGAACCAACCTTAGCCACTGGGGGCAGACACCAGAATCAATGGGAACTACGAACCTGCAGCCTGTGAAAAGGAGAGCCCAAACACAGTAAGTTAAGCAAAATGAGAAGACAGAGAAACACACAGCAGATGAAGGAAAAAGGTAAAAACCCACCAGACCAAAAGAATGAAGAAGAAATAGGCAGTCTACCTGAAAAAGATTTCAGCATAATGATAGTAAAGATGATCCAAAATCTTGGAAATAGGATGGAGAAAATACAAGAAATGTTTAACAAAGACCTAGAAGAACTAAAGAGCAAACAAACAATGATGAACAACACAATAAATGGAACTAAAAATTCTCTAGAAGGAATCAATAGCAGAATAACTGAGGAGGAAGAACAGGTAAGTGACCTGGAAGATAAAATAGTGGAAATAACTATTGCAGAGCAGAATGAAGAAAAAAGAATGAAAAGAATTGAGGACAGTCTCAGAGACTTCTGGGACAACATTAAACGAACCAACATTAGAATTATAGGGGTCCCAGAAGAATAAGAGAAAAAGAAAGGGACTGAGAAAATATTTGAAGAGATTATGGTTGAAAACTTTCCTAATATGGGGAAGGAAATAGTCAGTCAAGTCCAGGAAGAACGGAGAGTCCCATACAGGATAAATCCAAGGAGAAACATGCTAAGACATATAATAATCAAACTATCAAAAGTTAAATACAAAGAAAAAAATATTAAAAGCAGCAAGGGAAAAACAACAAATAAATGGATTAAAGACCTAAATGTAAGACCAGACACTGTAAAACTCTTAGAGGAAAACATAGGCAGAACACTCTATGACATAAATCACAGCAAGATCCTTTTTGACCTACCTCCTACACAAATGGAAATAAAAACAAATGGGACCTAATGAAACTTAAAAGCTTCTGCACAACAAAGGAAAACATAAACAATAAGACAAGACAACCCTCAGAATGGGAGAAAATATCTGCAAATGAAGCAACTGACAAAGGATTGATCTCCAAAATTTACAAGCAGCTCATGCAGCTCAATATCAAAGAAACAAACAACCCAATCCAAAAAGGGGCAGAAGACCTAAAGACACATTTCTCCAAAGAAGATATACAGATTACCAACAAACACATGAAAGGATGCTCAACATCACTGATCATTAGAGAAATGCAAATCAAAACTACAATGAGGTATCACCTCACACCAGTCAGAATGGCCATCATCAAAAAATCTACAAACAATAAATGCTAGAGAGGGTGTGGAGAAAATTTACATTGTACTGTTTGTGGGAATATAAATTGATACAGCCACTATGGAGAACACTATGAAGGTTCCTTAAAAAACTAAAAAGAAATACCATATGACCCAGCAATCCCACTACTGGGCATGTACCCTGAGAAAACCATAATTCAAAGAGTCATGTACCACAGTGTTCACTGCAGCTCTATTTACAATAGCCAGGACATGGAAGCAACTTAAGTGTCCATGTGGCACATATATACAATGGAATATTACTCAGCCATAAAAAGAAACAAAACTGAGTTACGTGTAGGGAGATAGATGGATGTAGAGTCTGTCATGCAGAGTGAAGTAAGTCAGAAAGAGAAAAACAAACATTGTATGCTAGCACATATATATGGAATCTAAAAAAAGTGGTTCTGAAGAACCTAGGGGCAGGACAGGAATAAAGATGCAGATGTAGAGAATGGACCTGGGGACATGGGAGGGGGGAGGGTAACCTGGGATGAAGTGAGAGAGTGGCATGGACTTATATACACTACCAAATGTAAAACAGATAGCTAGTGGGAAGCAGCCACATAGCACAGGGAGATCAGCTTGGTGTTTTGTGTCCACCTAGAGGGGTGGGATAGGGAGGGTGGGAGAGAGATACAAGAGGGAAGAGATATGGGGATATATGTATATGTATAGCTGATTCAGTTAGTTATAAAGCAGCAACTAACACACTACTGTAAAGCAATTATACTCCAGTAAACATGTTGAAAAAAATTTTTTAAATGAACAGGGAATGGAGGAAACATATAAGTAACTAAATTTCTACACTAAAATGTGGTAGAATCCTTTGTAGGCATTAGAATTGTATTCTGGAGTAACTAATAACATAAAATGTCCATAATATGCTTATCAAATAGAAAAATGTTTGGAAAGAACATGTGTGGAATAATATATTTTTTCTTTAGCAAATAAAACAAAATATTTAATGATGATATATAAACAAGGAGAAAAAGACTGGCAGGATATACAACAAAAATATTAACAGTGGTTTTTCTGGGTAATGGAATTATGAGCAATTTTTATTTTCTTTTCTGATTAAGTATATTTTCTTTTTTAATATGTATATATTATTTTATTTAAGAAGAAAGTTATAACTACAATTAAAATGATCATTACACTAATGAAACTTCAAAGTTTTTGCATAGCAAAGGAAACCATAAACAAGACCAAAAGACAACCCTCAGAATGGGAGAAAATATTTGTAAATGAAGCAACTGACAAAGGATTAATCTCCAAAATTTACAAGCAGCTCAATAACAAAAAAACAAACAACTCAATCCAAAAATGGGCAGAAGACCTAAATAGACATTTCTCCAAAGAAGATATACAGAATGCCAACAAACACATGAAAGAATGCTCAACATCATTAATCATTAGAGAAATGCAAATCAAAACTACAATGAGATATCATCTCACACCAGTCAAAATGGCCATCATCAAAAAATCTAGAAACAATAAATGCTGGAGAGGGTGTGGAGAAAAGAGAACACTCTTGCACTGCTGGTGGGAATGTGAATTGGTTCAGCCACTATGGAGAACAGTATGGAGGTTCCTTAAAAAACTACAAATAGAATTACCATATGACCCAGCAATCCCACTACTGGGCATATACCCTGAGAAAACCAAAATTCAAAAAGAGTCATGTACCAAAATGTTCATTGCAGCTCTATTTATAATAGCCCGGAGATGGAAACAACCTAAGTGCCCATCATCGGATGAATGGATAAAGAAGATGTGGCACATATATACAATGGAATATTACTCAGCCATAAAAAGAAACGAAATTGAGCTATTTATAATGAGATGGATAGACCTAGAGTCTGTCATACAGAGTGAAGTAAGTCAGAAAGAAAAAGACAAATACCGTATGCTAACACATATATATGGAATTTAAGAAAAAAAAAGTCGTGAAGAGCCTAGGGGTAAGACAGGAATAAAGACGCAGACCTACTGGAGAACGGACTTGAGGATATGGGGAGGGGGAAGGGTGAGCTTTGACAGGGCGAGAGAATGTCATGGACATATACACACTAACAAACGTAGTAAGGTAGATAGCTAGTGGGAAGCAGCCGCATGGCACAGGGATATTAGCTCGGTGCTCTGTGACAGTCTGGAGGGGTGGGATAGGGAGAGTGGGAGGGAGGGAGACGCAAGAGGGAAGAGATATGGGAACATATGTATATGTATAACTGATTCACTTTGTTATAAAGCAGAAACTAACACACCATTGTAAAGCAATTATACCCCAATAAAGATGTTAAAAAAAAATCATTACAAAAGTACATATGAAGTTTCTATGGGAAGTCATATTCTGCTGAAAGACAAAAAATGGATTTACTATGTTGTGAAGTCTGAAATTCAACTGTTTTAGTCAAATATGTTCTAAGATCTGTTAGGATTTAGATTATCAGCTTCCAAAAACAAGTAACCCTGAAAATAATTAATGGAACATTTTAATTAGTTGAGTGAGAAATTTTACAAAACCACAACATGGTCTCTTGGAAAAAGTTTTCCATTCTTCCAACTATTGGATAGCTATGACAGAAGAAAAGATTGAGCAATATCCTTGTTAACTTGTTATCAGCCAAATGGTAATGATATTAATAACTGGTTGGCATTAATCCTATTACAAGTCAGGGATAAATCTTTCCATGATATCTGCCCTTATGATACCCATGTGCAAATTCCAGTAAAGTTTGCCCAGTATGTGGGCCAGCTTCTCAAATGAAGCCTATTTTAAGTCTATGCATTAAGACTCCATAATAATCAGGTTCTTGTAGTACTAAATCGTCCTAGAGAAAAAGGTTCTAATTACAGTTTAAGGAGTATTTTTGTATTCAACCTACTTAGGATACAAGCCAATTAAATTAAACTACAGAAAGTTTCCCCTATGCAACTTCTTCATCAGATCTATACAAAGATGTGGCTTGAGACCTAGAGGTGTCATCCTAGGTGGCAGGAAGCATCCAGATGAGAGTGACTTACAGCCCATCTAAAATTTCTCCCACTGGCCTCCTTGCATATAAGAAGAAAATGCCTGGGGAATTGTTTTGCATCAAGACAGTATTATATAAAAGGAGAGAAAAGACATCATGTTCTATGCTTTTCTTTTTTCTTTTTTTCAATTCCCCTGAGGGTATTCACACTGTCAAAGACAGGGAAACCCAGTGGAAATCCACAGTGAGGGGTTAGAGATGGTGCATCATTTCTTAGGGCTCAATGCTCTGTGAGGTGTATCACAACCCTCTCACATAATCACAGAAACAATAACACAAATCATGAAAGAGAAATGCTCATTTCAATTGTGAAATGACATTTATACACTGCTTCCTTACCCTTTCATAATTTCTGGGCGAGTGTCCTGATAATGTTATTTATTATCCAGGATATATTTTGATTTTTTCCTTGTTTTTGTAATGGGCCAACATGCCCACAAATATTTCATTAAAAACCAGCTTGTTATGCTAGGCACTGTACTTTCTTTCTATGTTATGTATTATATTTTTTCAAGCCAGATCATCAGATCAAACAATGCCTTGACAGATACAGTTTATTTTGCATTTAGATCGATCGTAAATGTAAGGCATGGTCAGAGATGGAAATACCAGCGCTACCCCTTACTTTGGAAGCCCGATTTTATTTTATTTTTTTTGCAGTACGCGGGCCTCTCACTGTTGTGGCCTCTCCGTTGTGGAGCACAGGCTCTGGACGCGCAGGCTCAGCAGCCATGGCTCACGGGCCTAGCCGCTCCGCGGCATGTGGGATCTTCCCAGACCGGGGCAAGAACCCGTGTCCCCTGCATTGGCAGGCGGACTCTCAACCACCGCACCACCAGGGAAGCCCGGAAGCCCGATTTTGATGAGAGAACAAGTACCCAAGTTGCTTTCTCGTGAAAGGACCAGATCAGCAAAACCTCCATATGAGCATCTCAGGATGGCTGTTCTTCACCATCAAGTGCTACCAAGAGATCACTTCTTAAATGTCTGGTCCTATTTAAGTGCCTCAATTTGTGGGAAAACTGCTTAAGATCCAGAGAACAATCAAAATGATTAAATATTTGGGGAGAATGTTAAATTGGTTTGGCATGTTTACCCTTAAAGGAAGAAATGAATCTTTAACGCTTTAAAGCTAATCAGTAGTTGGTTTAGGAAAAAAGAAAGAAAGGAAGGGAGAAAGGGAGGGAGGGAGAAAGGTAGGAAAAGTGCATCCCTTTCCAATCTGAGTTTAGGAATAGGAACTTTTGGATTTATAGTACTTTTCCTCCTTTTAATTTCCTTTATCTCCTTTATGTTTCTGACCATGTGCCTGGAGTGAAGGCATCTCAGATGTACCTGTGTAGCAGATCCCATTTGCTTTCTTTAATCCTATCCTTCTGTTCCTATTATTAGAAGAAGAATTACTGCCACACTCTCTCCACCATCTGAACCCTATGTTCAGAGGGTTTATAGCTGTGCTTGTTTTGTTTTTATCTCCTAGCCTGAATCATCAAACCAATAATCTTAGTTTTATTTAGAAGAATATTTTGCTTTTATTCTTCATAACACTAGACTTAGTTTTCTTATTTCTGATGGAAGATTCTCAAATCACTATTGAAAAGATTTGCTACATTTTGTAGGAACAACAATCAAATTCTCAAGACTACAAGGAGAAAATACTGATCACCATCTCTTATATTTTTTTACATGTGTGTTTTTGGTCGTTTGGTTGGTTTTGGTTGTTTTTTTTTTTTTTTTTTTTGCTGTACTGCGTGGCTTGCTGGATCTTAGTTCCTCAACTCAGGGATTGAACCAGGGCCCTCCAACAGTGAAAGTGTGGAGTCCTAACCACTGGACCACCAAGGAATCCCCACCATCTCTGATTTTTAATAACTATATGCATAGACAGCAGTTTTTTTGTGTTTGTTTCTGTGTTTTCAATCATAGCTTTTTGATTGCGTTCCAAAAGGAGCCACTGTAGTTTCCAAAGATGAATGCCTTGCTTAAGCACTGGAAGAATCTGATTTAATAAAAAGAGCTACTTACACATGTTCTATTTCCAACATTTTCTGTTACTGCCATTTACTGATATGCTGCAGAGTGAAGTTTATGCTGAGTTCATAGCAGTATCCTTCCATAAGGCAATTATGATCACTTTTATCATTTAACATTCATCCTCTAGCTGGCACAAGAATAGCCACCCAATATAAATAAATTATTCAAAATAAATCATATTTCTGCTACCAAATAAAAGTGAGCTCCTGTCTTGTGCTTCTTTGTTAGAGGAATCCATTCAGCAGGGATGAAGCCTCTGAAACAGGAGATGCACCTAGGACCATGTACTCTCCTGCCTCTGGGGTGAGGGGGTGTGGGTACCTGTAGTACAACACTACTCCATCATCTTAAATTTGTGACTCTGACATCTTCTTTTGGAATAGTAAGAGAAAAGCGGCTTATTTTGAACAATTTCAATGAATTTGCTAATGAAAGTTAATTCTTGCTTGAAGAAATCCTGTAATAAACAAGAAGTACACTATTGGTAAGGAAGGATACATACAAAATAATCACAATTCTTGTATCAAATCACTTTCCTAAACAGAACACTTTTCATCTAAACGGCCATAAAGAACAGCAGACTGCTCAATGTTTCCAGCATTTCATGTACTTTCTAAAATGACATTTTAAAAAATTTTAGCTGCTCTGTTGAAGTTCCTAATTAGGGGCACTGGCAGCCAGTTGGAAATTAACTTGTCAACAGGTATTTGGCCTAGTAAATGGGCCCCTCTAAATAATGAGCATCCTACTAGGAAAAGAGGCCACAGAGGACTTGATACATGAACTGGAAATGTGAAATCATACAAAGAAACCATTTGTGGGCCTCTAGAAAAACAAGATTATTAGATAGAGAGATATACCACATTCTTGGATTGGAAAAATCAACATTGTGAAAATGACTCTACTACCCAAAGCAATCTATAGATTCAATGCAATCCCTGTCAAACTACCACTGGCATTTTTCACAGAACTAGAACAAAAAATTTCGCAATTTGTTTGGAAACACAAAAGACCCCGAATAGCCAAAGCAATCTTGAGAACGAAAAACGGAGCTGGAGGAATCACGCTCCTGGGCTTCAGACTATACTACAAAGCTACAGTAATCAAGACAGTATAGTACTGGCACAAAAACAGAAAGATAGATCAATGGAACAGGATAGAAAGCCCAGAGATAAAACCACGCACATATGGTCACCTTATCTTTGATAAAGGAGGCAGGAATGTACAGTGGAGAAAGGACAGTCTCTTCAATAAATGGTGCTGGGAAAACTGGACAGGTACATGTAAAAGTATGAGATTAAATCACTCCCTAACACCATACACAAAAATAAGCTCAAAATGGATTAAAGACCTAAATGTAAGGCTAGAAACTATCAAACTCTTAGAGGAAAACATAGGCAGAACACTCTATGACATAAATCACAGCAAGATCCTTTTTGACCCACCTCCTAGAGAAATGAAAATAAAAACAAAAATAAACAAATGGGACCTAACGAAACTTCAAAGCTTTTGCACAGCAAAGGAAACCATAAACAAGACCAAAAGACAACCCTCAGAATGGGAGAAAATATTTGTAAATGAAGCAGCTGACCAAGGATTAATCTCCAAAATTTATAAGCAGCTCATGCGGCTCAATAACAAAAAACCAAACAACCCAATCCAAAAATGGGCAGAAGACCTAAATAGACATTTCTCGAAAGAAGATATACAGACTGCCAACAAACACATGAAAGAATGGTCAACATCATTAATCATTAGAGAAATGCAAATCAAAACTACAATGAGATATCATCTCACACCAGTCAGAATGGCCATCATCAAAAAATCTAGAAACAATAAATGCTGGAGAGGGTGTGGAGAAAAGGGAACACTCTTGCACTGCTGGTGGGAATGTGAATTGGTACAGCCACTATGGAGAACAGTATGGAGGTTCCTTAAAAAATTACAACTAGAACTACCATATGACCCAGCAATCCCACTACTGGGCATATACCCTGAGAAACCATAATTCAAAAAGAGTCATGTACCAAAATGTTCATTGCAGCTGTATTTACAATAGCTCGGAGATGGAAACAACCTAAGTGTCCATTATCGGATGAATGGATAAAGAAGATGTGGCACATATATACAATGGAATATTACTCAGCCATAAAAAGAAACGAAATTGAGCTATTTGTAATGAGGTGGATGGACCTAGAGTCTGTCATACAGAGTGAAGTAAGTCAGAAAGAGAAAGACAAATACCGTATGCTAACACATATATATGGAATTTAAGAAAAAAAAAGTCGTGAAGAACCTAGGGGTAAGACAGGAATAAAGAAACAGACCTACTAGAGAATGGACTTGAGGATATGGGGAGGGGGAAGGGTAAGCTGTGACAAAGCGAGAGAGTGGCATGGACACATATACACTACCAAACGTAAAATAGATAGCTAGTGGGAAGCAACCGCATAGCACAGGGAGATCAGCTCGGTGCTGTGACCACCTAGAGGGGTGGGATAGGGAGGGTGGGAGGGAGGGAGACGCAAGAGGGAAGAGATATGGGAACATATGTATATGTATAACTGATTCACTTTGTTCTAAAGCAGAAACTGACACACCATTGTAAAGCAATTATACTCCAATAAAGTTGTAAAAAAAAAAACAAGATTATTTCCCCACATTGAGCAGTGGTGAGGCAGTGTGGAGCCCCTTGTCTTTTCCATCATTCTTTTTTTTTTTTTTTTTTGGTTGAGTGGCATGTGGGATCTCAGTTCCCCGACCAGGGATCGAATCCACGCCCCCTGCAGTGGAAGCACGGAGTCCCAACCACTGGACTGCTTTTAATTCCAGGGAAATTTCATATGAGGGATTAGAGAGCAATAGCTGACTTTGGTACAACTAAAATAATAAATAAATTAATGGTTTATCCTTTTCCTTTCAAAGAAAAGGAGACAAGTTTCTCTTAAATTATTAATGACATCACTATTCAAATAAAAATTTAATGATTAAATTCATATACTTTCCAAGATTTATTTTTAAAATTCAGATTTTTTTCTACTTGGATAATACATTTATTAGTTTATTTATAAGGGAAGCAGCAAACACATTATGCTTTGACATTTAAGAAGCATTTAGACAGGGGCAATGACCAAGATGGTAGAGTAGGAAGACCCTGAGCTCACCTCGTCCCACAGCACACCAAAATTACAACTCTTTACCGAGCAACAACTGATAAGAAAGACCAGACGACTAGCAGAAAAAATCGTCTACAACTAAAGATATAAAGAAGGAACCACAACAAGACGGGTAGGAGGGGTGGAGATGAGGTACAGTCAAGACTCCTGGGCAGGCTATCCACAAATGACAGAATAATCACAATTGCAGAGGGTCTCCCCAAGGAGCAAAGGGTCCAAGCACAGCATCAGGCTCCCCAGTCCAGAGGACCTGCACTGGGAAGATAAGCCTCCAGAAGGTTTAGGTTTGAAGACAAGTTGGGAGACCCAGAGTGTTGTGGGAAATAGAGACTTCACTCTTAAAGGGTGCACACAAAAGCTCACACACTCTGGGAACCAGGGCAGAAGCAGTTATTTGAAAGAAGCCTAGGTCAGACCCACCTGCCGGTCTTGGAGAGCCTCCTGGATAGGCAGGAAGCAACTGCAGCTCAACCTGGGGACACAGACACTGGCAGCAACAATTTTGGGGAGCGTGTTCTACCACAGGGACATTTGTGCTGGCAAGTGCCACTTTGGAATCCTCCCTGGAGCTTATTAGCTCTGAGACCTGGCTCCACCCACAAGCCTGTCAGCACCAGTACTGGGACGCCTCAGGCCAAGCAACTAGCTGGGCAGGAACACAGTCCCACCTACCAACAGGACTACTGCTTTAAGAACCCCTAAGCCCACAGGCAGCCTGAGGTATGGCCCTGTCCACCAGAGGGCCCAGGACCTGGTCTCATACACCAGGGTGCCGGCACTAGCCCTGGGACCCCAGGGCCTCAGCTCTACCCACCAGCAGGCCAACACCAGCTCTAGGACCCTGGGTCCTGCAGCCTGAAACCCCAGGACCTGGCCTCAGCCAACCGAGGGGAGGCACCAGCCCTGGGATCCCCTGGGCCCTGGCCCCACCCACCAGTGGGTGGATACCACTCCCAGGACCACCAAAGTCCCCCCACAGCCTACCATGTCAGAACCCAGCCAACCCACAAACAGGACAACAACAGTTCTGGGACACCTTGGGCTCCTTAGCCAGCCACTCCAGGATCTAGCCCCACTTACCAGTGAGCCTATAATAGCTTTGGGATACCCAAGATCCTATAGCCAGCTGTGTCAGGAACCAGCCTCACCCAGTAGCATGCAGACACCACCCCAGGACCATCCCAGGCCCCAGATTTCCCCACCAGCAGGTCAACACCAGCACCAGGACCCCCAGGGCTGTGCAGCCAGAGAACCCAGGACCTGGCTCTGCCTACCCCAGGCTGACACCAGTTCTGAGACACCTTGGACCCCTCAGCCAGCCATCCTGGGATGCAGCCCCACTCACCAATGGGCTGAAAGCATTTTGGGACACTCCAGGACATTCAGTGAGATGCATCATGAACAGGCCCTGCCCACCAGCAGGCCAACACTTGATCCAAGACCCCCATCCCCACAAACACTGGATCCCAGGTCTACCCACCAGTGTGCCAGCACTAGCCCCTGGACTCCCCAAGGCACTACACCCAACTGCCTCATGACCCAACCCTGTTCACCAGCTGCCAGCAGCTTCTGCACAAAGCAGGTCTGGCAACCAAGTGACCGAGGCAGGGGAGGGGGTGGGAACAGCCATGCCTACCAGACCATCCACAGTATTCAGCCCACCACAGTAGAAGGACCCACACAGTCCACATAGGGGGCACCCCAAGAGCATATAGCACTGGTGACGAGAGGTGAGTGTGCTGCTGGGACACATAAGACATCTTCTACAAAAGGCCACTTCTCCAAGGTTGGAAAACATAACCAACCTACAAAATATATAGAAATAAAAACAGCAAATTAGGCAAAATGAGGTGACAGAGAAATATCTTCCAAACAAAGGAACAAGATAAAACCCAAGAACTAAGTGAAGCAGAGATAAACAATTTACCTGATAAAGAATTCAAGGTAATGACTGTAAAGATGTTCAAAGAACATGGTAGAAGATAGGATGAACAGATTGAGAAATTAGAAGTTTTTAACAAAGATTTAGAAAATACTAAGAAGGACCAAACAGATATGAAGAAATACAATAACTAAAATAAGAAATACACTAGAAGGAATCAATAGTAGCTTAGTTGATACACAGGAACAGATCAGCTAGCTGGAAACAGAGTAGTGGAAATCACTGAAGCTGAACAGAAAAAAAATAAATAAATAAATGAGGACAGTTTAAGAGACCTGTGTGACAACATCAAGCATACTAACATTCACATTATAGTGGTCCCAGAAGGAAAAAAGAGAGAGAAAGTGACAGAGAATATATTTGAAGATATAAGAGCTGAAAACTTCCCTAACCCAGGAAAGGAAATAGACATTCAGGTCAGAGGTAGGAGAGCTGGGAAGCCAATACTCAAGTTCCCAAAAAAATTTCTCATGGCAGACTCTGGTGAGATCACCTACAGGAAATTGCCTAGAAAACTATTCAGGTTAACATATTTCAACAAGGGTGTGGAAACAATTTTTGTTTGTTTTTATGCAGGAAACAAAATAATTTAAAATACAGGTATGTGTAAACATACATGTACATGTGTATGTGTGTATACATACACATATATGTATGTATACATATGTATATTTATCTATGTATATACATACGTGGTGTGTATGTGTGTGTCCTAAAAAAGATAAAACTATGGCTAAAAGTACCAGTCTACAGTGAGAGAGGTATTCAAATGTACCATAAAGCTAACCCTTTTCAAGACTTTGCTTTTACATCTCATAAATAAGCTCAGTCAATGTCTCAAGCAATGATAGTCAAATTCTGGAATAACTACATGACCCTGCACCTTCAGCCCTTCAAATGCAGTGGAAATTAGTTCGTGGTAAATGGAAATACTACTTGATTAAATAGGAAAGTGTCTGAAGTCTGACTTCAGGTCTAGCCTCAATTTGCCATTATGAGCTGTGTGACTGTGGACAAGCTACTTTGTTTCTCTGAGGCTCTGCCCTCTCATTTGTAAGCTGAAAGGAATGGACTAGATATCTGGCTCTAAGATAAGGCTAGACACATATTGTAAGGGAAAAAGATTTTTTGTCTGACTCACCCTTCTCTTTAAGGTGTACATTAGGTCTGGGTGAAAGTGTTACCATGCTTCTGGGCTGTTTTATACCATGCTTGCAAACGTGTCCAAGAGCTGCTCCCAACTTTATCTTTGCAACTTATCTTCTACTCTCCCTAAACGGGGTCTACAGCCAATAAACCTGGACCACCTGCTGCTTGTGGCAGCTGGTCACACTTTCTCAGGCTTTGTTCATAGGACCTTCTCCACCTGTTACATCCTCTGTCTCTTTCCTTCAACATCACCTCCGTGAAGACTTTCCTGAATAGTCCCATCACAAAACAGCTGTAGCATGCCATCAATCACATTCCTTCTTATATCTTAATTTTGTATGCATGGCTTCATCTTGTTGCCAAGTGGTATGTTACTTTGGAGCAAAGGCCACCTCATATTCACTTCTGTATCACCCAGAACACCTCACAACAGGTACACAGTACCATGATGCAAAAATTATGAGAAAAAACTTTGAAGTCAGATAGGCCTGCATTCAAATATCTGTGTGCCCTTAGATGAGTTTATTAACTTTGCTAAGCTTTTTGCCCTGTGCTGTAAATGGGGTATTAATTCCTATTTTATTACAATTGTTATGAAGAGAAAATAAAAATTAAAATGTGGCATAGTACTGGAATTATCACTAGTACTAAACGCTTTCTAAATGAATCAGTGGACCAAGATATTAATCAAGTGTGAATGACTTATAAAACCCCATTTACAGATTTGTTTTGCTAATTGGAAGCCTTTATTTACCTAATCACAGTAGTAAAATATTGTTTTCCCCTTTACTGTTTCACAGCCAGGACTTGGGTACAAGTCTGCGTTATATCTCAGTTTCTCCCATGGAGGTTTGAGTTTGGCAGATGGTTTCATATCCTCTCTTCTGCCTAAGGAAGGAAAGTATGCAGTGAATTCCATGGCCAAGAAACTGAGATATTGAGGCTGAAATAGTTGGAAGCAATTATTTATATGGGGTGACTTATACCCTTTATTAGGAAAATTCAAAATTAATAATGTTTTGATGACCTTAAAAGCATTTAATTTCAATAACTAAATCCTAGCAAAGGAAAAGATCTTAATACAAGTGTTAGGTCCTCTCTGTTATAAACATTAATTGAGTTGAAATTAATGAAATATATTAAACAAACTAAACTCTAAGCCTCAGTTCTATTTAGGGCTCAAAAAGTGTCCCCTCTTTTTCTGATCACACATAGACACACTTTCTTCTCAGTTTTATCCCTGTATTCTTTTAATGCAGATCACGGCTAAAGTCATATTGGGTGACTATGGGGTACTTATCCAATATCCCATATCTACTGTCAATTTAAAACACACCCTTCAGCTGGGTGTACTAATCCTGTAGCATTTATTTCTAATATCTTATGTAATGTTTTTTCTACTCCCTTAAGCTCTGAGTAGTTACACCATTAATATATGTGATGGTAGCAGGGAGTTAGAGAGAGAAGAGTATGGGTTCCATGTATCTTAAGTGTGGATTAAAATCCATTTTTTCCCCACACCTCTTTTCTCTAAGATTAACTTTACTTCTTCTGAGGCTGTACATGGCCTCAGAAGTTGCTCATCCTAGAGCAACTCAGAAATTGACAGATTAATCACTCCGTGGGCTTTTTAAATATTGCTGATTCTTCTCAGTGAAAATCAACTCCTTACTCTGCATAATGTATTTGCTGAGCTCAGGAATTAACACCTGATTTGTTCAAGTTATGTTTATATAACCTCCTCTTTGGTTTGAATGAAAAGATTGCCAAATTGTGAGAATGGACTACAGGGAATAGAAGGCAATCTAAATTATCTGATAGTGCCTGTAATGCAGAATTATTACTCCTTGCCCTCCTATCCCTCCAATTACCACAAACATTAAGATATAATGAATACACACAAGTTATAACAATAAAAAGAATTAAAAACAAAAATTAAAGCCAAAAGCAATAATCAACTAAGGAGAAACAATGATTGAGTTTTGGGACCTCTCTTGTGGTCCAGTGGTAGACCACATTGCCTTCCAATGCAAGGGATGTGGGTTCAATCCCTGGTCAGGGAACTAAGATCCCACATGCTGCTGGGCAACTAAGCCACATGCCACAACTACTGAGCTCGCACACCACAATGGAATGCTGCAACTAAGACCCGATGCAGCCAAAAAAATAATAATAATAAATATTTTTAAAAAATGATTGAGTTTCCTGTTATTATTTTGAAACCAATGATCAATGAAAATCATCAAGTTTCTTTCTTGATGTGTAATTTATTACGCTAGCTTCAGTTTCACACAAATTATCAATGTTAAGTAATATTTGTAAAACAAATATATCAAGTTAAAAGAGAAAAATTTGTATCAGAACATATAACTGATAGGGATATGCCAGTTCCATTACCCTTGGTGCTGCTCTGTGTGAAATTAGAGTGGTAGATTTTGCACTATATCAGTTTTAAATCATCAAATACAAATTAATTTAAAAATATAATCTCTATTAAACATAGTGTTGCACCTATTCAATTTAACAAAAACTAACAGAAACAAATGCTACTATTTCTCCTAAAATGGCTGGTTTTGAGCCCACTCAAGTTTTTCTAAAACAAAAACACTGAAGAAGAAATTCAGTAGTACAAGTCTTGGGACAAACTTCATCACTACCACCTCCCCTATTACAAAAGGAGCTCCCGACTTCTAAGCTTCAGCTAACACTAAAGCTCTCTGTTAACACGATTCTACAGCTTAAAAACATCACTTTTAGGGCTTCCCTGGTGGCGCAGTTGTTGAGAGTCCACCTGTCGATGCAGGGGACACGGGTTCGTGCCCCGGTCTGGGAAGATTCCACATGCTGCGGAGCATCTGGGCCCGTGAGCCATGGCCGCTGAGCCTGCGCTTCCGGAGCCTGTGCTCCGCAACAGGAGAGGCCACAACAGTGACAGGCCCATGTACCACAAAAAAAATAAAAATAAAACACCACGTTTACACTCAAGGGGGATTTATAGATACCAATTTTTCAAGAGTGTGTAAACAGATATGTTAATGTCATGGCAACCAAAAATGTATCGAGTTAAATACTTTGCTGGTAAATGACCTAGTGATTTTTCAAATACTATCTTTTTACACATCTGAGATAAACAGGCTGAGGAGTATTCTGTAAAATAAAACAAATGTTAATGCCTGTAAATGGTTTAATAGTGACCTTCTGAGAGGTTTTCACAATTCTAAGATTGAATTGTGAAACACAAGTAGCTATAGCAAACCATAGTGAATCCCACCCAAAATGACCTAGATGCTCCAGAAATAAAAATGCAATGAAAACCGTAGGAAAAAGAAAATCTTAAATTGCAGCCACTGAAAGAATTAAATCACATCCTAAAAGAAGTAAACCCACTAATTATTTTCTTACAGAAAATAGCCAGAACAAGGGACGAGAATAGGCAATATAGGTAAGCCACCATCTTGCAGGAAAGAAACTCAATATTCTAGAAAGTGTGTCTTATTTTCTAACTTTCAGGACCAAATTAACTTTATTTTGTCATATTTTAATATAATGTAAAATTTCTCTGAGAATTTTATTTATAAAATTCTGAATGACAGTCAATACTCTTGAAAATAATTATAACTATAGGTCCAGCTAAATGGCTTTCAAAACAAAACATGATCACTCTAAAACACACAAACATATATGGTACCCTATACAGCACAATCTTCAGGGAACCAAAAATTAATGCAGAACCAGAAGGGGGTGGCAGGACATACTGAAAGTGATGAAGAAGAAAAACCTGCAACCAATATTACTCTACCCAGCAAGGATTTCATTCAGATTTGATGGAGAAATTAAAACCTTTACAGACAAGCAAAAGCTGAGAGAGTTCAGCACCACCAAACCAGCTTTACAACAAATGCTAAAGGAACTTCTCTAGACAAGAAACACAAGAGAAGGAAAAGACCTATAATAACGAACCCAAAACAATCTAGAAAATGGGAATAGGAACATACATATCGATAATTACCTTAAATGTAAATGGACTAAATGCTCCCACCAAAAGACACAGATTGGTTGAATGGTTACAAAAACAGGACCCTTATATATGCTGTCTACAAGAGTCCCACTTCATACCTAGAGACACATACAGACTGAAAATAAGGGGATGGAAAAAGATATTCTATGCAAATGGAAACCGAAAGAAAGCTGGAGTAGCAATTCTCATATCAAACAAAATAGACTTTAAAATAAAGACTATTAGAAGAGAAAAAGAAGGACACTACATAATGATCAAGGGATTGATCCAAGAAGATATAACAATTGTAAATATTTATGCACCCAACATAGGAACACCTCAATACATAAGGCAAATACTAACAGCCATAAAAGGGGAAATCGACAGTAACACATTCATAGTAGGGGACTTTAACACCCCACTTTCACCAATGGACAGATCATCCAAAATGAAAATAAATAAGGAAACACAAGTTTTAAATGATACATTAAACAAGATGGACTTAATTGATATTTATAGGACACTCTATCCAAAAATAACAGAATACACATCTTTCTCAAGTGCTCATGGAACATTCTCCAGGATAGATCATATCTTGGGTCACAAATCAAGCCTTGGTAAATATAAGAAAATTGAAATTGTATCAAGTATCTTTTCCAACCACAACGCCATGAGACTAGATACCAATTACAGGAAAAGATCTGTAAAAAACACAAACACATGGAGGCTAAACAATACACTACTTAATAACGAAGTGATCACTGAAGAAATCAAAGAGGAAATAAAAAAATACCTAGAAACAAATGACAATGGAGACACAATGACCCAAAACCTACAGGATGCAGCAAAAGCAGTTCTAAGGGGGAAGTTGATAGCAATACAAGCCCACCTTAAGAAGCAGGAAACATCTCGAATAAACAACCTAACCTTGCACCTCAAGCAATTAGAGAAAGAAGAACAAAAAAACCCCAAAGCTAGCAGAAGGAAAGAAATCATAAAAATCAGATCAGGAATAAATGAAAAAGAAATGAAGGAAACAATAGCAAAGATCAATAAAACTAAAAGCTGGTTCTTTGAGAAGATAAACAAAATAGATACACCATTAGCCAGACTCAACAAGAAAAAGAGAGAGAAGACTCAAATCAACAGAATTGGAAATGAAAAAGGAGAAGTAACAACTGACACTGCAGAAATACAAAAGATCATGAGAGATTACTACAAGCAACTCTATGCCAATAAAATGGACAATCTGGAAGAAATGGACAAATTCATAGAAATGCACAACCTGCTGAGACTGAACCAGGAAGAAATAGAAAATATGAACAGACCAATCACAAGCACTGAAATTGAAACTGTGATAAAAAAATCTTCCAACAAACAAAAGTCCAGGACCAGATGGCTTCACAGGCGAATTCTATCAAACATTTAGAGAAGAGCTAACACCTATCCTTCTCAAACTCTTCCAAAATATAGCAGAGGGAGGAACACTCCCAAATTCCTTCTACTAGGCCACCATCACCTTGATACCAAAACCAGACAAGGATGTCACAAAGAAAGAAAACTACAGGCCAATATCACTGATGAACATAGATGCAAAAATCCTCAACAAAATACCAGCAAACAGAATCCAACAGCACATTAAAAGGATCATACACCATGATCAAGTGGGGTTTATTCCAGGAATGCAAGGAATCTTCAATATACGGAAATCAATCAATGTGATAAACCATATTAACAAATTGAAGGAGAAAAACCGTATGATCATCTCAATAGATGCAGAGAAAGATTTCGACAAAATTCAACACCAATTTATGATAAAAACCCTGCAGAAAGTAGGCATAGAGGGAACTTTCCTCAACATAATAAAGGCCATATATGACAAGCCCACAGCCAACATCATCCTCAATGCTGAAAAACTGAAAGCATTTCCACTAAGATCAGGAACAAGACAAGGTAGCCCACTCTCACCATTCTTATTCAACATAGTTTTGGAAGTTTTAGCCACAGCAATCAGAGAAGAAAAGGAAATAAAAGGAATCCAAATTGGAAAAGAAGAAGTAAAGCTGTCACTGTTTGCAGATGACATGATACTATACATAGAGAATCCTAAAGATGCTACCACAAAACTACTAGAGCTAATCAATGAATTTGGTAAAGTAGCAGGATACATAATTAATGCACAGAAATCTCTGGCATTCTTATATACTAATGATGAAAAATCTGAAAGTGAAATCAAGAAAACACTCCCATTTACCACTGCAACAAAAAGAATAAAATACCTAGGAATAAACCTACCTAAGGAGACAAAAGACCTGTATGCAGAAAATTATAAGACACTGATGAAAGAAATTACAGATGATACAAATACATGGAGAGATATACCATGTTCTTGGATTGGAAGAATCAACATTGTGAAAATGACTCTACTACCCAAAGCAATCTACAGATTCAATGCAATCCCTATCAAACTACCACTGGGATTTTTCACAGAACTAGAACAAACAATTTCACAATTTGTATGGAAACACAAAAGACCCCGAATAGCCAAAGCAATCTTGAGAACGAAAAGCGGAGCTGGAGAAATCAGGCTCCCTGACTTCAGACTATACTACAAAGCTACAGTAATCAAGACAGTATGGTACTGGCACAAAAACAGAAAGATAGATCAATGGAACAGGATAGAAAGCCCAGAGATAAACCCACGCACATATGGACACCTTATCTTTGATAAAGGTGACAGGAATGTACAGTGGAGAAAGGACAGCGTCTTCAATAAGTGGTGCTGGGAAAACTGGACAGGTACATGTAAAAGTATGAGATTAGATCACTCCCTAACACCATACACAAAAATAAGCTCAAAATGGATTAAAGACCTAAATGTAAGGCTAGAAACTATCAAATTCTTAGAGGAAAACATAGGCAGAACACTCTATGACATAAATCACAGCAAGATCCTTTTTGACCCACCTCCTAGAGAAATGGAAATAAAAACAAAAATAAACAAATGGGACCTAATGAAACTTCAAAGCTTTTGCACAGCAAAGGAAACCTTAAACAAGACCAAAAGACAACCCTCAGAATGGGAGAAAATATTTGTAAATGAAGCAGCTGACCAAGGATTAATCTCCAAAATTTATAAGCAGCTCATGCGGCTCAATAACAAAAAACCAAACAACCCAATCCAAAAATGGGCAGAAGACCTAAATAGACATTTCTCGAAAGAAGATATACAGACTGCCAACAAACACATGAAAGAATGGTCAACATCATTAATCATTAGAGAAATGCAAATCAAAACTACAATGAGATATCATCTCACACCAGTCAGAATGGCCATCATCAAAAAATCTAAAAACAATAAATGCTGGAGAGGGTGTGGAGAAAAGGGAACACTCTTGCACTGCTGGTGGGAATGTGAATTGGTTCAGCCACTATGGAGAACAGTATGGAGGTTCCTTAAAAAACTACAAATAGAACTACCATATGACCCAGCAATCCCACTACTGGGCATATACCCTGCGAAAAACAAAATTCAAAAAGAGTCATGTACCAAAATGTTCATTGCAGCTCTGTTTACAATAGCCCGGAGATGGAAACAACCTCAGTGCCCATCATCGGATGAATGGATAAAGAAGATGTGGCACATATATACAATGGAATATTACTCCGCCATAAAAAGAAACGAAATTGAGCTATTTGTAATGAGGTGGATGGACCTAGAGTCTGTCATACAGAGTGAAGTAAGTCAGAAAGAGAAAGACAAATACCGTATGCTAACACATATATATGGAATTTAAGAAAAAAAAAGTCGTGAAGAACCTAGGGGTAAGACAGGAATAAAGAAACAGACCTACTAGAGAATGGACTTGAGGATATGGGGAGGGGGAAGGGTAAGCTGTGACAAAGCGAGAGAGTGGCATGGACACATATACACTACCAAACGTAAAATAGATAGCTAGTGGGAAGCAACCGCATAGCACAGGGAGATCAGCTCGGTGCTGTGACCACCTAGAGGGGTGGGATAGGGAGGGTGGGAGGGAGGGAGACGCAAGAGGGAAGAGATATGGGAACATATGTATATGTATAACTGATTCACTTTGTTCTAAAGCAGAAACTAACACACCATTGTAAAGCAATTATACCCCAATAAAGATGTTAAAAATAAATTAATGCAGATTTAAGGGGCATCACTGAGGCAGAAAAAGCAAAAGCTTAGAACATATTTTTCACCAAAAAAGAACATTTGAAAATGCCTGTATGGGTTGGCCAGCCAACCAAAATCTACTTTTAAAATTACTTTTTTTAGGAAAATGATTCTACACAGATTATATTGATTCCTTGACTACTAACGCCTCAAACCTAAACCTTGGGGCTTTAGAAACACAAGATATCAAAGCGTGTCTGCCCCATGGTTTTGTGCCTATATTCTTTTATAATCTCTTGTAATCTCCTACTTGTAGGTGCTCTCTCTTAGCATCAGTATGGGTATAGAGTTGGCAGAGAAACCTTATGTCCAAATTGTTCTCAGCCAAAATACAATGTTATTTTATGCAGTCCTAGAGAACTGGTTATAGAATCACAAATGGTGAACAGAAATATACTAATTGTTAAGGAAGTTTCTCCATTTCAGACTGCTCATCCAGGAAACCATAAATACTTACCTCAGGAAGTGCTTCATTGTGCCTGTTTTGATTATCCAGGTGTTATACAAATGGTTCTCAAGTAATTGCTTCCAAATTTGCCTTTGTCAGAGTAAATATAAGCTGTGGAAGAAATTAGATATATTTACTGTTTATGGAGCTGGAAATCCCAACCCCCAAATTTCTGCTTACCTTAGTAAGCAGATAAGGTGCTATGCACCCAGAACTTTACCAGCTGAACTGCCCACACAGCAATACAATTCAATGGATGGCAATTATAGCTAAAGCCTTTCACTTTATAATTACACAATTAGTCTCTTATTTTAAGTCACTTGCTGGAGAAATTGTTTGTTTCACGAGCAATCCCTTCAATAGTAAACTTTGCCTCTATTTTGGATACTGTTCCTATATTTTGAAGAACAGTATTTGTATGAAAGATAAAAATGAAGAACCATTAAATTAACTATTCTGATTTCCAGATAGCAAATGTTCTTAAATCTGGCAGCCTCAACCTTCCAGAAGTACAACTCAAAAAATAACTAAAAGCAACTGGTAATGTCTCTAAGCTAAAAAATAGCTGATAAAGAGCAAGTACTCCAAACAAATGAATGATATGCCCCCGGCCCCATTTTTGGGGGCTCCGTGAATAAAACAGTGAAATTATATAATTGTTTAGCACATTTCAGTTTACAATATACTTTCACAAAATCCACTATATCAAGTTATTGGTCTTCCAACAAGGAAGGACACCAGAAGCTGCCTACAAAGCAGCAAATTAGTATGAGATGTGAAGAAACAGACTAGAGAAGAGAGAGTGGCTGGAAGAAATAGCAGAATGAAGTTACCTCATGAGAGAGAGACAAACGGAACGCTAGCTACAACAACAAGGTAAGGTACTAAATGTGTGGACAAATGGCTTATGGCAGAGACACAATTACCTACTAGAACAGCCCAGGGAATACAGAAACTTGGCCTAACCAAAAGCCAGTCTTTTCACTTTTTTAAAAAATTGAGGTATAGATGATTTACAATATTACATAAGTTTCAGATATACAACATAGTGATTCACAATTTTTAAAGGTTGTACTCCATTTATACTTATTGTAAAATATTGGATATATTCCCTGTTCTATACAATATATCCTTGTAGCTTATTAATTATATATATAGTAGTTTGTATCTCTTAATCCCCTACTTGTCTCTTGCCCCTCCCCCATCCCTCACCCCACTGGTAACCACTAGCTTGTTCTCTATATCTGTGAGTCTATTTCTTTTTGCTATACTTACTAGTTTTTTTTTTTAGCTTCCATATATAAGTGATATCATGCATTATGTTATTCTCTGACTTATTTCACTTAGCATAATACCCTTCAAGTCTATCATGTTGTTGCAAATAGCAAAATCTTGTTCTTTTTTTATGGCTGAGTAGTAGTCCATTGTGTATATATACCACATCCTTTTTACCCACTCATCTGTTGATGTACTCTTTACTTGCTTCCATATCTTGGCAACTGTAAATAATGCTGCTATGATATTGGGGTGCATGTATCTTTTAATGTTTTCATTTTTGGGGGGAAACATACCCAGGAGTGGAATTGCTGGCTCATATGGTAGTAATATTTTTATTTTTTTGAGAAAGGGCTATACTGTTTTCCACACTGGCTACACCAATTTACATTCCCAACAGTGGACAAGATTTACTTTTTTTCCACACTCTTACAAGCATTTATTGTTTGTCAACTTTTTGATGATGGCCATTCTGACCAGTCTGAGGTGATACCTCATTGTAGTTTTGTATTTCATTAACAATTAGTGATGTTGAGCATCTTTTCATGTGTTTTTCGGACATCTGTAGGTCTTCTACAGAGAAATGTCTATTTAGATCTTCTGCCCATTTTTGATTGGGCCATCTGTTTTTTTGATATTGAGCTGCATGAGCATATTTTGGAGATTAATCCCTTGTCAGTCACTTCATTTGCAAATATTTTCTCCAATTCTGTGGGCTGTCTTTTGATTTTGTTTATGCTTTCCTTTGTTGTGCAAAATTAGTTCTCCATTTTTTAATTTTTGTTTTTATTTTCATTATTCTAGGAGGTGGATAGAAAAAGATATTGCTGCAATTTATGTCGTAAAGTGTTTTGCCTATGTTTTCCTCTAAGAGTTTTATAGTATCTGGACTTACATTTAGGTATTTAATCCATTTTGAGTTTATTTTTGTGTATGGTGTTAGAGAATGTCCTAACATTCTTTTTCATTCTTTTGCATGTAGCTGTCCAGTTTTCCCAGCACCACTTATTGAAGAGGCTGCCTTTTCTCCACTATATATTCTTACCTCCTTTGTCAATAGATTAATTGACCATAGGTGAGTGGGTTTAGTTCTGGGCTTTCTATCCTGTTCCATTGATCTACATTTCTGTTTTTCTGCCAGTACCATACTGTCTTGATGACTGTAGCTTTGTAATATAGTCTGAAGTCAGGGAGCCTGATTCTCCAGCTCTGTTTTTCTTTCTCAAGATTGCTTTGGCTATTTGGGGTCTTTTGTGTTTCCCTATAAATTAAAAAATTTTTTGTTCCAGTCCTGTGAAAAATGCCATTGGTAATTTTTTTTTTTTTTTGCCATTGGTAATTTAATAGGGATTGCATTAAATCTGTAGATTGCCTTGGGTAGTATAGTCATTTTGACAATATTCATTCTTCCAATCCAAGAACATGGTATGTCTTTCCATCTGTTTGTGTCATTTTTGATTTCTTTTTTTTTTTAAATTAATTAATTTATTTTTGACTGTGTTGGGTCTTTGTTGCTGTGCACAGGCTTTCCCTAGTTGCAGCGAGCAGGGGCTACTCTTCATTGTGGTGCACGGGTTTCTCATTGTGGTGGCTTTTCTTGCTGCAGAGCACAGGCTCTAGGCATGTGAGCTTCAGTAGTTGTGGCACACAAGCTCAGTAGTTGTGGCTTGTGGGCTTAGTTGCTCCATGGACTGTGGGATCTTCCCAGACCAGGGATCGAACCCATGTTCCCTGCATTGGCCACCGCACCACCAGGGAAGTCCTCATCTTCAATTTCTTTCATCAGCGTCTTATAGTTTTCAGAGTACAGGCCTTTTGCCTCCTTAGGTACATTTATATCTAGGTATTTTATTCTTTTTGATGTGATGGTAAATGGGATTATTTCCTTAATTTCTCTTTCTGATGTTTCATTGTTAGTGTATAGAAATGCAACAGATTTCTGTGTATTAAGTTTGTATTCTGCAAATTTACCAAATTCATTCATGAGCTCTAGTAGTTTTCTGGTAGCATCTTTAGGATTTTCTATGTATAATATCATGTCATCTGCAAACCAAGTTGGCTTTACTTCTTTTCCAATTTGGATTCCTTTTATTTTTTTTCTTCTCTGATTGCTCTGGCTCAGACTTCCAAAATTATGTTGAATAAAAGTAGTGAGAGTGGACATCCTTGTCTTGTTCCTGATCTTAGAGGAAATACTTTCAGCTTTTCACTGTTGAGTATGATGTTAGCTGTGGGTTTGTCATATATAATCTTTATTATGTTATGTTATAATAA
Organism: Phocoena phocoena; assembly: GCF_963924675.1. Taxonomy (NCBI): domain Eukaryota; kingdom Metazoa; phylum Chordata; class Mammalia; order Artiodactyla; family Phocoenidae; genus Phocoena; species Phocoena phocoena. The sequence goes on from NC_089226.1 coordinate 25,319,190, forward strand.
AGGTACTTTCCCTATATGTCCACTTTCTGGAGAGTTTTTATCATAAATGGGTGTTGAATATATACTGTTCATCTCTGTTTGTTTGTTCTTTAAATCTTCTAGCTCTTTATTAAACTTTTCTTGTATCCTTTCAGTCTGTGCCTCCATTCCTTTTCCAAGATCTTGGATCATCTTTACTAACATTACTCTGAATTCTTTTTCAGGTAGATTGCATATCTCTACTTCACTTAGCTGTTCTTCTGAGGTTTTATCTTATTCCTTCATCAGGAACATCTTTCTCTGCCATCTCATTTTGTCTAACTTTCTCTGTGGTCTCTGTTCCTCAGGCTGCAGGAATGTAGTTCCTTTTTCTTTTGGTGTCTGCCCCCTGGTGAGTGGCACTGGTCTAGAAGGTGTGCAGGCTTCCTGGTGGAAGGAACTGGTGCCTGCCCACTGGTGAGTGGAGCTGGGTCTTATCCCTTTGGTGGGGAGGGCTGTGTCAAGGGGTGTGTTTAGAGCTGGCAGTGGGTTCAGAATGACTTTAGGCAGCCTGTCTGCTGATGGGTGGGGCTGTGTTCCCACCCTGTTGGTTGTTTGGCCTGAGCATCCCAGTACTGGAGCCTGCAGACTGTTGCATGGGGCCAGATCTCATGCCAAAATGGTGTCCTCCAGGAGAGCTCACACCAATGAATATTCCCTGGGGCCACTACCACCAGTGCCCTCGCCCCCACAGTGAGCCATGACCACTGCCCATCTGCCAGAAGACCCTCCAAGAAATGCAGATAGGTCTGGCCCAGGCTTCTATGGAGTCACTGCTTTGCCCTGGGTCTCAATGCATGTGAAACCTTGTGTGTGACCTCCAAGAGTGGAGTCTCTGTTCCCCCCAGTTCTGTGGAGCTCCTGCATTCAAGCCCCACTGGCCTTCAACATCAGATGTTTTGGAGGCTCCTCCACCTGATACCAGACCCCCAGGGTGAGGAGCATAATGTGGGGCTCACAACTCTCACTCCTGTGGGAGAACCTCTACAATATAATTATTTTCTAGTTTGTGGGTCACCCATCTGGCAGTTATGGGATTTGATTATATTGCAAAATCACTCCTCCTATCATCTCGTTGTGGCTTATTTGTCTTTGGGTGTAGAATATCTTTTTCGGTAGGTTCAAGTCTTTTTTGTTGATGGTTGTTCAGCAGTTAGTTGTGAATTTGTTTTTTCAATGAGAGGAGATGAGCTCAATTTCTTCTGCTCTGCCATCTTGTCTCTTGCCCCTCTCAATCATATGGTTTTTATTCTTCAATTTGTTAATGTGGTATATCACATTGATTGGTTTGTGATACTGAACCATCCTTGCATCCCTGGGATAAATTCCACTTGAGTATGGTAAATTATCCTTTTAGTGTACTGTTGGATTCAATTTGCTAAGATTTTGTTGAGGTTTTTGCATCTATGTTCATCAGTGATATTGGCCTGTAATTTTCTTTTTGTGTGATATCTTTGTCTAGTTTTGGTATCAGAGTGATGCTGGCCTCATCGAATGAGTACAGAAGCATTTTTTCCTCTGCAATTTTTTGGAATAGTTTGAGAAGGATAGGTGTCAACTCTTCTCTAAATGTTTGGTAGAATTCATCTCTAAAGCCATTCGGTGGCTGGACTTTTGTTTGTTGGGAGTTTTGCCAGTATTTTCTTTAATACACAGCTATTTCTGTAAATATTTCATGCATGCTTGAAAAAAATTTCTACATATCAACTTAAGATTGTGGTTGCTTCTGGGAAAAGAGGGAGTGTTTTAGGATCAGGGACTGGGAAAATGGCCTTCAATTTTATAAATGTTTTATTTATTAAAAAGCAAAATAAAGAGGAATAATGTGTTCATTTTGAGTGGTGGGAATGTATATTATTCTTGTACTTTTGGGTCTTTTAGAAACAAATCCAAATTTTAATTAAAAACTGTTAGTGCCCACCCAGAGCCCAGATCATGGTTTCAAATACATTCTCCAGTTAAAGGAACCAGGGCTTCTTGGAAAAATGGCTGATTCTAGTGTTTGGGCAGGAAATATACAAGGTAAGCCTGCTGTGTCTTCTTGTTCCAGAAAGTAAGGAAGTGCTCAAAAGACAAACAACTGGGGATATATCAAATAAACACAGGAGCCAACTGAAGGAGTTCCTGATGGTCAAAGCAGAACAATTTGAGTAACAAAATAAATAAAGTATTATTGGATAATAACTCAAAGTATAAAATAAATATCCATGACTCTATACTGATATAAATAAATGATTGAATACATAAATAAATGTACATAAATCTTTCACACAAAAGAATTCCAAATAATTTCTGTAGATACTCTGTCCTCAAGGAGGTGGAGCATAACTCTTTACCCCTTAAATACAGGCTGGACATACAAGCATACCTTGTTTTATTGTGCTTCACTTTATTGTCTTCACAGATATTGCCTATTTTTAAAAATTGAAAGTTTGTGGCAATCCTGTGCTAAGTGAGTCTATTAGTGACATTTTTCCAATAGCATTTCATCACTTTGTGTCTCTATGTCAGATTCTGGTAATTCTTACAATATTTCAATATTTTTCATTATTATTATATTTGTTATTGTTATCTGTGATTATGATCTTTGATGTTACTATTGTAATGTTTTGGGGCACCATGAACTGCTTCCACATAAGATGGCAAACTTAATTGATAAATGTTGTGCATATTCTGATTGCTGCACCAACCAGCCATTCCCCTGTCTTTCTCCTTCTCCTTGGGCTTCACTATTCCCTGAGATGCAAGAATATTGAAATTAGGTCTGTTAATAACCGTACCATGGCCTCTAAGTGTTCAAGTGAAAGGAAGAGTCACACATCTCTCACTTTAAATCAAAAGCTAGAAATAATTAAGCTTAGTGAGGAAGGACTGTTGAAATCAAGGTAGACCAAAAGCTAAGCCTCTTGCGTCAAACAGTTAGCTGAATTCTGAATGCAAAGAAAAAGCTCTTGAAGGAAATTAAAAGTGCTACTCCAGTGAACACACACATAAAAAGAAAGTAAAACAGTCTCACTGCTGATATGGAGAACGTTTTAGTGATCTGGATAGAAGATCAAACCAGCCACAATACTCCCTTAAGCCAAAGCCTAATCCAGAGGAAGGTCCTAACTCTCCTCAATTCTATGAAGGCTGAGACAGGTGAGGAAACTGCAGAAGAAAAATTTGAAGCTACCAGGGGTTGGTTCATGAGGTTTAAGGAAAGAAGCCATCTCTATAACATCAAAGTGCAAAATTCAGCAAGTGCAGACGTAGAAGCTGCAAAGAGTTATCCAAAAGATCTAGCTAAGATAATTCATGAATGTGGCACCTCTAAGCAGGTTTTCAATGTAGACAAAACAGTCTTCTACTGGAAGAAGATGTCACCTAAGACTTTTACAGCTAGAGAGGAGAAGTCATTGCTTGGTGTCAAAGTTTCAAATGACAAGCTGACTCTCTTGTTAGGGGTCAATGCAGCTGGTGACCTTAAGTTGAAGCCAGTGCTCATTTACCATTCAGAAAATCCTAGGTCCCATAAGAATTAGGCTAAATCTACTCTACCTGTGCTCTATAAATGGAACAACAAAGTCTGATGACAGCATATCTGTTTACAACATGGTTTACTGACTCTTTTAAGCTCACTGTTGAGAACTTCTGCTAGAAAAAAGTATTCCTTTGAATATATTACTGCTCATTGTCAATGCACCTGGTCACCCAAGAGGTCTGATGGAGATGTACAATGGGATTCACATTGTTTCCATACCTGCTAAGACAATATCCATCCTGCAGTCCATGGGTCAAGGAGTCATTCCAACGTTAAAGTCTTATTATTTAAGAAATACATTAGTAAGGCTACAGCCGCCATAGATGATTCCTCTAGTGGATTTCAAAGTCAACTGAAAACCTTTTGGAAAGGATTCACCATTCTAGATGCTACTGAGAACATTCATGATTAACAGGATTTTGGAAGAAGTTGATTCCGACTTTCATGGACGACTTTGAGGGGTTGAAGACTTCAGTGGAGTAAGTAACTGCAAATATGGTGAAAACAGCAAGAGAACTAGAATTAGAAGTGAAGTCTGAGTCTGTGACTAAATTGCTTCAATCTCATAAAATTTGAACAGATGAGGAGTTGCAAAGAAAGTGGTTTCTTGGGATGGAATCAACTCCTGGTGAAGATGCTGTGAAGACTGTTGAAATGACAAAAATGGATTTAATAAACTTAGTTGATAAAGCAGTGGTAGGGCTTGAGAGGACTGACTCCAATTTTGAAAGAAGTTCTTCTGTGGGTAAAATGCCATCAAACAGCCACAGAGAAATTGTTCATGGAAGAAAGGGCCAATCGATGCACCAAACTTTGTTGTTGTCTTATTTTAAGAAATTGCCACAGCCACCCCAATTTTTAGCATGATCAGTCGGCAGCCATCAACATTGAGGCAAGACCCTTCATCAGGAAAACACCTAATGAGGGATATACCAGAAAATATCCAGTATTCCTCAAAACTCTCAAGATCAAAAACAAGGAAAATCTGGGAAGCTGTCACAGTCAAGAGGTACCTGAGGAGACATGATTACTAAATGCAATGTGGTATCAAGAATGGGATCCTAGGATAGAAAAAGGACATTAAGTTAAAACTAGGGAAATCTAGGACGGATATGGGAAGATGACAGAGAAGTAAGACATGGAGATCACCTTCTTTCCTACAGATATATTAAAAATACATCTACATGTGGAACAACTCCTTCAGAACACCTACTGAATGCTAAGAAGACCTCAGACCTCCAAAAAGGCAGGAAAATCTCCATGTAACTGGGTAGGACAAAAGAAAAAAAGAGAGAGAAAAAGGAATTGGGATGGGACCTGCACCTCTGGGAGGGAGCTGTGAAGGAGGAAAAGTTTCCGCACGCTGGGAAGCCCCCTCACTGGCAGGGACGGGGGGAGCTTTGGAGCCTCAGAGAAAAGTGCAGCAACAGGGGTACAGAGGGCAAAGCAGAGAGAATCCTGTCCAGAGGATCAGTGCTGACCAGCACTCCCCAGCCTGAGATGCTTGTTTGCACACCAGGGTGGGTGGGGGCTGGGTGCTGAGGCTTGGGCTTTAGAGGTCAGACCCCAGGGAGAGGACTGGGATTGGCTGCATTAAGACAGCCTGAGGCGGCTAGTGCGCCACAGCTGAGGGAGTCTGGGAAGAAGCCTGGGCCTACCAGAGAGTAAGTGACCATTGTTGTGGGGTGCTCAAATAGAAGGAGGGGCCCGCCATAGGAATGTCTTTCTCTGTGTGCTCACAGACAGCAGGGCACAGCCTAAATGAGCTCCAGGTGGGTGCAAGCCGTGGCTGCTACCTCGGACCCAAGAGGTGGGTGCGACGGCTACCACTGCCACCACTGCCACCAAGCAACCTGAGACCAAGCACATGTCACTGCCAACACCTTCCTGGGAGCCCCTGCAGCCCTCTATTGCCAAGGGTCCTGCAATCTGCGGCCAACTTCCCTAGGAGAGTGCACGGCATGCCTCAGGCTCTTGTAACTTCCTGCCAGCCTCTGCCACTGCAGGCACTCCCCTCAGAACCCAATTGTGACTGTAATCCCTCCTTCTCCCTGGCCTGAGTGAGCAAGTGGACCCAAATCAGCTGCTGCTTTCTCGCCCTCTTGCCTGGGGGGAGAACAGATGCCTGAAGGTGGCCCACATACCAAAACCACATGCTTTGGTTTTGGTGGGGCCAAAACCAAAGCTGAACTCCAGGGGTGGTGTGACCAAAGAAGAGGAAGGGAAATCTCTCTGTGCAGCCACAGGGGCATTTGATTAAATCCCTGCAATCAGCTTGGTAAACCCTGCATCTGTGGAATATCTGAAAAGATGAGCTTTCCCACAGTTGAGGCTGTGGACTTTGGGGGCAAGTACACACAGGAGTTGGGCCAGGTCAGAGTCTGAGCTGGCCCCACAGTGCCCACAGCAGGTCTAGAGACCTACCTAGAGTTTGCTTTCTGCTTTTGATTTGTTTTTGGTTTTTTATTTTTGTTACTTTAGTTTTTAGTGTTTGTTTTCATTTTTGGGTTCATTTATTTGTTCAGTTGCTCTCTTCTTTTTTGTTTTCTCTTGTTTGTGTGTGTATCTGTTTTTGCTTTTACCATTAGTCTTGGGGTTTTGTTTGTTCGTTTTTTTTTTTTTTTCCTTTCCTTCTGTGCTGTGTGGCTTGCAGGGTTTTGCTGCTCTGGACAAGGTTTGGGCCTGAGTCTCTGAGGTGGGAGAGCCAAGTCCAGGATGTTGGACCAACAGAGAACTCCCAGTCCCAGGGAATATTAATCAGCAAGAGCTCTCCTAGAGGTCCCCATCTCAACATCAAGACCCGGCTCTACCCAATGCCCAGCAAACTCCAGTGCTGGAGACCTCACAGCAAACAACTAGCAAGACAGGAACACAACTCCACCCATTAGCAGAAAGGCTGCCTAAAGTCATACTAAGCTCACAAACACAACAAAACACACCACCAGACATAGCCCTGCCCATCCAAGGGACAAGATCCAGTTCCACCCACCAGAACACAGGCACCAGTCCCCCACTCCAGGAAGCCTACACAAGCCACTGGACCAAGCTCACCCACTGGGGACAGACACCAGAAGAGGAACTACGATCCTGCAGCCTGCAGAAAGGAGACCCCAAACACAGTAAGTTAAACAAAATGAGAAGACAAGAGAAATATGCTGCAGATGAAGGAGCAAAGTAAAAAACCATAAGCCCAAACAAATGATGAGGAAATAGCAGTCTACCTGAGTAATGATAGTAAAGGTGATCGAAAATCTCAGAAACAGAAGGGAGAAAATAGAAGAAACATTTAACAAGGACCTAGAAGAACTAAAGAACAAACAAACAGTGATGAACAACACAATAACTGAAATTAAAAATACACTAGAAGGAATCAATAGCAGAATAACTGAGGCAGAAGAATGGATAAGTGAGCTGCAAGACAGAATGGTGGAAATAACTGCTGCAGAGCAGAATAAAGAATGAAAAGAATTGAGAACAGTCTCAGAGACCTCTGGGACATTAAACTCATGAACGTTCAAATTATAGGGGTCCCAGAAGAAGAAGAGAAAGACAAAGGGTCCGAGAAAATATTTGAAGAGATAATAGTTGAAAACTTCCCTAACATGGGAAAGGAAATAGTCAATCAAGTTCAGGAAGTGCAGAGAGTCCCATATAGGATAAAACCAAGGAGAAACATTCTGAAACACATGTTAATCAAACAATCAAAAATTAAATACAAAGAAAAAATATTAAAGGCAGCAAGGGAAAGCAACAAATAACATACCAGGGAATCCCCATAAGGTTATCAGCTGATTTTTCAGCAGAAACCCTGCAGGCCAGAGGGAGTGGCAGGATACATTTAAAGTGATGAAAGGGAAAAACCTACAACTAAGATTACTCTACCCAGCAAGGATCTCATTCAGATTCAACAGAGAAATCAAAAGCTTACAGACAAGCAAAAGCTAAGAGAACTCAGCACCACCAAACTAGCTCTATGAGAAATGCTAAAGGAATTTCTCTAAGTGGAAAACACAAGAGAAGAAAAAGACCTACAAAAACAAATCCAAAAAATTAAGAAAATTGTAATAGGAACATACATATTGATAATTACCTTAAATATAAATGGATTAAATGTTCCAACCAAAAGGCACAGACTGGCTGAATGGATACAAAAACAAGAACCATATATATGCTGTCCACAAGAGACCCACTTCAGACCTAGGGACACATACAGACTGAAAGTGAGAGGATGGAAAATGATATTCCATGCAAACGTAAATCAAAAGAAAGCTGGAGTAGCAATACTCATATCAGATAAAATAGACGTTAAGATAAAGGCTGTTACAAGAGACAATGAAGGACACTACATAATGATTAAGGGATCAATCCAAGAAGATATAACAATTATAAATATATGTGCACCCAACATAGGAGCACCTCAATACATAAGGCAAATGTTAACAGTTATAAAAGGAGATATCGACAGTAACACAATAATAGCAGGGGACTTTAACACCTCATTTACACCAATGGACAGATCATCCAGACAGAAAATCAATAAGGAAACACAAGCTTTAAATGACACAATAAACCAGATAGATTTAATTGATATTTATAAGACATTCCATCTGAAAACAGAAGAATACACTTTCTTCTCAAGTACACATGTAATATTCTTCAGGATAGAGCACATCTTGGGTCACAAATCAAGCTTTGGTAAAGTTAAGAAATAGGAAATTGTACCAAGCATCTTTTCCGACCACAATGCTATGAGATTAGAAATGAATTGCAGGGGAAAAAAAACTGTAAAAAACACAAACACATGGAGGCTAAACAATGTGCAACTAAATAACCTAGAGATCACTGAAGAAATCAAAGAAGAAATCAAAAAATACCTAGAGACAAATGACAACTAAAACACAACACAAAACCTATGGGATGCAGCAAAAGCAGCCCTAAGAGAGAAGTTTAAAGCAATACAATCCTACCTCAAGAAACAAGAAAAATCTCAAATAAACAATCTAACCATACACTTAAAACAACTAGAGAAAGAAGAAGAACAACAAAACCCCCAAATTTAGTAGAAGGAAAGAAATCATAAAGATCAGAGCAGAAATAAATGAAATAGAAAAAAGAAAACAACAGCAAAAATCAATAAAACTAAAATCTGGTTCTTTGAAGAGATAAACAAAATTGATAAACCTTTAGCCAGACTTATTAAGAAAAAGATGAAGAGGACTCAGATCAAGAAAGTTAGAAATGAAAATAGAGAACTTACAATGGACAACACAGAAATACATAGCATCATAAGAGACTACTACAAGCAACAATATGCCAATAAAATGGACAACCTGGAAGAAATGGACACATTCTTAGAAAGGTATAATCTTCCAAGAATGAACCAGGAAGAAATAGTAAATATGAACAGACCAATCACAAGTAAGGAAATTGAAACAGTGATTAAAAATCTTCCCACAAACAAAAGTCCAGGACCATATGGCTTCACAGGTGTATTCTAACAAACATTTAGAGAAGAGCTGACACCCATCCTTCTCAAACTATTCCAAAAAATTGCAGAGGAAAAAATGATTCTGCACTCATTCGATGAGGCCAGCATCACCCTGAAACCAAAAGATATCACAAAAAAAGAAAATTACAGAGCAGTATCACTGATGAATATAGACACAAAAATCCTCAACAAAATACTAGCAAACAGAATCCAGCAAAACAGTAAAAGGATAATACACCATGATCAAGTGGGATTTATCCCAGGGATGCAAGGATTCTTCAGTATATGCAAATCAATCAATGTGATACACCACATTAACAAACTGAAGAATAAAAACCATGTGATCATCTCAATAGATGCAGGAAAAGTTTTTGACAAAATTCAACACCCATTTATGATAAAAAAAACTCTCCAGAAAATGAGCATAGAGGGACACTACTTCAACATAATAAAGGCCATATATGATAGACCCACAGCAAACATCATTCTCAATGGTGAAAAACTGACAGCATTTCCTCTAAGATCAGGAAGAAGACAAGGAGGTCCACTCTCGCCACTACTGCTCAACACAGTTTTGGAAGTCTTAGCCATGGCAATCAGAGGAGAAAAAGTAAGAAAAGGAATACAAATTGGAAAAGAAGAAGTGAAACTGTCACTGTTTGCAGATGACATGATACTATACATAGAAAATCCTAAAGATGACACCAGAAAAATACTAGAACTAATCAATGAATTTGGTAAAGTTGCAGGATGCAAAATTAATGCACGGAAATCTTTTGCATTCCTATAAACTAACAATGAAAGATCAGAAAGAGAAATTAAGGAAATATTCCCATTCACCATTGCAACAAAAGGAATGAAATACCTAGGAATAAACCTACCCAAGGAGGTAAAAGACCTGTACTCAGAAATTATAAAAGAAATCAAAGATGACAGAAACAGATGGAGAGATATACCATGTTCTTGGATTGGAAGAATCAATATTGTGAAACTAACTATACTACCTAAAGCAATCTATAGATTCAGTGCAATTCCTATCAAATTACCAATGGCATTTTTCCCAGAACTAGAACAAAAATTCTTAAAATGTGTATGGAGACACAAAAGACCCTGAATAGCCAAAGCAATCTTGAGAAAAAAGCAGAGTTGGAGGAATCAGGCTCCCTGACTTCAGACTATACTACAAAGCTACCGTAATCAAGACAATATGGTACTGGCACCAAAACATAAATATAGATCAATGGAACAGGATAGAAAGCCCAGAGATAAACCCACGCACCTATGGTCATCTAGTCTATGACAAAGGAGACAAGAATATACAATGGAGAAAAGACTGTCTCTTCAATAAATTGTGTGGGGAAAACTGGACAGCTAGAGGTAAAAGAATGAAATTAGAACACTCCCTAACACCACACACAAAAATAAACTCAAAATGAATTAAAGACCTAGATGTAAGACCGGACACTATAAAACTCTTAGAGGAAAACATAGGCAAAAGAGTCTTTGACATAAATCACAGCAAGATCTTTTTTGACCCACCTTCTAGAGTAATGGAAATAAAAGCAAAAATAAGTGGGACCTAATGAAACTTGAAAGCTTTTGTACAGCAAAGGAAACCATAAGCAAGATGAAAAGACAACCCTCAGAATGGGAGAAAATATTTGCAAATGAATCAACGGACAAAGGATTAATCTCCAAAATATATAAACAGCTCATGCAGCTCAATATCAAAAAACACACAACCCAATCCAAAAATGAGTGAAGACTTAAATAGGCATTTCTCCAAAGAAGACATGCAGCTGGCCAAGAGGCACATGAAAAGATGTTCAACGTCACTAAGTTTTAGAGAAATGAATATCAAAACTACACTAAGGTATCACCTTCCACTCATCAGAATGGCGTCATCAAAAAATCTACAAACAGTAAATGCTGGAGTGGGTGTAGAGAAAAGAGAACCCTCTTGCACTGCTGGTGGGAATGTAAATTGATACAACCACTATGGAGAACAGTATGGAGGTTCCTTAAAAAAATAAAAATAGATTTACCCTATGACACAGAAATCCCACTACTGGGCATATACCCAGAGAAAACCATAATTCAAAAAGACACATACACCCCAATGTTCATTGCAGCACTATTTACAACAGCCTGGTCATGGAAGCAACCTCAATGCCCATCGACAGATGAATGGATAAAGAAGATGTGGTACATATATACAATGGAATATTACTCAGCCCTAAAAAGGAACGAAATTGGGTCATTTGTAGAGATGTGGATGGACCTAGAGACTGTCATACAGAGTGAAATGTCAGAAAGGGAAAAACAAATATCGTATATTAACGCATATATGTAGAATCTAGAAAAATGGTAACTGTCTGCAAGGCAGAAATAGAGACACAAACGTAGAGAACAAACATATGGGCACCAAGAGAGAATGGGGGGTGGAATGAATTGGGAGATTGGGATCGACATATATACACTAAAACGTATAAAATAGATAACTAATGAGAACTTGCTGTATACCACAGGGAACGCCATTTCTCTGTACAGTAGAAACTAACACAACATTGTAAAACAATTATACCCCAATTTTAAAAAAATAGGGAAATCTGAATAAGCATAGATTTTAGTTAAAAATTTGGTATCAATATCAGTCCATTAATTGTGACAAATGTATCATATTAATGTAAGATGTTAACAATAGAGGAGACTGTGTGCTAATATAAGGAAACTTTCTGTAGTATCTTTGTAATGTTTCTATAAACCTAAAATTATTCTAAAATTTAAAAAAATTATTACAATGTGTAAGTGCCTACTATGCTCTAGACATAGAGTTAGGCACTAGGGATACAGGGTGAACAAGAGGGGCATGAATTCCATCCTCCAGACCCAAGAGTCTTGAGGAAGACAGAGAAGAAGATGATACACAAATACAAATAGGTACTTAACCACAATATTACAAGTGGAAATAGGTGCTGTGACAGTGAATGTGAGAGATGTTTACCTTAGATGTAGGGTTCTGGGGGTTCCCCAAATAGCACATGCAAATTCCTAGAAGCAAGAAAATATATGATGTATAGAGGGGAAAACACTCAATATGACCTAGTGTGGTGCTCAAAGAGGAACAGGTAAAAACAGGGATGGCAAAATACGGAAGGGCAAGAAGGGGTCAGATCATCAAAGGCTTTATGCAATATTAAAGAACTTTGAACCTTATCCCATAAGCAGTGAAGAACTATTGAAAATTATAGACTTGGATGTGACATAATCAAAGTTCTAGTTTTAAAAGTGTAATCTCACTGTAGTATAGAGAATAAATTAGATTGTGGTGAAATTATAGGTAGGGGCATCATTTATAAGGTTACAGTCATCTAGGCAAACATAATAATGGCAGAATAAAGCAAAAGACAGAGACAGAATGTTTTGGATTGGCGAGATATATAGAAGACAAAATCAATAGGACTTTTGTTGATTGATTGGGGGCTTAGTTAATGAAGGAAAAGGAAGAGTCAAACATTATGCCCATGTTTATGGCTAGCAGCTAGGTAGACAGTGTAATCTTTCACTAAGATATGGAATTCTGGAGATACAGATTTGGGGGTCTAGGTGTATTTGGGGATCTTTAGTTCATTTTGAATTTTCAGGGTAAGTGGGAGTGTGGATATATAATACATGGATCTGAAGATCAGGAGAGAAATCCCAGTTGGAGACAAAGATTTGGGCTTCCTCAGCATATAGATGGTAATTAAAACCATAGCCCAGACGAAATACTAAATAAACAGCATATGCAACATTTGTTGGTCATAACAATATTTTTTTGTCATTAGGATAATATTAAATTAGAACTATAATACTACTGAGGCAAAAAAGTAATGGAATACATTTCAGAAAGATTTTATCAAAATTAAAAAAAAATTATCCTTAAATAGTTTAATTTCAGTTAGCTATAAAACTGGTTTACCTAAAAAACTCATTCATAATGATGTGGAATAAATGAAGTATTATAATACTTCAGCTTCCAGTCCTGTACATAGGGGTTCTTGAGTCTGTCCATTAAAACAAAACAAAACAAAAAAAATTTCTCGAATGTTTATGTGCTCAGCACTGTTCTGGTAACATAGTTTAATATGGCAAAGGATCTTTATTATTTAAGGGAAATTTGGGCAAATTGGCAGAGAGTGTGCATGGTAGTTAAGAGCACAAGTTTTGGAGACAGAGAATTCATGTCTGAGGCACTACCAATAGCCAAATGGCTTTAGACAAGTTGCTTAATCTCTCTGGGGTTCAGTTTTCTTCTCCTTAGATGGGGAGAGAAATCACAACTACCTCGTATGACTGTTCTAAGGATTGAATGAACCAAAGCATGTAAGGTGCTTAGCATAGTTAGATGTATATAATATGCAATCAATGAGTTGCTACTCACTTCTGGTATTATTATTTTCTCATTCTTATTATATTGTCCTCTAAAGCAAAAGATCATTTTGTCAAGTCAAGAATCACTTAGGAGACTGTTTAGATAAATTCTGGTAAATTGTGACCTGAACTGGGACACCAACAGTGGTGATGAAGAAGGTAGAATCAATTGGAATTGCTGATTGGGTGGGACAGGTGAAGGGAACTAATAATTAGTTCTAATTATCTGTCTCCCAAACAGGAAACAAAGACAACAATTAGTTCTAATTATTTGTCTCCAAAGAGGAAACACCAAAAATGGCTTTGGGTGGTAGAAGAAAGCCTTTTGCAAATGCTATTTAACTCACTGTTCTTTGGGTACTCATTAACTAACTTCTTTAAATTTTTTCCATAGAAAAGCAAAAAGAATTACTGCTTATTTTATTTTTAAATCTAGCTTTGTTTTAAAGGAGGCACACTTGTTAATGTCCTAATTACAGTTAACTAGAAAATCTATATAAAAGACAGGAACAAATCATAGTTGGTGTGCAATGTACAGTACCCTGAGCCACTATTGATAAGAAATGACCTTTGAACAGTTTTTCCAGAGTGGCGCTGAGTTAATCTACTCCTTTGTAGCCAAAACAGCATTTCTCAAGTGGTTGGTCAAGACCTAAACTCAGGAAGAATTTGAGTTTACTTTTTGTTTGCACAGTCCTCTAATAAAACGGTAGCCCTGATAGACTTCTCAAGTATTTTACACACCAGCCTGTTTTATGCACCAGACTTTAACTTGATGAAATATGTTACTTGTCTTGTTTATATCTGTCTCACTAATTGAAAAACACTGATATATATTAACTTTTTGTTTAATTCAGACTTATTGAGGTATTATTTACATAAAGTTCACCCATTTTTGGTCAGACATTAGCTCCAAAGCCACCTGTTTCACAGCACACAAGGAGAACACGGAAACAGCTCTGGGTGCTATCCCTTCCCTGTAACTTCTTTTCTAAAGAGGTTTTAAACCCAGGGTGGATATCAGAATTACCTGCTATATTTTAAATCTCTCCTATTGTTCTGAAATTATCTATTTCATGTTTCTTTTCCCTCTGGACTACATACTCCTCCAGGGCATCAGGGAAGCCGCAGGGCCTCATACAGTGCCTGGTACATTCAGTGCTCAATACATATTTATTGAAATGAACTCTGCATCTTTTTCGAGAAATTCACTTCTTTAACAGCACTGTTCAATAACAGCACTAATAAAAACAAAAAATCTCCCCATTGGAAGAAAAAAAACCCTGTTTTTTTTTTAAACCAAAGTAAAGAATATAATCATAATCCTGGTTCCCTGACCTTTTCCCCTTATCTGCAGTAATTCCTCTCCATGTGTACAGGGATATTGTCCTGCCCTATTCTTAAGGGAAGGATCAAATGATTGTGCTCTGGAGATCGACTGACACTTCAGTGCTGTGTGCGGGGTTACGTGACCCTTGCGGCACAAGGAATGGTCTGTTGCTTCTGAAAATTCATCCTCTTACCTGGCATCGAGGAACTTGCCCTGCTTCCTATGAGCAAGAAGCCACCGAGGCTCTTTGTAAAGTACCACAGGGTGACCCCACCTCTTAGAAACCAATCCATCTATTGAGCACTGCAGGGAATGAGAGACTCAACTACAGGGAAAAGAATTCCCTTCTTTAAGATCTGAATCCCTATATGAGACTGAAAAGGCTATTCTGTGGGCCAAAAAGTTCGTTCGGGATTTTCCGAACGAACTTTTTGCCCAATACAATACTTTCTATGTAGTCCTTCAAATTCTAACTGACTGCATGCCCTGTAACAACCAAAATGCTTGTGGACTCATAATGCTTATACATAAATAAAAGACAATCCACAAGGCAAATACTGTTCCATTGTTATAATTTGCCTAATTTGAAATGATAATGTTTTTTAAATGTTGTATACAATACATTTAAAAATAAAATTTAATTAAAAAAATTTAGCCTCAGCTTAAGATGTTGTGAATAACAGCCAATATTTTCAAAGTGCTTACCATATGCCAGGCAATATTCTTTTTTTGTTTGTTTGTTTATTTCCAGTTTACCATCCTGGGCTGATGCATTTTTTTTAACATCTTTATTGGAGTATAATTGCTTTACAATGGTGTGTTAGTTTCTGCTTTATAACAAAGTGAATCAGCTATACATATACATATATCCCCATAACTCCTCCCTCTTGCATTTCCCTCCCACCCTCCCTATTCCACCCCTCTAGGTGGAGACAAAGCACCAAGCTGATCTCCCTGTGCCATGCGGCTGATTCCCACTAGCTATCTATTTTACATTTGGCAGTGTATATATGTCTGTGCCACTCTCTCACTTCATCCCAGCTTACCCTTCCCATACCCTGTGTCCTCAAGTCCATTCTCTACATCTGCATCTTTATTCCTGTCCTGCCCCTAAGTTCTTCAGAAACTTTTTGTTTCTTTTTTTGATTCCATATATATATGCTAGCATATGATATTTGTTTTTCTCTTTCTGACTTATTTCACTATGTATGGCAGACTCTAGGTCCATCCACCTCACTACAAATAACTCAATTTTGTTTCTTTTTACGGCTGAGTAATATTCCATTGTATATATGTGCCACATCTTCTTTATCCATTCATCTGTCGATGGACACTTAGGTTGCTTCCATGTCCTGGCAATTGTAAATACAGCTGCAATGAACATTGAGGTACATGACTCTTTTTGAATTATGTTATTTTCATGATATATACCCAGTAGTGGGATTCCTGGGTCATATGGTAGTTCTATTTTTAGTTTTTTAAGCAACCTCCGTACTGTTCTACATAGTGGCTATATTAGTTTACATTCCCACCAACAGTGCAAGAGGGTTCCCTTTTCTCCACACCCTCTCCAGCATTTCTTGTTTGTAGATTTTTGATGATGGCCTTTCTGACTGGTGTGACGTGGTACATCATTTTATTTTGATTTGCATTTCTCTAATAATTAGTGATGTTGAGCATCCTTTCATGTGTTTGTTGTAAATCTGTATATCTTCTTTGGAGAAATGTCTATTTAGGTCTTCTGCCCATGTTTGGATTGGGCTCTTTGTTTTCTTGGTATTGAGCTGCATGAGCTGCTTGTAAATTTCGGAGATTAATCCTATGTCAGTTGTTTCATTTGCAAATATTTTCTCCCATTCTGAGGGTTGTCTTTTCTTCTTGTTTATCTTTTCCTTTGTTGTGCAAAAGCTTTTAAGGTTCATTAGTTCCCATTTATTTTTCTTTTTATTTTCATTTCTCTAGGTGGTGAGTCAAAAAGGATCTTGCTGTGATTTATGTCATAGAGTGTTCTGCCTATGTTTTCCTCTAAGAGTTTTATAGTGTCTGGCCTTACATTCAGGTCTTTAATCAATTTTGAGTTTATTTTTGTGTATGGTGTTAGGGAGTATTCTAATTTCATTCCTTTACATGTAGCTGTTCAATTTTCCCAGCACCAGTTATTGAAGAGGCTATCTTTTCTCCATTGTATATTCTTGCCTCCTTTATCAAAGATAAGGTGACCATAAGTGTGTGGGTTTATCTCTGGGCTTTCTGTCCTGTTTTATTGATCTATACTTCTGGGTTTGTGCCCGTACCATACAGTCTTGATTACTGTAGCTTTGTAGTATAGTCTGAAGTCCAGGAGCCTGATTCCTTCAGCTCCATTTTTCTTTTTCAAGATTGCTTTGGCTATTTCGGGTCTTTTGTGTTTCCATACAAATTGTGAAATTTTTTGTTCTAGTTCTGTGAAAAATACCATTGGTAGTTTCATAGGGATTGCATTGAATCTGTAGATTATTTTCGGTAGTACAATCCTTTTTACAACGTTGATTCTTCCATCCAAGAACATGATATATCTTTCCATCTGATTGTAACATCTTTGATTTCCTTCAGCAGTTTCTATAGTTTTCTGCATACAAGTCTTTTGTCTCCTTCGGTAGGTTTATTCCTAGGTATTTTATTCTTTTTGTTGCAATGGTAAATGGGAGTGTTTCCTTAATTTCCTTTTCAGATTTTTCATCATTAGTGTATAGGAATGCAAGAGATTTTTGTGCATTAATTTTGTATCCTGCTACTTTACCAAATTCATTGATGAGCTCTAGTAGTTTTCTGGGAGCATATTTAGGATTCTCTATGTATAGTATCATGTCATCTGCAAACAGTGACAGTTTTACTTCTTCTTTCCTGAATTGGATTCCTTTTATTTCTTTATTTTCTCTGATTGCAGTGGCTAAATCTTCCAAAACTATGTTGAATAACAGTGGTGAGAGTGGACAGCCCTGTGTTGTTCCTGATCTTAGAAGAAATGGTTTCAATTTCTTACCATTGAGAATGATGTTGGCTGTGGGTTTGTCATATATGACCTTTATTATGTTGAGGTAACTTTCCTCTATGCCTACTTTCTGGAAGGTTTTTATCACAAATGGGTGTTGAATTTTGTTGAAAGCTTTTTCTGCATCTATTGAGATGATCATATGGTTTTTATCCTTCAATTTGTTAATAAGGTGCATCACATTGATTGATTTGCATATATTGAAGAATCCTTGCAATCTGGGATAAACCCCACTTAAACATGGTGTATGATCCTTTTAATGTGCTGTTGGATTTTGTTTGCTAGTATTTTGTTGAGGATTTTTGCATCTATGTTCATCAGTGATATTGGCCTGTAGTTTTCCCTCTTTGTGACATCTTTGTCTCGTTCTGGTATCAGGCTGATGGTGGCCTCATAGAATGAGTTTGGGAGTGTTCCTCCCTCTGCTATATTTTGGAAGAGTTTGAGAAGGATAGGTGTTAGCTCGTCTCTAAATGTTTGATAGAATTCACCTGTGAAGCAATCTGGTCCTCGGCTTTTGTTTGTTGGAAAATTTTTAGTCACAGTCTCAATTTCAGTGTTTGTGATTGGTCTGTTTATATTTTCTATTTCTTCCTGGTTCAGTCTCAGAAGTTTGTGTTTTTCTAACAATTTGTCCATTTCTTCCAGGTTGTCCATTTTACAGGCATATAGTTGCTTGTAGTAATCTCTAATGATCCTTTGTATTTCTGCAGTGTCAGTTGTTACTTCTCCTTTTTCATTTCTAATTCTATTGCTTTGAGTCTTCTCCTTTTCTTGATGAGTCTGGCTAATGGTTTATCAATTTTGCTTATGTTCTGAAAGAACCAGCTTTTAGTTTTTTTGATCTTTGCTATTGTTTCCTTCATTTCTTTTTCATTTATTTCTGATCTGATCTTTATGATTTCTTTCCTTTTGCTAACTTTGGGGTTTTTTTGTTCTTCTTTGTCTAATTGCTTTAGGTGTAAGGTTAGGTTGTTTTATTTAAGATGTTTCTTGTTCTTGGGGTAGGATTGTATTGCTATAAACTTCCCTCTTAGAACTGCTTTTGTTGCATCCCACAGGTTTTGGGTCGTTGTGTTTTCATTGTCATTTGTTTCTAGGTATTTTTTTATTTCCTCTTTGATTTCTTCAGTGATCTCTTGGTTATTCAGTAGTGTATTGTTTAGCCTCCATGTGCTTCTATTTTTTACATATTTTTTCCTGTAATTGATATCTAGTCTCATAGCACTGTGGTCGGAAAAGATACATGGTACGATTTCAATTTTCTTAAATTTACCAAGGCTTGATTTGTGACCCAAGATATGATCTATCCAGGAGAATGTTCCATAAGCACTTGAGAAGAAAGTGTATTCTGTTGTTTTTGGATGGAATGTCATATAAATATCAATTGAGTCCATCTTGTTTAATGTATCATTTAAAGCTTGTGTTCCCTTATTTATTTTCATTTTGGATGATCTATCCAGTGGTGAAAATGGGATGTTATAGTCCCCTAGTAGGACTGTGTTACTGTCGATATCCCCTTTTATGGCTGTTAGCATTTGCCTCACGTATGGAGCTGCTCCTATGTTGGGTTCATAAACATTTACGATTGTTATATCTTCTTGGCTTGACCCTTTGATCATTATGTAGTGTCCTTCTTTGTCTCTTGTAATAGTCTTTATTTTAAAGTGTATTTTGTGTGATATGAAAATTGCTACTTCAGCTTTCTTTTGATTTCCATTTGCATGGAATATCTTTTTCCATCCCCTCACTTTCAGTCTGTATGTGTCTCTAGGTCTGAAGCAGCCCTGTTGTAAACAGCATATATATGTGACCTTTTTTTGTATCCATTCAGCCTGTCTATATCTTTTGGTTGGAGCATTTAATCCATTTACA
This sequence comes from Phocoena phocoena, assembly GCF_963924675.1. Classification (NCBI taxonomy): domain Eukaryota; kingdom Metazoa; phylum Chordata; class Mammalia; order Artiodactyla; family Phocoenidae; genus Phocoena; species Phocoena phocoena. The sequence continues at coordinate 25,338,868 of NC_089226.1, forward strand.
TTTAAGGTAGTTATCAATACGTGTGTTCCTATTACCATTTTCTTAATTGTTTTAGGTTTGTTATTGTAGGTCTTTTCCTTCTCTTGCGTTTCTTGCCTAGCGAAGTTCCTTTAGCATTTGTTGTAAAGCTGGTTTGGTGGTGCTGAATTCTCTTACCTTTGCTTGTCTGTAAAGATTTAAATTTCTCCATCGAATCTGAATGAGATCCTTGCTGGGTAGAATAATTTTGGTTGTAGGTTCTTCCCTTTCGTCAGTTTAAATATGTCTTGCCACTCCCTTCAGGCTTGCAGAGTTTCTGCTGAAAGTTCAGCTGTTAACCTTATGGGGATTCCCTTGTATGCTATTTGTTGTTTTCCCTTGCCATTTTTAATATCTTTTCATGGTATTGAATTTTTGATAGTTTGACTAATATTTGTCTTGGTGTGTTTCTCCTTAGATTTATCTGGTATGGGACTCTCTGAGCTTCGTGGAGTTGATTGACTATTTCCTTTCCCATATTAGGGATGTTTTCAAGTATAATCTCTTCAAATATTTTCTCAGTCCCTTTCTTTTTTTCTTCTTCTTCTGGGACCCCTATAATTCGAATGTTGGTGCATTTAATGTTGTCCCAGAGGTCTGAGACTGTCCTCAATTCTTTTCATTTTTTTTTTCTTTATTCTGCTCTGCAGTAGTTATTTCCATTATTTTATCTTCCCTGTCAGTTTCCGTTCTTCTGCTTCACTTATTCTGCTATTGATTCCATTTAGAGAAATTTTAGTTTCATTTATTGTGTTGTTTTTCATCATTGTTTTTTGGTCTTTAGTTCTTCTAAGTCTTTGTTAAATGTTTCTTGTATTTTCTCCATTCTATTTCCAAGATTTTGAATCATCTTTACTATCACTACTCTGAATTCTTTTCAGGTAGACTGCCTATTTCCTCTTCATTTGTTTGGTCTGGTGGGTTTTTACCTTGCTCCTTCATCTGCTGCATGTTTCTCTGTCTTCTCATTTTGCTTAACTTACTGTTTTTGTGGTCTCCTTTCTGCAGGCTGCAAGTTCATAGTTCCCATTATATTTGGTGTCTGTCCCCTTTGGTTAAGTTTAGTTCAGTGGCTTGTGTAGGCTTCCTGGTGGAGAGGACTGGTACCTGTGTTCTGGTGGATGACACTGCATCTTATCTTTCTGGTGGGCAAGACCACGTTGGTGGTGTGTTTTGGGGTGTCTGTGACCTTATTATGATTTTAGGCATCCTCTCTACTAATGGGTGGGGTTGTGTTCCTGTCTTGGCATAGGTTGTCCAGCACTGTAATTTGCTGGTCATTGAGTGGAGCTGGGTCTTAGCATTGAGATGTAGATCTCTGGGAGAGCTTTTGCCATTTGATATTATGTGGAGCCAGGAGGCCTCTGGTGGACCAATGCTCTGAACTTGGCTCTTCCACCTCAGAGGCACAGGCTTGACACCTGGCCGAAGCACCAAGACCCTGTCAGCCACACGGCTCAGAAGAAAACGGAGAAAAGAAAGAAAGAAAGAAAAAATAAATAAAATAAAATATAGTTATTAAAATTTAAAAATATTATTAAAAATTAAAAAGTCATAAAAAAAGAAAGAACAAGCAACCAAACCAAAAAACAAATCCACCAATGATAACAAGTGCTAAAAACTATACTAAAAAAAAAAAAAATCAGACAGATAGAACCCTAGGACAAATGGTAAAAGCAAAGCTATACAGACAAAATCACATAAAGAAGCATACAGATCCACACTCACAAAAAGAGAAAAAGGAAAATATATCTATATATTTAAAAAAACAGGAAGAGAGCAACCAAATCAATAAACAAATCTACCAATGATAATTAACTCTAAGTACTAAACTAAGATAAACATAAAACCAGAAACAAATTAGATGCAGAAAGAAAACCCCAAGTCTACAGTTGCTCCCAAAGTCCACTGCCTCAATTTTGGGATGATTCATTGCCTATTCAGATATTCCACAGATGCAGGGTACATCAAGTTGATTGTGGAGATTTAATCCACTGCTCCTGAGGCTGTTGGGAGAAATTTCCCTTTCTCTTCTTTGTTCGCACAGCTCCTGGGGTTCAGCTTTGGATTTGGCCCCACCTCTGCATGTAGGTCGCCTAAGGGCATCTCTTCTTTGCTCAGACAGGATGGGGTTAAAGTAGCAGCTGACCTGGCTCACTCAGGTGGGGGGAGGGAGGGGGTACAGAATGCAGGGCGAGCCTGTGGCGGCAGTGGCTGGCATGACGTTGCACCAGACTGAGGCATGCCATGTGTACTTCCAGGGAAGTTGTCCCTGTATCACGGGACCCTGGCAGTGGCGGGCTGCACAGGCTCTTGGGAGGGGAGTTGTGGATAGTGACCTGTGCTTGCACACAGGCTTCTTGGTGGCTGCAACAGCTGCCTTAGCATTTCATGCCCGTCTGTGTTGTCCACACTGATAGCCGTGGCTCGTGCCCACCTCTGGAGCTCGTTTAGGTGGTGCTCTGAATCTCCTCGCCTCGCACGCCCCGAAACAATGGTCTCTTGATCCTTAGGCAGTTCAGACTTTCTCCCAGACTCCCTTCCAGCTAGCTGTGGTGCAGTAGCCGCCTCAGGCTGTGTTCACGCAGCCAACCCCAGTCCTCTCCCTGGGATCTGACATCCGAAGTGGAGCCTCAGCTCCCAGCCCCCACCTGCCCCCAGCGGGTGAGCAGACAAGCCTCTCAGGCTGGTGAGTGCTGGTCAGCACCGATCTTCTGTGCGGAAATCTCTCTGCTTTACCCTCTGCACCCCTATTGCTGCACTCTCCTCCATGGCTCCAAAGCTTCCCCCCTGCCCCGTGCCATCTCTGCCAGTGAAGGGGCTTCCTAGTGTGTGGAACCTTCTCCTTCACAGCTCCTTCTCCAAGGTGCAGGTCCTTTCCCTATTATTTTGTCTCTGGTTTTCCTTTTTTCTTTTACCCTACCCAGGTACATGGGGAGTTTCTTGCCTTTTGGGAAGTCTGAGGTCTACTGCCAGTGTTCAGTAGGTGTTCTAGGAGTTGTTCCACATGTAGATGTATTTCTGATGTATCTGTGGGGAGGAAGGTTATCTCCACATCTTACTCTTCTGCCATCTTGAGGGTCTGCCAGGCCATATTCTATGAGCTTTATTTATATTAACTCACTTAATAGTCATCCTACGAAGTGAATAATAGTATCTCCATTTTACAACTGAGAAAATTGAGGTATATAAAAATTAAGCAATCTTTCAAGGTCACCCTAGCAGCCTGGCTCCTAAAGCATTGCTATTAATCACTGCCCTGTGCTGCCTGTGGAAAACGCTGAGGTAAAATTCTGTATTGGCATAATAGTGTGTATTCCGTTCAAATGAAAATGCTGAGCTGCAGATAACCAAGGCCTGGATGTATAGCTGCACCTCAAAACTTAAGCATTCCTTGGAAGCTAGCTGGGGGATTCTTGAATAATAAAGAGTTACTATGCCACTGAAAATTAACCTCTTTCCTTTCTCAAAGCAAATGTACTACTAATCTGAAAAGTTTCTAAAGCAAGTTTTATGTAAAGAAGTTATACAACAGAGCCAAAAAAGGACGGTTTTACATTCTTCCTTGAGGCCTAATTTCCAGGGGTGTATGAATCCTTGGCAGTGTATTTCTGAAATAACTTAATAAAAACACCCCCTCAATGTAAATCTTGTGTTCCCTTGGGTTTAGAAAAATCCAATGAAATTCAAGCTCCTGATCCACACTGCTATTTGTGTGGTGATTTCATTCTCCTCAAATTATTCTTTGAGTCATTGGTCTGTGTGACAGTGTCTCTAAATCAACTTTTTCCCTTGTTTTTCTTTCAGTCTACCTCTATATGTTTTAGTTTCTGTAATACATTACATCTTTCCCTTTGTAGATCACAATATTTGTTTGCCTTTTTTTTTTTTTTTTTTTTACCATACATAAAATACATCTAATGGCTGGTAAAATATTCCAAATCTACCTAGGAGATACATACTAACTTGAATGAGTTTTCTTATATTCATCAAAAAGCAAAATAAGTTCCATTCTCCTTTACATTTCCCTAATTCCTTCTTGTTTTTGTTTCCTTTTCATACTGCAACACTTCTAGGAGGAAAAAAATCAATCAAGTGGGTCAACCTCAAAATATAACTTACTGTAATTAATTATAATCAAAAAATGAAAACACATTCTACTCCCCCTCCCCAGAATCTAGATTAAAAAGAGAAAGTTTGGGCAACATTTTTTAGCAGTAGTGAAAAAAATTCATTTAGCAGTTGGGAGAGGGGAGCACACAACTTTACTCTGCCGATGATAAATTCAAAATCAGCAATATCAATATTATTTGTCACTGATTTAATTTCTCAGTTTGAACTATTCTTCTTGTTTCAGGTGAAGGAAGAACAAAAGCAATGACATGTTAAACCATAAGATTCATAAATAATAACTTTTACAGTTTTCTTCCCTAAGAGTAAGATTGATCAAAAGCGGCTTTGGGTATCATAAGAAAGCCTATGGCTAATTTGATTCAGTTCCATTTATCCTGTGTCTTCATTATACTATGTCACTTTAAATATTTTCTAAAAGTAACTGAAAAAATTTCCTGATGACAAATGATAAACTCCAAGTAAATGACCTTAACCTATGTGGAAATTTTAGTTTTCCTACTAAACGGTCTCATAGTATGTACTTGTGCCCTGCTAGAGTCTAATGAAATCATAATGGTGACTTCTCTCAATTAGTCAGTCAGGTAGACACTTTTGCAGAAACAGATATAGACTTCTCTTTTCCCATATTTTCTTCAGCAAAAGCTATATCTAGGTGTAAAAGGTAAAATGGAAGAGAAAGGCCACTATTCTGATATAGGCCAAAACTTACAGATAATTGAAGGGATATGATTAATTCAGCTCACAGTTTTCAGTAATTCTCTATTATGCTCTGCAAGTATGAATGCCTGTGGATGGTGTTCAAGAAATTAGAGAAAGTTCTCCGAAACAAGCCTGACCTTTCGGCAGGAAGCGCATCTCTGTGGGAACACCAGGGAAGGGCACAGGTGGTTTGTGGGTAAGAAGGAGCAGGTAAGTCACCTGCAATGTGAGTTGCTGGGCTCTGGCTGAGCCAACCCCAGAAACAAAACAAGGAGGTCAGTTTTCTTAAATCAGGTGGGTCAAGTATCAGGTTCAAATTAGGCAAATAAATAGGTTCTGAATTAGCAAATTCAGATAATGACTAAGTTTGCATCATGCTCCCTATTTTGTCAAGTCCTAAGAAGCACAGTTTCAGTTAAAGGAAGACACAGACAGATGAGGAACTCAGTCTTCAAAAGATGTACTGCAATCAGACTTACCATGTGAAACAAGAAGGGAAGGGAACGGAATGGGAAGGGAGGAAGGAGAAGGGAAAGAAAAATTTCTAAGGCTATTTATGAGCACCTGAAACATGTACAAATTGCAATTTTTTACTTAATATAGATATGCACATGAGGAGAGAGGAGAGCAATATAAAAAATTACTATCCCAGAGAAATTTAAAAATCTTTCATATTATGCATTTACATTTCACACATGCTATGCAGCATGTCATATTAGAGGTATAATGCTCATGCATAATAATCTGCCTAAGGCCACATTCCAGAACTCTCCTTTCCTCTTTCTCTGGTGATTCACTTGAAAAAATGTTCTGGTGATACTCACTAAAATGACAAGGAAGAAGTTGTTTTCTTTGTTCAGGAATTAAACACTCATCCAAAGTTTATTTTTGTGATTTATAACAATGGAGGCCATGCCAGCCACAGAATTCAGGATTGTCTGCAAATATGTTTATGATTTACTTTAAAAGTATAGTGATTTTCTGGCTTTCACTGTGGTCACCTACATCCATCTATTGTTTTCAGGGAGGGAGCAAAGAGAGGGAGAGCAGGATTGATGAAATTTGTCTTTAATCTACAAAAGAATAAGGAAATTTCTAAATCTAAATATTAATCCATTTTCTACAAAAATACTCAATCTAGATTTTGTATGTTCTCAACTATATAATAGTTTTAGTTTTAAAAACTTTTTAGCTTTAAAAGTTAAATTTCTAAATTAAACCACAATAAAAGAATGGTAAACTTATGTTTGCATAAAAACTAAATGAATGTGATTTTGCCAATCTAGCCTGACGCTTTTTGCAAACTTTTCACTTTCATATAATGAGAACATAGAGAGGGTATCTACCTATAAAATTTGACAGAAAAGTCCAAACAAATTCGGATATTTCCAGGGGCCTGGAGGCAAACAGGGTATCTTGCTCTGAAGGCATCTGCTGACTCTGATCACACAGATGAGATAATAGCATTCTTCTGAGAATGCTTCTGAGAAGTAGACCATTTAGATTGGGCTTCTGCAACAATTTGTGCTGTAAAACAAATTTTAAAAATAGTTTTAACCTCACTTTAGAGCTACGATTTGATATGCATGACTTGGTAAATGTATGCCGAATGAGTGTTGTTTGATTCTTTCCAGTGGAATTTCATCAGCACCATCAATGGTAAAGTGTACCTTTATGACATGTGCCTTTAAGGAAAAATAAAATGTTGCTAGTTAAATTATGATGCATCCCAACTTCAGTGATGGGGGTGGGGGGAAGAATTGATGAAATACAGTAAGATTGAAGCCCATTTATTTCCAAATTCCAGGCTACAGTGTTTCTTCGAAGAATCCATTGGTTGATGAAAAAGAATACAAATGGCCTGCAGCAAATCACACAAGAATCTTACTCTCTGACTCAAACATTTTTATTCAGGTTAAACCAGGTTAATTAAGTAATTCTACAATATGTTATAGGTTGATTACACATGACTAACTCATGTCCTTCTTAGCCTCATAAAGAGCCTCCCAACTCCTTCCTGCATAGTCTCTCTGAGCTCTGGTTTCCTTCCCCTATCACAATCCCTCCATTCACACTCACACACATATGCGTCCTCACACATACACAGGGCTCAAGACAGCTTCCTTATACTACAAAGATCGCTCTGACCATAAACATCTCAGGAGTGATAAACATTTATCTACGCAATGAGTGAGTGAGTAGATAAATGTTTGGTTGAAGGCAGAGCATGGTCTAGTCCAAGCTCCATTTTCTTATCTTTATCTTATTTGATGTGATTTCATGTGATGCTACTTCTTGAAAGGCCTGCTTTTGGCTTCCATGTTTCCATGTTCTCCTGGTTTTCCATCTATCTCACACTCTTCCTCTGCCTGCCTTTTAAGTGTAGATATTCCCCAATGTTCCATTCTTGACCTTTTCTGACACCATGCCTTTCCTAAGTGACCTCTTGGAGCCTCAAACAAATCCAACAAATGACTTATCCAAGGACAGACAGCCAATTGGTAGGAAAAGACCTCAGCTCTTAATTCTAGTCAGTAAGCTTTATCATGCACTTAATATGTTCAGTTCTTTCTAAGCACTAGAGATACAAAATAAGACAGTCTTTGCCCACAAGGAATGGGAAATCTAGCAGTTCTCACACATGGAATCTAGTGCCCTTTCTGAAGTCAGTATAGAAGCTCTGAGCTGTCTTCAATGAAAATTCATTTCAGTCATGTCAGACTAAACTGGACTATACTCTAAGACAAGGGTACCTAACCAACATGTCACAGTTCTATGGACTCTTCACAGATGTGTGACAAAATTCTGATCACTAATTGTATGAAATTCTTCTTCTTTACAACTGGGGATACATATTATTTACAGTAGTATGTGTTAAGTAGGATATTTTGCTAAGAAGGTGGTATGACTAGGTTAAGAGAGTATTAAAATTTACTATGGGTAGAGGAGAAAAGAGAAGTAAGCAAAACAAGTATGGTAATTGTGGAAGTTTACATAGGCAATGTGAGACACTTACTAAGCAGTAATTAATTCACTATAATTATTGCTGATTCATTTACATTATTTCACATCTTTAATTCCTTTTAAATGTGCCCTTAAAACTTCTGTCATGGACTTCCATCTAAACATGACAAATAAAACACATGTAATCCCACCAACCTAAGAGTAAAGAAATCAAAAAGCATAAATCCATAAGGCTAAGGGTAACAGGAGTGCACATGAGATGTCAGCAGAATTCTGGAAGCTGAAAGAAGATGGGAAAATGGTAATTTACTTAGCCTAATTGACTAAACCTGCAGTGAGGGAAGTGACCCGAAGGCAATACAAATTAGAGTACGTAATCTCAGTCATGTTCAGGAGTTAGGGATGCCTAGGTCTTCTGAAAGTGGAGTGTAAAATGAAGTCAACCACAACTTGGCTGAAAGTTTTCATAAGGATTAGTTAGGCCTTAGATCTCCTCCCCACCTTATGAAAGTAGGCATAACCCCTTCTCCATTCTATCAAAAGAGGTAAGATTAACTCTTGAAGAGGTTGCGCTAGAGAGGCTCTGAACTTTTGGAAACAAGAAAATGAGATTGAGCTGTCATACTTAATACTAGGAGGTTAAATGAAAGTGTACATGATAAACATGAGATTTATCCAGCCTCCTTCTCCCACTCAACTCCCAGAACAGAGGCAGCCAGAATACTAGTCCTCAGGAGATTTATCCCTCAGAAAACCATCCAAACCAAGACACATGTGGATCTCTCCTAGGCAAAAACAGTGATAATGGGAGAACTGAGGAAGCAGAAGTGAGTGAATGCATATAAGGGAGAGAAGTTAGGTATGAAAGTTAAATCTTCACTCTTGTAGTAGAAAATCAGTAGATCTGATATTTTTATATATTGAGGAATAACAATATTAGCAGATTATGAGGTGGAACACATCAGAAGAATCAGCTAAAAGAATTAAAGTGATTATACCTGAGAAAGAAATCTGGGCAACAGGTCTATTTTTCATTATGTTGTATAATTATATGATGTTTTTAATGATATGTAAGTATTACTCTGATTAAAAACAAAAACTTAAATTTAAAAAAGGTGACACACATATGGTGGGGCTTCCAGCCTCCTGAGGTCCATCAATGTCCTTTAACCCTGTGAACCCACACTTTAAAAAAACAAAAAAGAAGAAACTAAGGTTCAAGGAACTAGAAAGTCACCTGCATCAAGTAGATGGATTCAGAAGCCCAAGTTACTTTAGAACAGTATCCCACCAGGCCACGCACTGCAGGTTGTTTGTTGAATTTGACACAGATGAAAATATTTAATAGAAAAGTGGAAGAGTTTGAGCTGACAAATGTTGACATGGTTCAAGTCATTTGATATAGTAATTATGAATCCTCCTTTTGGGACCAAAAATAATAAAGGGATAGATATAACTTTTCTGAAGATTGCTTTGGAAATGGCAAGAACAGCAGTATATTCTTTAAACAAATCCTCAACTAGAGAACATATTCAAAAGAAAGTTCAGAGTGAAAAATCAAGATAGACATTATTGCAGGATTGTGATACGACCTACTAGCATCACATAAATTTCTTAAAAAGAAATAAGTGGACATTGAAGTATTCCTCACTTGGTTTTCTTTTTAAAAACCTCCCCCCAAAAGGTAGCTTAAAACCTAATTAAAATAAATACAAAATTTGTCTATTAAAAAAGGTGCCACAAACTATAGATTTTATTTCTAGGAATGTAGTAACAATATTTTGAGTATGTGTTTTAGAGCTATATACTGAAGTATTTACAAATGGTATGGTATAGCACCTGAGATTTTCTTCAAAATACAATTGGGTGAATAGAGAGTAGGGCTAGAAACAAAACAGCATTGATCATGAGTTGATAATTATTGAATACTAGGATCCATTATGTTATTATTCTGTCTACTTTTGTATATATTTGAAAATTTCCAAATAAAAAAGTTATCAAAAATAAATGTGCCATCCACAAAACTGAGAATCACTCTACCGGGCATATTTTATAGCCAAGCAAGGCTATAATGATTAGTACCTGAATTTGTTCACAACAGAAGTTAGAGGTGAATCTATTAGTCTTCAACAGCTTTGGGAGACTACTAGAACAATGAAAAGGAATTTGGTGTTTAACTCACATTTCCATGACTGATCTAATTCTCCTAGGTTCTCTTTAAATCTTCTACTCTAGAGCCCCTGGTATGATGTTAAGTATCATCATCTTTTAGTAATTACTTACTGAGCTTTTTTTCTTAATGGTAAAAAGTGTAATAGCATATATATCAATTACATCTTAGATTTGGTAAAATACGTTAGATGGATTGAGGAGAAAAAGTGGCAATTAAAACATGACACACTCTAATAATGGTTCCTAATTTCATAAATGTTAAGATGAAGAAAACAATTTGAGTCTTGGAATTGATGAAACACAATTTTTTCCCCCAAAAGCATCCCTTCTTATCCCAACCCTTCATCCCCACACTAAATGAATCTTGACAATCAGTAGATCCACATAATATCTGCCTCCATTGTAGTTTGACAGTGGTATCCCTACCTTCTCCTACTTGTCCTCATAGCACGAATTTGAAAATACCAATTTTGTTTGCCTCTCCTTCTATCAAATGCCAAGCAAGTTTCCTTGTTTCAGAAATACTCAGAGAATGAATAAGTATTTCCTTTTGCACCTTTCAGAGTGCTTTGTACTCAGTAGGTCCCAGTGACTGACTAATATGCCAATGTAAGCATGGACTTGCACCCTGTACCAGCAGGGATTATTATTACAAGGAACAGAAACTAGCTCTGCCTGTTTAAGCAGAAAGGAATTTGTTCTGAAGGTAATTCCACAGAATCACCAGGAGGGCTAGAGAACTGGGTTTAGAGGTTACGTAGTCAAAAATAATGCTTAAAATGATGACACAAAGCCAGTCCAGTAAAGACACCTCTGCTGCCACTACCAGGTCTAGACTCAATAGCTGGCTCCACCAACCCCACCCCAGCACTGGTCAAGGGTGTTGCCAACTGAAACATCTGCCACTGGGGCAGCGTCTGGGTCCATGTCTATGATGCAAGGATGTCTGGGAAAGGAAGCACCTGGCACTTTTATCTCCTATAGTGAGAAGTGGCCTCTGTCTCATAATGTGGGAGAGCACCCCCCCAACATGGGAAAGGGGTTCAGACAGCAGTGTTCAAAAGGAATGATGGGTGTCCACTCTACACTATAAACAAACACCTTTGAAAGCCAAAACACAGTGCAGACTATTAGAGTACACACAGAATACACTGAGTGAATACATTTGCCTTTCATCTTTGTCTAATTTGTGCAATTTTATTTTAGAACCTGGAAACGTGCCTACTTCGTGACTATTCAAAGTACATATCATTTCATCTAAGAATTTCAAGTATGGTCTTAGCTAAGTAAACCCAGTGGTGGTCACAAAGTAGATGCATTTATTTTAAGTGATGATTGATTAATTATCTATGGAATAATCTTTAAGTAGAAAAGAATAAGGATATTCATTATTAATCAAGAAAAGGATGTACAATAGTTATATGCTACATAAATGTTACTAAGCTGAATTAGACGTTGGCAGATTCATGTATAAGTGCCTGGGAACTCAATTTAAACTGCATAATCTGATTTAGGAGGTGCTTTTAAGGTCATGTGAGCCAATATCCTACTCAGGCTCACATGAGCCAGTCCCCCTTATTACATCCCTGACAGGTGGCCCAAAATGCATCACTTTCAGTACAGTGCGTTATAGCGTCTGTTTCTGATCTTTTCACATGAATCCAACCAAAGAAAGCATTAATTTCTTCTGTACTGTTGGTTAATACTCAAGTGAACTAAAACTAATTTTTACAACTCAAACTGTTGTTAAAGTAGGACTTCCACTCCCTATCCTTAGGCAACTAATTTTAGAAACTAAATGAAGCCAACATTTATTCTTTCTGAATATAATCTTAGTTTCAGCCTGGGCTAAGGGATATTAAGTTTAATCCTGATTGTCATTCACATTCACTAGTTCTTAGAGCTTTGCATTATCAACAAACCAGTTATATGTATGGTCTAAGTATATCTGAGTCACTGATAAAATTGTAGAAATGTCAGGGTCAAGGGAAGAGCTCTGAAGGAGGCCAACAGAAACCACCTCCTATGTGGCTTTCACACCTGTAAATTTTCTTGGTTACAGCTGATGAATCCAGCTATTAGATCATATCCCAGACCTCATTTCTGCATCTCACCTACAAAGATTACTTGTCTAATTGATAGATGTGTCCCAGAAGGATAGAGTAGATGTAAAAATTTGATGAGTCTGGCTCTATTTTAAATATTGTAGGTTATCTATAATTTAAAGGAATAATAGAAGAAATATTTGATACAACACAGAACTCTTTAGTGAAGCAAAAACTATAACCCAAATTTTTTATTTTGTGTCTTGATTTTCATGTACTGGTTCACATATTGGGCTACATACACATTATACATATATTTAGGTGGTCCTATGTTAGGTGAATATATATTTATAATTGTTTTGACTAATGATGTGCATAATATATATTTTAATTGAAACAGCTTTGATGAATGTTTACCATTTTAAAGAATGTATGATAAAACTTCTCAATTAAAAATAACTGTTTTAAGATTTTTGCTAACTTAAATGGATTCTAAGACCAAAGAAAATCTGAAATTAAAATGTAAGTGTTCTACTGGAATATAGACTCTTCAGAAAATCTGGCTTCCAAATACTGAAGGGTAGAGCATTCTGATTCTTCTTCTGAAGGAAAAGGAAGAAATGTACTTGTATAGTAAATTCATTCCAGAGACTGATTCATACTTAAAATATTTATAATGCCAAATGGTAATGTAAAAAACAATTAGGGAACAGAGATTATGATATCATTGATGATATTTGCTAAACCAAAAAGCAGCTGTGGGATAAATAAATTATTAGTTTCATCATGAATGAAAGCTTCAAAACATATGGCAATCTACTTATACAAGGGATAGGACTGAGAGTTATAGCAGCTGAAATAAGCTCTTATACCATGCATTCTAATTAATGAAGTCCCAATCCCAATAATTAAAATGGAAACTATGTTTAAAAGCTATGTAAAGACCTTTGAATCTTCAGTCATTAGCTTGTTTGAAACTAATTTTTTAAAGAGGCTTAATGAGCTCTCCTTAAGCATTTACCACAATCATCTTGCTTTGTAACAAAAAAGCAAAAAAGCAAACACAGCAGATTGTGAATTATTTTGATGGCATCTGAAACATTATAGAGAGTACATAGACAGTATAGAAATTGTCTAATTACATTGAGAATGGAGTTATTTATCCTTTAGAACACAATGTTTATTTTATAGACATAGATGATTGGAGTTGACACAATATTCTCTTTTTAAATGTGCATATCTTCCATTTTATAGCACAGAAACTGATGTAAAATAAGACTTGCTTGTGGTCAGCATAAGTGAGTTGGAGGGTTAAAAGCTCCTGGGATGCAAGAACATGCTGTCTTCAGATTCTTTAAATTCAAAGTATTTACTGAAGACTTAGAATGTGAACTGAGCACACAATTTCAGTTAAAGCTCTCTCTGGGTGACAGCCCGCATAAGTTGTCATTAGAGATCACTGAAGTAAGGCTTTCTTCAATAAGTCATATCCATATGAAACTTCGCTGAAAATAGAAACTATAGTCTAATTGCCTTGAGATTTTAGCAACTTCAGTATATCCTTGATCACTCTTTTTCTCATGTACTATCAGAATTATAAGGCAGGACATGTTTGGCAGACACTACAAAAAGGAACAATACAAAAACCTGAAATAGAAGTGTTTTCTGTTCTATTTTAAGGAATAATCATTTGATAAGAAAGTCCCAAATTAACTGCTTCACTATACATTTTAGCAGAGAGTAATTTTTATGATTTTAAAAACATTGTAAAATATGAAGTAGAAATTTAACCATACATATGATAAACATATGAGGCTCTTCTGAAGATGGTCCCTAGAGATAACTAGATTTGTTGACAGAAGTGCAATCTAGAATGGCACTCTATCATCATTTGCTTGAGTTGGCAAACTGGAATCTTCAGAAAATGAAGATTTTCTGTAGTGGTTTGATCTTCCACTTCCCTGGAAAATTCCTATAATGATCAATAGTGAAAGTACCCACTGGGTCTTCAGAGACACAAATGTAAGTGGTGTGCTATTTTTTGGAATTAATTGCATTTGGAACCTTCTCAGTAGGTACTCTCTGGTACTACAAGCATATGGTCATTTTCACATAGTGCTATTTCTGTAAAATCTATATTCTTTCCATTATCAGAATCTGCTTCCTTAAAGACAGCTGGACTAAATCAGAAAATGATTGCAATTTAGTATCTTTTCCTATTTGAAGCAACAGATTTGCTAAAACCAAAACATCTGCTTATCTTATTTCAGGAATCTGTGCCAAAGCAACAGAATATTGATCAGCATCTCAAATATTACATTTAAATACCGTCTTTTATATAAAAGTAATAAAACTATTTGTTTGATGATGCTTTTTTACCTGAGGAAACCAGGATGGTAGCAGAATAGTGAAGGAGCCCTTTGGGTATTAGTCAAAGGGCAGACCAACTGTTTTTTTTTAATGCAATGAGATGCATTCACCCAAGTACCAGTTACCAATCCTTGCACTTGTCCCTTTTCACCTCCCTCTTCCATTGCCATCAGCAACTATGTAACGTCCTTTAGAATCCCCTTCTCACTTCCCTCATCTTCAGCAGGCTTCTCTGTCCTCTGAGGCCATCAACTTCCAGCTCTACTCCATTAGGTATAAAGCCATGGGTTTCTATCTTCCTTGCCTCCCAGGATAAGATCCTACTCTCATTCAAAGCCAGACCTGTCAAAACTGCCAGTCATCTTACTCCCTGACTGGAGCTGCTCAGAAGAATTCAGTGTCCTTCCCAGGCTCCTAGGGTGGACCCTGCAAGTCTTGTATCTTATGATGTAGATCCCTTCCCCCACCCCACTTCCCCTACTCATCTTTGTATGTTTTGGCACTTCTCACTAAATCTAGCAAGCTGAGCTGTGTTGAACTGAAACTACTAACTTTTAAGCATGAGTTATTTTCAATAGCTAGAACCAGAACTGGGCTTGTCCCAGATTGCCTGCAGAACAGCATATGATCTCTGCTCCACTTTATTTTTTCAAACCATAGTGATCCCAGAAAGAGGAATGAGAAATTTCCAGTGACTATAGAGTTGCCAAATAAAATACAGGCTGCTCAGTCAAAAGTGAATTTCAGATGAACAACAAATTTAAAAATTTTAGGTGTAAGTATATCCCAAACAGTGCATGGGATATACTTATACTAAAAACAATTATTCATTGCTTATCTGAAATTTGAATTTAACTGATGAACAGCCTGTATTTTTATTTGCTGAATCTGGCAGCTCTACCAGTGACTCTTTAAAAATTCTCAGCGGACTCAAGGAATGCTTCTTTAGAGCACCTGGATGTTTGTATCTAAGCTCTGCACACTTCTCAATTGGCCATATTTTATGTCTGTTAATGCAGCTGGGTTACTTTCTGAGCATCTCAGTAACATACTTTAGGAAATGCTGTTTATTATATAAAATTTTTACTTATCTTGTTAATTTCATAGAATTCCCTTCTAATACCATCTATCAATAATTTCAGCACAAAGAATACTGTAATGTTGCCCCAAATGTCATGGAAAGCTGATATCATAGTCATTACTATGCCTGAATTAAGTCCTTGTATTAATAATTAAAATTTTTTGAAAATTTAATTTTGAAAACACAATATGGGAAATAAATGTCTTTCATTTTGGGATTCCTTTTCTTCATTAATCAAGCACAGTGAGACATACTGTCCTCACTAACAGGCTAGGGAGAAGCAGCCTGGCAGGTGGAAGTGGAGCCTGTGGTGTAACTGCAGTGGGTCTTTTTTGGAAGAGCCTTCTCTAAATGTGGAACATCTGTAAACTGAATTGCTTCAGCTTCACTGTGTATGGGCTGGCAAGAGAAGAGAGTTGCCTCTTTCAGCATCATGTAAATCTTGGAGGCTTGAAATCTTAGTCAACAGAGGAATTCCTCACAGGTCATTTAGAGACATACCTTGTCTCATTAAGGGAGGAAAAAGCAGGTTTCTTCTGCAAAGGAGCACCATTTTAGAATATTAACTGTTTTGTGTGTCGGTTTACTGATTAATGGTGATGGTGCAATGGAAGTTATACCCTAAAGTGTAAGGAAAGATGCCCTACAGCTTGTTCCAATCCTGAAAGTTCGTTACATTAATGTGTTCTTGACAGTGATTACAGAAAAGATGTTCATTTCTTATTTCCATGAAAGAATTTAGGAAAGATAGATGCCTCCCAGTGTAGAGGGATACAACTTTTGCCTTCTTCAAAATTTCAACTAGATCTCATATTCAACTTTAAGGGAGAGAATGACTAAGTCTGTGTAACTACCTGGTGTTGTAAGATGATAATGAATTAAGACGTTTATTCCAACATAAGCCCATTACCTGCTTTCCACCATATTGGCAGCTCCGGTTTGTCAAGCTCCAGGCACAACACGCACACTGCAGAGATGCAGAACAATGCCTGGATATCTGCCCAAGACTGGTCTCTCCAAAGGACAGACTCAATTTATGGTACCCATCTAAAGCTCACTGGGGGTTATTAGCATCTTTTTCCTATTTGGTACAGGGAAGGGATGAGATTTGGAAAGCTGAGGCACGGGGCTTCCACCTGCCTGTGTGCAGAGCAGAAAAGCTGACAAACATATTCATTAAACTTGATCTGAAGCAACCGAGCCTGCGAGGTCGTTCCTGAAATATTCATAAGGTGTGTTACCGGACTCGCTACTTAGAGGTGGAGTAGAAACACGGTGAATAGGGGCACTCTGTACTCACACTTGGGGGAAAAAAGGCACTCACAACAGCACGCCTCACCACCACACTTCACTGTTTTGCTTTTAATAGCTCTGTCAGCCGTGGCACCCCACTCGCCTGTTCAATTCTACCTGCCTAGGAAAGAAGGTGCCCCAATAAGTGAGGGGAACCTGGCAGTAGGAGGAGGCACCGCGCGCCAGCCCCTCAGACAGTTCCTCCGGGTTCGCAGCGCTGATTACCCCCCAGCTCTGCGGTCCGCCAATCCGAAGTCCTACACTGCCCCAGAGGCCTAAGACCATGGGGCAGAGGACCTCAGGACCTGGACAGGCCACTCGCCCGGGCCAGGCCTACCTTCGTCCCCACCTCCCATTTCGGCCTCTGCCAGGCATGCCTCCTCCAGAGCCCTCGGCGTTCCGTTACTACGTGACCCGCGCCCGGGCCAAGATGCAGCTCTCGCGCAGACCTGTATCCCCCGGTGTTCATTTTGGGGGGTCAAGATGGGAGAACAGATGACGGTCTTGAGTGACCACGAAGCCTCTGAACCGAAGAAGTATGCACGTTCATTCCTGCCCCCTCTGCCCATAGTCTTGGCATTCCTGCTGCGCCCCATACACAGCGCAGCTCTCACGGTGCCAAAAGTCCTCGCCGCCACCTCTCTCCTGTTCAAGGGCATTCGCCCCTCTCCCCTCCGCTCCTGTAGGGTCGCCCCTGGACGCAGCTACTCACATGAATTTAGCGGCGGCAGAAGCTCAGCAGGTCCTGGCGTGCGGCAGTCGGGTCTCCATCTCCGCGTTCCCCAAGGGTTCCAGCTGCAAGCTCCACCGCGGCGATCGACGAGGTCGGTCCCCGGCGCAGAGCCTAGACCAGGGTGGCCGCGGCTGCAGCACCGGCTGCGGGCGCGGGAGGGGCGGAGGCGGGGCAGGAATCTGGGTCGCTAGGAGCAGAGCAAGCTGGGATGGACCCCAGGAGGCCGGCGGCAAGGAGGCAACAGAGAGCAGCCCGGGTAGGGAGTGCGGAGGTTTCCCTGGAAGCACACCGCGGGCGGCGACTGAGCATGCCCAGTCGCCAAGCCGCCCACACGGTGCGGGGGAGGGAGCGCGCGAGTCTGGAGGGAAAGGGTTAAATCTGCGGACCCTGCTTCTTAGGCAGAGAGCGGGGAGTAGGCTGCATTGGCAGAGTTTAATTGCTCCTGGGTCTACCCCCGAGAGGAGCCGTGGGCTAGAAGATGGTGAACCTCGGAAGACTGTCTATGGGATTCCCAAAGAGTCCTGGAATAAGAAGGCAAGGTGTACTCCTCGCTCCCTCCCCAGAGAATTGTTCAGAGGGCCAAGTTTGTTTTTTAGCTTAGCTCCAACCTCTGCGATCTCACCGAGTGGCTCCCCTAATCCAGACATCCACCCCTCACCTGCTTTCCTGTGCCTGGGGACCTCTCCTGCAGGAATGCCGGGGCAATCCCCACCTTTCCCTACTACTGGACTAGTCGGGTCAAGTTCTCAAAGAGCCAGCTCCTAGGTTTGTAATGGAGAGATGGCCTCAGTCCTCTCAGGTTACATATTTGCATTTTAATCAGGTTTCAGAAACAATACCTTAACCCTGGGGTTAATTATAATGGATAGATTATAGACACCAAAGCCTGGGGCTATAGGACTTGGACCAGAACTCACTTCACACACACACACACACACACACACACACACACACACACACACACGAGACCTGTGCCTTTCTTTCGTATTATGTTTCATATTAGTAACGAATGTTTCTCTCTAATGAAAAAGTTTCTTAAGTTAGAGGCAGCATAGGGTAGGGAAAGACAATGACCTTCATGGTCGGCCTTGATTTCAGTTTCATTTACCACCACAGTAGTTTACCCAGCTATTCTGCCCCTCTCTTACCTCATCTATAAAATGGAGAGTGGTAATCCCTGTCTCTCTGGACTGTTGCGAGGATTAAGTAAGGCAATAAATGCAAAGCACCTGTTCCATAGTAGATGTTCACTAAATAAAAGTCTCTGCAGGTTCCACCTCCACTATACTATTTTTATGAAAGGTTAGATTAGTGATAGTCTTTAAATGCTGAACATTTATTGTGTTCCTTCCTCACATTAAATAATAATAAACCCTTGATCCTTCTAGCTTTTTATTGTTTTTAGAAGCATTAGTCTCTATTACCTTTTCTTTCAACTCTCCAGTTTCTTCATACTTCCTGAATAAACCTCTTGGAAAAAGTTAGACCAAGGCCATATATGAGTCCTCTTTGGAAGGAAAAGCTTTTCAGGAGAGGTTCACTGTGGGCAGGTTTATCCACATGACAGAAGGATTTTACTCCAAATTCTTTTAAAAGTAATTTAATTTTCTTACATTTCCCTGTGCTCCTTCTTTCATAACTATTCCATAAAGTAAGGTATATCTGTATGGAAGGAAATTTACTTTCCGCTGACACTAAGTACATTTTAAAGTATCTGTGTTTGAAAAATAAACTTTTCAATATCCCCCAAACATACCATGTGTTTCATAATGCTTTGCCTTTATTTATGGTGTTCCAACCTTTCTGGAAGACTCTTCTCTTTCCATTCCACTTCACAAAGTCCTACCCATTCTTCAAGTTCAAGTGCCACCTTCTTTCTGAAAGCTTCCCCAACCCCCAAGGCAGAGTTAATGCTCTGCTGCCAGAGCACCAGTGCGTACTGGTATCACAGCACTTATCACAGTCTACTGCTATTGTTTAATCAATGTAAAACAATTTACTGAGCAACTATTATGTGCAGGCACAGTTCTGGGTGCTGGGAAAACAACAATGAACAAGACTGACAAGGTCCCTGCCCTCATGGAACTTAGAATCTAGTTTGAAGAAAATAGGCAATAAACACCTAAAAAGTGAATAATCTCCAAGGACACAAGTCAAGTATTTTTTGTCTTTGTGTTGTTCATCAAATTAATCTATAGGCCTTGATTCATTCTCTCAAAAACATCAATAAAAATATTAATATTGGCCCTAGGTCGACCAAACTACATGGACATGGATCCCTGCCAATGATTTTTACTCCTTTCATTTGACTCCCTCAGCTAATTTCTCTAGGTAGATACCTGCAATTCATATGATGAATGAAAGGGGATGGAGGAAGCCCAGAGAGTTTAATCTCCATACCAAATTATATCTTTTTTCTAAGCTCAAGGAATGACATTTCTCCAATGGCCAGATTCAGTCTGGACTCCCATATCTCCTACATCTCAAACATCTCCTTCAGGATCATGTACCACTCACAAACCCTCACCTTCTCACCACCTTTGTCCTCTATTTATGTCAATAGTTATTCTCTGTTGTATATCATTTGACCGTTTGGATCTACCTACTGTCTGAATAACTTAAGCTTTTCTCTCTGTTTCTCTTACTGTCTGAATGTGAGACAGACTTGGCACCACTTAGAACCAACTTTTCCAAAGTATATTTGTACACATATATTCCATAGCAATTAGTGACAGCCTTGCCACCTGTTAACATTTAACTCAGGGCAGGACCTTATTCATCCTTGTATTAAAGAATTTAACAGACAGTTAATATGTGACAGATCCTCAATAAAAGATTGTAAAATGAATGAATGAATGTATACAGGTTCTCAACCCTTCTTGATTCCTCAGATTATAGGTCTTTTCTAATTGGTCTTCCTAATAAACCTAGTATTTGGGTCAGCTTTTCCCTTTCCTAGTCTACTAATTTCCCTCCAGTCACAAATTCACAGATTTCTACAATTCAGGGTCCACATAGCATTGTGAAAGAAAATCCTAGCCATAATTCGTTACAAGTGTGTGTGTTTTAGCTAAAGCCACAACCTATCATCTATAAATCAGTATCACTATTGCTTCCTCCAATCCACAGTAACTATCTTAAAATTTTTTCTCTTTCCACCTCCTCAACCCACCATGTTTTTAACAATGTACATCCAGCTCTCCCCACTGCACCAGAGAAGAGAGACCATTGAGTACCATCACCCTAGGAATTACCTTATTATTGTATTTCCTCCACACCCTTTCCTTCCTCTTCCTAATCATCTCAGCAGAGTAGCTTCATTCTTGAGCTAGTCTGTACCAATAGGCTATCCTCTTCCATCTTTATTCCCTTTCTTCTGGCTATCACCAACTTTTCTCTTTCTCTCATCTCTCTCAACTATCTTCCACCTTCTAATAAACATATCCAGAGTTTGTTAAGAAAACTGACTTGACCATAGTGCCCTTTTAAGATATCTAAAAATAAACTATCTATTATAAAACTCCCAGGGTTTTAAAGAATGAGTTTTAAAGAAAACTCCTTGGCCCATTCCCATTTCTAGGCATTTCTTTTCTGCTTCATCATGGCTACAGTTACACCTGCCAAGCCTATAAGTACACAAAGGTGCAAGACCTTGTGCTCTGCTAACTGAAGCAGCTTTCCTACATATCCCCATCATTAAACATCTTTTATCTTTTAGTTGACTACTAGGTACTGTTCAAGGAAAACTACTATGATATGCAGCTTTGTCATAGGTAAACAAATAAAGCATTTCTCATCAGTTAATAAACATTGGAAAAATACAGCTAATAGATAATCTAGTAGGATGACATGCAGAGAGGTTTACAGAATTTCAGGTAATAGACTTGTTGGAGACTAATATATCTTTGAATTAATCCAGGAAATTCTCATGGGCTGCCAAATTGGCAGGGACCCATGCCCAGGTAATTTGAAGGAAATTGATATCAACCAGGGTTCTTGGCCTTACCCCAGTGAATAGAAATTGACTAAATGCCAGACCAGAAATTCAGGGAAGGCTTTACTGGGGCTCCTGTAGCTGCAGGAGGGAGTGAAAACAAGCAACGGTTTCCCTTTCTTGCTCCCCGAGGGGAGGGCAAGCTGGTTCCTTATATGGAGTGAGAGTAGATAGTGGTGAGTCTATGGGTCAGGCTGAAGGGGTAGCTTAGGTGTTTTGTCTACCCCTTTGGTGGTGTTGAGTGCAGGGGTTTTTGCTACTGCCACCCTGTTTTTGCTCCCAGCTCTTCAGAAGTGGCAGTTGGGTTTTTTGGTCTTTTTATATCTTCTTGTCCTTAATTTGCCCCAACTGCACATGCATACAATTATTTTTAGTCTCTTATAGTTTCTTTGGATTTTGTTGCTCAAGGAGACGTTTGTCCAAGTGCAAGTATTGCAGCACTGCAGCAAAGGGTCCCAGGTCCCAGCCTGTCTCACGATTAATTGTTTGAATGAAAGCTGTAAAGTGTTTGGTGACATTTGCTACAACAGTGTTACATAATATTCAAGCACCAGCCTGGAAGTTAAGGGACCTGGACTTAACTTCTTTCAACTTTATCTCTAAAGTGAGGATGATAATAATAAAGAATATTTACCTCGTGTTGTCGCTGGAAGGATTAAATTAGTAAATGATTTGTAAAGTGCTTAGCATAGTGGCTGGTCCATAGTGGTCCATAAATGTTAGCCATGAATCCAGCTGCATTATTTCTGGATAAAAAGTGTATTTAACAGAGTACCATGAGATCAACAGAGAGGTAGTTGAAGAAACTGAGATCACCTGATGTAGTATTTAGAAGTGATGAGTAGAGAATCCATGGAGGAGGAAGTTGTGCCTCTACAGTCTGCCCAAATTACAGCAGTGGGGCTGAGGAGGAAGGGAAGACCTAGGAGATGCTGTGCTCTGTCATCTGTTTGGACTCCACATTTGTCCATTACAAGTGACAGAGTTTGGGTCTTTTCCAGACAGGCGGATCTCTTACTGAGCACCATCCTTAGGAATTCATTTGAATAAGAACTTTCCCACCCAAAGGCCTCTTTCTTTAGCAAGGTTAGATTGAGCAATGGGCAAGTAGGAATTTCCTGCCTGGATTATTTTGTGGGTGGAGTGGGAGTCCTGGCCCATTTATCTATTTTTAATCTAGCTCTGGTCTTAAGTGTTGTGACTTGAAGAATTGGTAGTAGGAGATGTATGTATTGTATGTATTGTCTTCACAACGAAAGTAGAAATGAAACCTCTGAGCTTAAAAAGTATTAGGCCTTGTCTCAATTTTACTTAATTGTTGTATAAAATTTAAAAATTAATTTAAGACCATTCTGTTTTCCAATAGAATAAATTTTATAGACCTATGGAGTTCTATGTACAAAACTGAAGTGACAGTTGGACCCAGTATGGTTGTTAATATCTATATTGATAAAATTGTGACTGAGATTATGTGAGTTATTCATTCTGCCAGAGAATGCTTTAAACAAAATAAACTAAGATTCTTAGACATGCTGCTATGGCAGTAGTTCTCAAAACATGATCTAGAGAAGGCTTTCCAGTGGCCTAAAGACTAGTCCAAAATGATTATTTTTAATTAATTAATTTATTTTTATTTTTGGCTGCATTGGGTCTTCATTGCTGCGAGTAGGTTTTATTTAGTTGTGGCAAGCAGGGGCTACTCTTCGTTGCGGTGGCTTCTTTTGTTGCAGAGCACGGGCTCTAGGCATGCAGGCTTCAGTAGGTGTGGCACGCAGGCTCAGTAGTTATGGCTCGTGAGCTCTAGAGCTCAGGCTCAGTAGTTGTGGTGCACAGGCTCAGTTGCTCCACAGCATGTGGGATTTTCCAGGACCAGGGCTCGAATCCATGTCCCCTGCATTGGCAGGCAGATTCTTAACCACTGTGCCACCAGGGAAGTTCCCAAAATGATTATTAATTCACTTAATAATTCACTTAATAGTCAGTTATTAAGTACCTAGTATATATAATACACTATCTTAGATGCTGGGGGTACAAAGATGAATAAAACACTGTCCATGATCTTGAAGAACTCATAAGCGAGATAGAGCCACAACCATTTCTTCAAGGTCAGGAAACAACCAACCTACCAAATACATAGAAATAAAAATAGCAAATTAAACAAAATGAGGTGACAGAGAAACATGTTCCAAATGAAGGAATAAGATGGAACAAAACCTCAGAAGAAGAACTAAATAAAGTGAAGATTAGGTAATCTACCTGATAAAGAGTTCAAGGTAATGATCATAAAAATGATCAAAGGACTTGGGAGAAGAATGGATGAACAGAGTGAGAACTTAGAAGTTTTTAATAAGGAGTTGGAAAATAGAAAGATGAACCAAACAGATGAAGAACACAATAACTGAAATGAAAAATATGCTAGAAGGAATCACTAGTAGACTAGATGACACAGAGGAACCAATCAGTGAGCTGGATGACAGAGTAGTGGAAATCACTGAAGCTGAACAGAAAAAAGAAAAAAAAGAGATGAAGACAGTCTAAGAGACCTCTGAGATAACATCAAGCACACTAGCATTCACATTATAGGGGTCCTTGAAGGAGAAGAGAGAGAAAAAAGGGACAGAGAACATATTTGAAAATATAAAAGCTAAAAACTTCCCTAACCTGGGAAAGGAAACAGACATTCAGGTGCAGGAAACACAGGGTCCCAAACAGGATCAACACAAAGAGGACACATTGTAATTAAAATGGCAAAAATTAAAGATAGAGAATATTAAAAGCAGCAAGGGAAAAGCAACAAGTTATGTACAAGGGAACTCCCATAAGGCTATCAGCTGACTTTTCAGCAGAAACTTTGCAGGCCAGAAAGGAGTGACATGATATGTTTAAATTGGTGAAAGGGGAAAACCTGCAACCAAGAATACCTGGCAAGGCTTTCATTCAGATTTGAAGGAGAGATCAAAATTTTATGGACAATTTGTCTGTTGATGGACATTTAGGTTGCTTCCATGACCTGGTTATTGTAAATAGTGCTGCAATGAACATTGGGGTGCATGTGTCTTTTGGTTTATGGTTTTCTCTGGGTATATGTCCAGGAGTGGGGTTGCTGGGTCATATGGTAATTCTATTTTTAGTTTTTTAAGGACCCTCTATACTGTTTTCCATAGTGGTTGTATCAATTTACATTCCCACCAACAGTGCAAGAGAGTTCCCTTTCCTCCACACCCTCTCCAGCATTTATTGTTTGTAGATTTTCTGATGATGCCCATTGTAACTGGTGTGACGTGATACCTCACTGTAGTTTTGATTTGCATTTCTCTAATACTTAGTGATGTTGAGCAGCTTTTCATGTGCCTCTTGACCATCTGTATGTCTTCTTTGGTGAAATGTCTATTTAGGTCTTCTGCCCATTTTTGAATTGGGTTGGTTTTTTTTTTTTGATATTGAGCTGCATGAGCCATTTATATATTTTGGAGAGTAATCCTTTGTCCATTGATTCATTTGCAAATATTTTCTCCCATTCTGAGGGTTGTCTTTTCATCTTTTTTATAGTTTCCTTTGCTGTGAAAAATCTTTTACGTTTCATTAGGTCCTAATTGTTTGTTTTTGTTTTTATTTCCATTACTCTAGGAGGTGAGTCAAAAAAGATCTTTCTTGTCAAAGAGTGTTTTTCCTATGTTTTCCTCTAAGAGTTTTATAGTGTCAGGTCTTACATTTAGGTCTTTAATCCATTTTGAGTTTATTTTTGTGTATGGTGTTAGGGAATGTTCTACTTTTATTCTTTTACATGTACCTGTCTAGTTTTCCCAGCACCACTTATTGAGACTATCTTTTCTCCATTGTATATCCTTGACTCCTTTGTCATAGATTAGTTGACCATAGGTGCATGGGTTTATCTCTGGGCTTTCTACCCTGTTCCACTGATCTATATTTCTGTTTTTGTGCCAGCACCATATTGTCTTGATTACTGTAGCTTTGTTGTATAGTCAGGGAGTCTGATTCCTGCAGCTCCATTTTTTTTTTCTCAAGATTGCTTTGGTTATTCAGGGTCTTTTGTGTCTCCATACAAATTTTAAGAATTTTTGTTTTAGTTCTGTAATAAATGCCATTGGTAATTTGATAGGGATTGCAGTAATCTGTAGATTGCTTTGGGTAGTATAGTCATTTCACAATTTTGATTCTTCCAGTCCAAGAACATGGTATAGCTCTCCATCTGTTTGTGTCACCTTTGATTTCTTTCATCAGTGTCTTATAGTTTTCTGAGTACAGGTCTTTTACCTCCTTGGGTAGGTTTATTCCTAGGTATTCTATTTTTTTTGTTGCAATGGTGAATGGGATTTTTCCCTTAATTTCTCTTTCATTTTTAGTGTATAGGAATGCAAGAGATTTCTGTGCATTAATTTTGTATCCTGAAACTTTACCAAATGCATCAATTAGCTCTAGTAGTTTTCTGGTGGCATCTTTAGGATTTTGTATATATAGTATCATGTCATCTGCAAACAGTGACAGTTTGAATGGTTAAAGATGTGGTACATATATACAGTGGAATATTAGCCATAAAAAGGAATGAAATTGGGTCACTTGCAGAGACATAGATGGACCTACAGCCTGTGATACAGAGTGAAGTAAGTCAGAAAGAGAAAAACAAATATTGTATATTAACGCATATATGTGGAATCTAGAATAATTGTACAGATGAACCGGTTTGCAAGGCAGAAATAGAGACACAGGTGTAGAGAACAAACGTATGGACACCAAGGGGGGAAAGCACGGGGGGCATGAATTGGGAGATTGGGATTGACATATATACATTAATATGTATAAAATAGATAACAAATGAGACCCTGATGTATAGCACGGGGAACTCTACTTCACTGTACAGTAGAAACTATCACAACATTGTAAAACAACTATACCCCAATAAAAAAAAATTTAATGTGTTATGGACAAGCAGAGCTAACAGAGTTCAGTCCCATGAAACCAGCTTTACAAGAAATGTTAAAGAAACTTCTCTAAGTGAACAAGAAAAGGCCACAACTAGAAACATGAAAATTATGAAAGGAAAAAGTTCATTGCTAAAGGCAAATATACAGTAAAGGTAGTAAATCAACCACGTGCAAAGATAGAAGGAAGGTTAAAAGACAAAAGTGGTAAAATCATCTATATCCTCAATAAGCAGTTAAGGAATACACAAAACAAAAAGATGTAAATATGATGTGAAAAGCAGTAAATGTGGTGGGTGGAATAAAAATTCAGGGTTGTTAAACTGCATTTGAAATTAAGAGATCAGCAACTTAAATTAATTATGTATATATTTAGATTGCTAGATATAAACCTTATAGTAACCACAAATCAAAAATCTATAATAGATACAGACACTTTGTATGGAAAGGAATCCAAACAACACTAAAGAGTCATCAAGTCACAAGGGAAGAGAACAAAAGAAGAAAGGAACAAAAAAGAGCTACAAAAATGACCCCAAAACAATGAACAAAATGGCAGTAAGTACATACCTATCAATAATTACTTTAAGCATAAATGGATAAAATGCTCTAGTCAAAAGACATAGAGTGGTTGAATGGATACAAAAACAAGACTCATGTATTTGCTGCCTACAAAAGTCTCACCTCAGACCTAAAGACACACACAGGCTGAAAGTGAGGGCATGGAAAAAGGTACTCCAAGCAAATGGAAATTTTCTAAAAATCTGAAGTAGCAGTACATATGTCAGACAAAATAGACTTTAAAACAAAGACTGTAACAAGAAACAAAGAAGGATAATACATAATGATCAAGGGATCAATCCAACATAAAGATATAACAATTGTAAATATATATGCACCCAGCATAAGAACACCTAAATACATAATGCAAATACTTACAGAAACAAAGGGAGAAACTGACAGGATGTTAAAATAGGAGACTTTAACATCCTACTTATTGATACATCAATGGAAGATCATTCAGACAGAAAACCAATAAGAAAACACTGCCCTGAAAAGACATGTTAGACAAAATGGACTTAATAGATATGTATAGAACATTCCATCAAAAAGCTGCGAATACACATTCTTTTCAAGTGCACGTGGGATATTCTCCAAGATAGATCACATGCTAGGTCACAAAATAAGTCTCAGTAAAATTTAAGAAAACTGAAGTCATATCAAGCATCTTTTCCAACCACAATGCTATGAGACTAGGAATCAACTACAAGGAAAAAAAAACTGCAAAAAACCAGCCACAAACATGTGTGCACATTCACACACACACACAACTGGGTGTTTTCTTCAGCTTTGTTTCCAATAAAGAATTAAATCTCTACTAGTCCTCCTTCTCCTCTCATCTCAATCACCCAGTCAGACTCCTTTGTGCTTGGTATTTAAGATGTCATTCCCCCATGGCAATGCAGGTCCAAAACATCTGTGAGTCTTGGTGCCCTCACTCTGTCAGCCAAGTCCAAGAAAATTTAATTAATCTCTAAAAGATGGCTGATCCTGCAGGAATCCAAGAATTAGAAAATAATGTTAGACAACAAGACAATATTTCAAATATATTGCGACTGACACTGTATGATGTTCCTACTTGGAAAAAATTTTTTAAACAACTGGACTTTCTTTTCAGATTTATTTATTTATTTATGGCTGTGTTGGGTCTTAGTTGTGGCACATGGGATCTTTGTTGAGGCATGCAGGATCTTTTGTTTTGACGTGCAGGATTCTCTCTAGTTGTGGCATGCAGGTTTTTCTCTTCTCTAATTGTGGTGTGCAGGCTCTAGGGTACATGTGTTCTGTAGTTGTGGCACACAGGCTCCAGAGCATGTGGGCTCTGTAGTTGCAGCACACAGCCTCCCTAGTTGAGGCGCACAAGCTCAGTAGTTGTGGCATGCAGACATAATTGCCCTGTGGCATGTGGGATCTTAGTTCCCTGACCAGGGATTGAATCTGTGTCCCCTGCATTGTACAGCAGATCCTTTACCACTGGAACACCAGGGAAGTCCCTACTTGGAAATTTTAATGGGCCCATCCTGCAATGGCCTTTGCTGATGGGCAGCCTCAGGCAGGGGCATTGACATTTAATCTGGCTGCTTCTATACCAGAATATATTTTTATGGAGGAAATTTACACTTTTGAAGACAGTTTTGACGAACAGTCAAGTTTAGCGGACAGGAGAAAATTTAGGCTTCTATGGGGTCTATGAAAATTAGGCTGTGAATCAAATTAAGAAGTTATGGAATTTCTTCCTAGAAATTTATGCTACTTAGGTTGAACTGAAACCCTTTGGTGAAATTCCAGAAAGACAAGTTGTCTGTTTTGATGCCAAGATACACTTTGAGGACAATTCAAGATATATACAAAAAGATATATTTGCCATGGACAACAAATTAAAAATGCATCTACTCAAAATTAAGTCGGTAGATCTGACCTAAAATACATAAAACTAAATGAGAATGGGAATACCAACTGTTTGTGAATGGTGCTGGACTAGACATAGCTCCATATGACATCATTTCTCTTCATGGTCAAAGCCCAACCAACTTCTTGGATCTCAGTGTTAGGGAAGCTCAGTGTATTAAATATTTTATTTGCTCATTGCTGATCCTAAGGTAAATAGTGAAATTTGCTATCATTGCTGATGATATCATCAAAGACTGCTGAACACTAGAACTCATAGCTCTGGTGGTCAGGCTTGAAGGAATCAATGTCCAAGAGTCTCAGAACATATTCAACAATATCCAGCTCCCTGTAACTTCTGGCATTGACTTGGAAGATGCAGTCAGGAAAGCTGTGGCCAGCATGGCAAGGAAGTGGTTCTTTTTTTTTCTAATCCATTGTGTGGATAGACGTCTCCATTCCTAGAAAAAGAGACATTTCTCATCATTAGGAAGAAAATAGGTTTCCATTTAGGGAAAGAAAAAGTAAGTTAGAGTCAGGAATCATATGGAAAAATTTAAGATCTGTACTTTTTTCAAGAATAGATATATAAGTAGCCTAAATTATTTGGATCTCACATACAGTTTTCATTAAAATAATGGCCTGTTTTCTTATGTTATGTTCTTTACAATGGTAAATCTGCCAGTGAACAGCATTTTGTTGACTTTTAGGAGCAATCTAAATGACCATTGTGGATACAGTGAAAAATTCAAATCAGGACCTAGTTTATTTAAGAGAATTCTGCTGGACCTGTAAGTCCAGAGTTAAAAAAAAAAAAAAGGAAGGGGAAAAATATCTCAGGCAAAATTACACTTAAAACAGATGGTTTGGTCATATTAAACTATTGAAAGGAGGGACTTCTCTGGTGGTCCAGTGGGTAAAACTCCACACTCCCAGCACAGGGGACCTGGGTTCGATCCCTCATCAGGGAACTAGATCCCACATGCATGCAGCAACTGAGAGTTCACATGCCACAACTAAGAAGTCCACATGCTGCAATTAAGAAGCCCACATGTCTCAACTAAGACCCAGAGCAGCCAAAATAAATAAATAATTGAAAGGATACAGCTGAAATACAGCTATAACAAAAGTTATAACAAATGGCTATTACACAACATAATTACAAGTTTCTTATTCCAACACATATTGTGAATTCATTATTTTATTCCAAAATATTTTTATATGGTTTACCCCACATATATATTGTGCCATTTGCCTTTATATTGTATACTCTCTTTATCTTACAATCAATATAAAACCTAAAGGCTTATTTGCGTCTGTGGAACAGACTTCTTTTATTTCAAAACTGAATAATTTTGATTCTTCGAAAATCTATGTAATTCATTCATTTTCAAGTAAGATGGCACTGAGGATCAAGTTTGTTATAGATATTAGTGCTTTAAATTTATTTTTTCTTCAGAATCTACCAGCTTTCTGCTGAAAGAGGGGAAAATATAATAAAGAAAGCATGGATTTTTTCATGATAGTTATTTATGTGGTGGAGAAGAATTTGATTTAGGTTTTTGTTAACATGGATGAGGTATTCATCCATGCAGAATTTTCTGAGACTCTCCAGATCTCAAATATTTTCTTTTATCATCAGATTGTATTTTAAATGATGAGTCTCAATATTTGGTTCATAAAATATGTTACCATATAATGGAGACATTTCTCCTACTAAGTTAATATGAAAACTGAAAAAGGTGACGATTACAATGATAAGTGTGCTCTCCCACTTGTTGTTGTGCTATGTCTCTAATAATAAACTTTGTACCTGTTTTTACTGTTTTGCCTCCTTCAGAAATGCATTTTTCATTGCGGGCAAGAGCCAGGACGTGTGGTGGCTAGGATTCCTGGTTTTCATCCAGGCTACCCTGGTTCAATTCCTGGGCAGGGAATTAAGATCTCACTTCACCCCACCACTCACTGCTGTCTCTCCAAGATCAGTTCCTGATCTTAGAGGAAATGTTTTCAGCTTTTCACTGTTGAGTATGATGTTAGCTGTAGGTTTGTCATATATGGCCTTTATTATGTTGAAGTATATTCCCACTATGCACACTTTCTGGAGACTTTTTATCATGAATGAGTGTTGAAGTTTTTCAAACGCTTTTTTTTCATCTGTTGAGATGATCATATGGTTTTTATTTTTCAATTTATTGATGTGGTGTATCACACTGATTGATTTGCAGATATTGAAAAATCCTTGCATCCCTGAGATAAATCCCACTTGATCATGGTGCATGATCCTTTTAATGTATTCTTGGATTTGGTTTGCTAGTATTTTGTTGAGGATTTTTGCATCTATGTTCATCAATGATATCGGCCTGTAATTTTCTTTTTTTTTTTTTTTTGTGGTATCCTTTTCTGGTTCTGGTATCAGGGTGATGGTGACCTCATAGAATGAGTTTGGGAGAGTTCCTCCCTCTGAGATTTTTTGGCATAGTTTCAGAAGGATAGGTGTTAACTCTTCTCTAAATGTTTGGTAGAATTTGCCTGTGAAGCCATCTGGTCCTGGACTCTTGTTTGTTGGAATTTTTTAAATCACATTTTCAATTTGAGTACTTGTGATTTGTCTGTTCATATTTTCCATTTCTTCCTGGTTCAGTCTTGATAGATTGTACCTTTTTAGGCATTTGTCCATTTCTTCTAGGTTTTCCATTTTATTGGCATATAGTTGCCTGTAGTAGTCTCTTATGATCCTTTGCATTTCTATGGTGTCTGTTGTAACTTCTCCTTTTTCATTTCTAATTTTACTGATTTGAGCCCTCTCCCTCTTTTTCTTGATCAGTCTGGCTAAAGGTTTGTCAATTTTGTTTATCTCTTCAAAGAACCAGCTTTTAGTTTCATTGATCTTTTCTATTGTTTTCTTTGTCTCTATTTCGTTTATTTCTGCTCTGATCTTTATGATTTCTTTCCTTTCACTAACTTTGGGTTTTGTTTGTTCCTCTCTCTCTAGTTGCTTTAGGTGTGAGCTTGGGTTGTTTATTTGAGATTTTTCTTGTTTCCTGAGGTAAGATTGTATTGCTATAAACTTCCCTCTTAGAACTGCTTTTGCTGCACCCCGTAGTTCTTTTTTTAAATTAATTTTTATTGGAGTATAATTGCTTTACAGTGTTGTGTTAGTTTCTGCTGTGCAGCAAAGTGAATCATTTATGTATACACATATATCCACTCTGTTTTAGATTTCCTTCCCATTAGGTTACCACAGAGCATTGAATAGAGTTTCCTGTGCTATACAGTAGGTTCTCATTAGTTATCTATTTTATACTTGGTAGTGTATACATGTCAATCCTACTAATTATGTAACCTAGGGAAAGTTGCTTAATGTTGCTGAGCCTCAGATTCCACATTTGTAAAATTGAGGACATAAAACTTATCCCTAGGGTTGTTCTTGCTAGGATTAAATAATAAAGTATGTTAAGTGTAGTAAGTACTTAATACCTCACTAAAATGTAGCTGTAGATAGATATGTTTTATAAAACAGTGCCCTTTTATTCATGTAAGAACACAGACATGAATATAAATCACTCTTAAAAGCTATTTCCTACTTGAACAGCTTATACCGTTTGCCTTTTAAGTCTCAGTTGCTATATCTGTAAAATGGGATATGGAGATATTAATAATTAGAATAGTTTTGAGATAATTTTATGGGTTCTTTAATAATCTGATAATCTGAGCACTGTATCATCTGGCTTCTTGGTCCCTTGTACCTTATAAAGTTACAACATTTCACCTGAAATAAAAATTCAAAATATATTAGAAACTTGACAGTTCGTTACTCTGGAGCAGATTTTTTTTTAAGTTTTTATTTATGTTTTTATTTATTTATTTTGGCTGCATTGGGTCTTCATGGCTGTGCGTGGGCTTTCTCTAGTTGTGGCAAGCAGGGGCTGCTCTTCGTTGCGGTGAGCGGCCTTCTCATTACGGTGGCTTCTCTTGTTGCAGAACATGGGCTCTAGACACCGGGGCTTCAGTAGTTGTGGCACGGTTGGCTCAGTAGTTGTGGTTTGCGGGCTCTAGAGAGCAGGCTCAGTAGTTGTGGTGCACAGGCTTAGTTGCTGCACGGCATGTGGGATCTTCCCGGACCAGGGATCGAACCCATGTCCCTTGCATTGGCAGGTGGATTCTTAACCACTGTACCACCAGGAAAGCCCTGGAGCAGATTTTTAAAGAGCTCTATGTTGATAATTTTCTTCAGTGGTTGCTAGCAAGATTGCTTGTTACGCATGCAGATTGTTGGGCCCTGGCCCCAGAGATTTTGAAACACACACTATAATCCAATAGAGAAACTATTAAAACTTATATTTGGTTTTAGCTGACTCATTATATCTAATGGGGTCTGGAACTCTGCGTTTTTAACAAGTACTCCAGTGATTCTGATACAGCTAGTCTGAGGACCATCCTTTGAGAAATACGCCCAAGGGCAGTGACCTCTAATGTGCAGTGTACATAACGTAGGTTATCTGGAAGAATATGTTAGAAATTCTATTTATAGTTTTGTCAAAATCAAATTAATCTCCACTCATATTTAGTATGCTGGAGGTTTCATTAGGTCTGCATGTCTGATTGTCACATGTCACAGATTCTGATAGGTGCTCTAAAAAAACACTGTAGAGTGGGAGTTCGCAGGCAGGGGAGCTGCCTCTGGCACCCTCCCTCCTTAGCTTTAAGCAAGACATGATTTTTGTGCCTGGTAAATTCTTACATAAGCCAAAAACTATTTTTGAAAAATGGACAAGTGGGTTAGAAAACTCTAAATTCCCTACAGTGAAATTGAAGATAATAACTGAAGCACAGATAACCAACAGAAAATGGCAAAATGGATGCTCCTAGTATGAGGTCTTAGCCATAATGTAAGCAAAAGCTAAGACCATCTAAATCAGCTCTAACAAATATCCCCAAATTAGAAATGATCATGAAGATTATATGAAATATGGATTTACATCCAGGATAGTTAATGATGAAATTGCCATCTCTGGGCAAGTATCTTTGTATTTTGGGGTCTTTGAGAGATTAATGATAGTATGAATCCATTAAATTAGTTAGACATTTTAAAATGAATTGTTTATAAATTTTTTAACATCTTTATTGGAGTATAATTGCTTTACAATGTTGTGTTAGTTTCTGCTGTATAACAAAGTGAATCAGCTATACATATATCCCCATATCTCCTCCCTCTTGCGCCTCCCTCCCACCCTCCCTATCCCACCCCTCTAGGTCATCCCAAAATATCAAGTTGATCTCCCTGTGCTATGCAGCAGCTTCCCACTAGCTATCTATTTTACATTCGGTAGTGTATATATGTCGGTGCCACTCTCTGACTTTGTCCCAGCTTACCCCACCCACACCGTGTCCATTCCCTATGTCTGCGTCTTCATTCATGTCCTGCTCCTAGGTTCATCAGAACCTTTTTTTTTTTTTTAGATTCCATATACATGTTTTAGGATATGGTATTTGTTTTTCTCTTTCTGACTTACTTCACTCTGTATGACAGACTCTAGGTCCATCCACCTCAATACAAATAACTCAATTTCATTTCTTCTTATGGTTGAGTAATATTCCATTGTATATATGTGCCACATCTTCTGTATCCATTTATCTGTCAGTGGGCATCTAGGTTGCTTCCATGTCCTGGCTACTGTAAATAGTGCTGCAATGAACATTTTGGTACATGTCTCTTTTTGAATTATGGTTTTCTCAGGGTATATGCCCAGTAGTGGGATTGCTGGGTCATATGGTAGTTCTATTTTTATTTTTTTAAGGAACCTCCATACTGTTCTCCATAGTGGCTGTATCAGTTTACATTCCCACCAACAGTGCAAGAGGGTTCCATTTTCTCCACACCCTCTCCAGCATTTATTCTTTGTAGATTTTTTTGATGATGGCCATTCTGACCGGTGTGAGGTGATACCTCATTTTTGAGATAAATCTTTTCTTGTAGAGTTAAGAGAAACATTAAAAAAAATTGTTTTATCATAACTTTTAAAAATCCATAAATCCCACCCCTCTGGCCACCCTAAAGATTTTCCTGCACCCTGAGTTATCTGTTATCTCTTTACTCTCTTCTACTTGAAAAATATGTTGCAGAACAATATTCTGTGATGTAAGCAGGTCTTCAGCCTCTAGAATAAACCATGTTCTGGGGGAGGGGTGGTGGTGGGAATTGGCCAATACTTTGCAGCTAACATGTTTTGCAATGGACCAAAAAACAATCCTCCAAGCAGAGTTTTATGTTTTGTATTACAAATTAAAGTCTGGCTCCTTTTCTTTTTCTTTTTGGTAACGTTTGCCTCTCATTACTGCATGGGAATATTTTCACCATATGACTTATAAAACTGGAAACTTTTCATTGAATTTTTATCACTATAGCATGAATAATTCATTCAGTCCTCAAATGTCACAATGAACATCAAGTGGTTTTACATAATACATTCTTGATGGAGTTTCAAGAAGCCAGCAATCCAGGGATGCAGCAGAGAAGACAACGTTTGGAAAGGAATTTCATATAAATTTATCATTTAACCAGGAAGGATAAAATAAGTGGAGAGAAAAGACTGAGAAATAAAAGTGTGGGGTTTTTAAAAACCAAAAATAGGAAAAAAAGCAAAACTAACACACTTGCCACCGGGGACAGAGGGGGAAAAAAACAGAAGGTAGCCAAAAACAGATGGTCTGGTGGGGGGGCAGGAGGGGAAATTAGGAACCTCATAAGTATAGGAATTGAATTTGAAACTGTAGTAAAATGGTATTACATTTCAGAACCATAATAAATATTTACAATTTTCAAGGACTCTGGGAACATTTTCAATGTTATCTGAGTGAGGAATCTTGAATGAAATATAATAGCCATTAGAATTCTACCTTTGAATGTTTATTAGTTGATGAGAGTACTCCTTCTAGTATCCCTTTCTTTTGACATTGACCATATTATGGTAATCCAGCCAAATGAAATTTTCAAGCCCTTTATGGAACAGGCTGTTAATTATCTATCCAACTGCTGTTCTCTCATTTTTTCTTGCTAATAGAACCCTAATTTTATTTTTCTCCAGAGAGAGTGTAGCTTATCAAGATCTCTTCATCTCAGGGAGGATGGGTCTCATACCAGCCCCATGGAATTAATCATCACTAGCTTACACTAGTCATAGTAATCCCACTCCCTTTAGCTAATGATTGGCCTGGGGTAAGCATGTGTAAGAGTTTTCTATTGCTGTTGTACCAAATTATCACAAATTTATTATTTCACAGTTCTATAGGCCAGAAGTTGGGGTTGGCTCGCTTGGTTTCTCTGCTCTGAGTTTTTAAGGACAGAATCAAGGGGTTGACTGGCTGGGCTCTTATCAAAATGCTCTGGGAAGGATCTGCTTCCATGTTTATTCATGTTGTTGGTAGAATCCGGTTCCTTGAGGCTGTAGGACTGAGGTCCCCATTTCCTTGTTGGCTATCAGCTGGGGGCTGCCCCTAGCTCATAGGAGCATCTTTTCAGTCTTTGCACATGGACCATTGCATCTCAGAGACAGCAAGGGTGTGTTGAACCTTTCACACTTGGAAACTTTCTGACTTTTGCTTGGTCTCTCTTGCTCCAGCCCTGGTAAACATTTTGCTCTTAAGGACTCATGTGGTTATATTGGACACCTAGATAATCTATTTAAAGTTTTGCAAACAATTATATCTGCATATTCACAGATTCCCAGGATTAAGGTGTGGATATCTTTGGGGGTCCATTATTCTGCCTACCATTATATGTAACATATAAATATTCAAAGAAAAAAGGGGAATTCCATTGGAGGCTTAATTTCCTAGGTGAAAAGATAGAGACTCTGCTCTTTTTATCCAGCTAGAGACGCTAGTGGGGGACAATGTGTCTGGAGTGGCAGCAGCTACCTTGTAACCAGGAGACGTCAAGAATGAAGATAAAAGTCAACATACCAAGGATAGTGGAGGAGGAGACTAGAAAGCACCTAGGTCCTCTTGATGATATTTTTTATTATTTAATTTATTTATTTTTGGCTGTGTTGGGTCTCGTTTCTGTACGAGGGCTTTCTCTAGTTGGGGCAAGTGGGGGCCACTCTTTATCGCGGCCTCTCTTGTTGCGGAGCACAGGCTCCAAATGTGCAGGCTCAGTAGCTGTGGCTCACGGGCCCAGTTGCTCCCCGGCATGTGTGATCTTCCCAGACCAGGGCTCGAACCCGTGTCCCCTGCATTGGCAGGCAGATTCTCAATCACTGAGCCACCAGGGAAGCCCTTGATTATATTTTTGAATAGCAGAACCATGCCAGTGATTGCTTTTGTCTGGATGGCTTGTCATTTGAGGAAAAGTAATGATTTGTTTACAAGCAATCAGTTCAGTTTTCTGTCACTGGCAACCAAAAGCAATCTAAATGTTATGTTGCTCTTAGCCCTGATTTCTGGAACTGTACTGTGGGACACATCTCTACTTTTCTACACTTTAAAATGTAGTGTTGGCCAATCTGATTAATTTATATTGTAATTCATAATAAATATCTTCAGTGGTGGTGTCAACCTTAGCTTCACCTTGAGGCTGTATTCAGAATTACAGAGTCCAGGAAGAGGGTCCAGAGGTCAGCAAACTATAGCCCATGAGCCAAAGCCTGCTGGCATAAGCCATGGAGTTAAGAAAGGTTTTCATATTCTTTTTTTTTTGACCTGCACCACACGTCATGTGGGATCTTCCCTGACCAGGGATCGAACCCGTGCCCCCTGCATTTGGACCGCAGAGTGTTAACCACTGGGCCACCAGGGAAGTCCAAAAAGCTTTCATATTCTAAAAGATTGTAACTCCACACCGCCTGCTCCCCAACAACAACAACAAAAAAGAATATGTGACCACAAAACTGAAAATTTATTATCTGGGCCTTTATGGAAAAATCATGCCAACCTCTGCACTAGTCCCAAAGAGGATTCACCTATCATGAAGTTGAGACTGGGGTTTTACTAAGGAAGGAGTTATTAGGTAAGCATTCAATACCTTTGAAAAATTATTATAAATCACTGTGTAAAGCTTTTGGCACAGGTAAAGATGAATTCTATCTTCAAATTAGGTTTCTTTTCAGTTCAACATTTATTGAATTTCTATTATTACAAGAGTATGGAAGACACTGGAGTTACATAATGAATAAAACAGGGTCTTAATGTAGCTAGAAATCACTTCAGGGAGTCATCTTCTCTGGCAGAAATTATTCACACAATATTCTGAGCAAAAGATAAGGGCCTGTATAAAAAGGATTGCATGCAAAATTTTATATGGATTGGGAATTCCCTGGCAGTCCAGTGGTTAGGACTTGGCTCTTTCACTGAGGGGGCCTGGATTTGATCCCTGGTTGGGGAACTAAAATCCCACATGCTGCACAATGTGGCCAAATTAAAAAAAAAATTTTATATGTATCTGCTTTTTTCTAAGGATATGAAAATAAGGATGGACAGCAAGTAGTTGGAAATTTGGGCCTGTAACTCAGGATCAGAAGAGTAGAAAAGGAATGAACAACCATTTAATAGCTACTTTATATATGTTAGTTAAATTGTTATATCAATCCCCAAAGGTAAATGCTGTTTTGCAATTTCTGCTTCACGTCATACTCCAATGACCATATTGCTTTCACTAAATCAAACTGTCTCCTAAAGAGAAGCAGGGACTGAAGATAAGGTTAGGAGAAGAGTCACAAATCTCTTTAAAATTCTGGAGAGCCAGATAGGGAGACTGTAGAATAAAAGAGTCAAACACAAAACCTGAAGGATTGCCTGCATTTAATCATGGAAAAAGGAGAGAAGCTAGTGAAAAACTCTGAAAACAAGTGATCAGAAGGTGTAAGGAAAACTAGGAGAGAATTGTTTCACAGAGGCCAGGAAATTTAAAAGGTTTAAAAGCTCCAGTACCTTCAAGCAGTGTGGATGTAGAGATGAAATAAACTGAATTTGGTCAACAGGACATAAGGTGATATTTTGTTTTGCTGTCCAATTTTTTTCCCTTTTTAAAATTAATTTTTATTGGAGTATAGTTGCTTTACAATGTTGTGTTAGTTTGTACTGTACAGCAAAGTGAATCAGCTATACATATACATATATCCCCTCTTTTTCGGATTTCCTTCCCATTTAGGTCACCACAGAGCACTGAGTAGAGTTCCCTGTGCTATACAGTAAGTTCTCATTAGTTATCTATTTTATACATAGTATCAATAGTGTGTATATGTCAATCCCAGTCTCCCAATTCATCCCACCCCCTACCCTCCTTTCCCCCCTGGTATCCCTACGTTTGATTTCTACATCTGTGTCTCTTTCTGCTTTGCAAATAAGTTCATCTATACCATTTTTTCTAGATTCCACATATATGCATTAATATACGATATTTGTTTTTCTCTTTCTGACTTACTTCACTCTGTGTGACAGTCTCTAGGTCCATCCATGTCTCTACATTGTTGTCCAATTTGGTAGCCACTAGCTAAATGCAGCTATTTACATTTAAATTAATTAAAAAGTCAAAATTCAGCTCCTTAGTTGTATTAGCCACATATGAAATGCTCAAAAGCTACATGTGGCTAGTGGCTAGCATATTGGACAACTCAAAAAAAATTTCCATCATCACAGAAAGTTCTACTGGAATGTATTTTTTTAAAGCATCCAGTAGTGCAGAAGCAAGAATGCAATGGGGAGATTTAACATGTTTTCCCTTATGCCCTCTATAGTAGTTTGCAACATCTGGTTGATTTGATTTCTCTAGCTTGAGTTTGTGTCTTCACTTTTGCTATGCATTTTCAGCCTCACGCTCGTTTTACTGGACTATTGCAATGGCTGCGTATCTGCTTCCCCAACTTGTTCCTTCCTCCTTCTAATCTTTTCTCCATACAAATCATTCATCCACTCAACAACACTCTTGTCAACGCCACTTTTCCTGAGCAGCCAACCTTAACTTTTACTGATAGTCCACTGTGGTAGGGTGCAAATGGGGGCACTGTCTCAACACCATAAGTGATTTCCTTCCCACTCCCAAGTTTCCTTCCCTGCACTCACACAGCTCATAATTCAATGCAAGCAGCATGATTATAATACATTCATATCACACAAATAACGTTAGAGCAGGAACAATAGCTAATCATCACCCTCTCCTGTGTCTTTTATCTGTTACCAAATCTTTTCCCTTTTCACTTCACCACTGCAATAGCCTGTTACCTAGTCTTCTTTTAGTCTCTCTTCCTACCTTCCACCAGAAGCTCCGGTCAAATTACCCAATTTCTTTCAGGGATCCCCTCTTAGGCCTACAGAACAGAATGGCGTAAATTCTTCTAAAATGTAGCACAGCCCATCTTTCCTCTCCTACCTCCCTCAACATTCTTCCACACATCTTTCTATCACCCGGTAGTATTCACCATTCCCCTGGCACATTCACGCATATTCACCTCCCACTCTCTTGTCTATGCGGTGTCATCGTTCAGACCCCAAGCTTCTCTCCCATTCCCTTAAGACTCAGGAGGTAAGATGCACAGAGCCCAAGGCGGAGGGGATCATTACTCAGGGACCGACGGACAGAAATCTGTTTGACCGTGTCCATTTGGGGAGCTACCCCAAATAAGCTGCACTAACAACCCTTGCTATGCCCCCCGCAAAAGTCAACCTAATTTTCACTGTACCGGAGAGCAAGTCCTTCTCTAGTCAAAGACTTGGCGGAGAAACAGGAACTAAAGGCTCTGGGAGGCGAAAGGGATTGTGGGAACGCCGGTCATCTCCCCGCAGACTCATGGGAAATGTAGTGCAGTTTTCTCCAACATGGCTGCGCCCAGGAGAGTTGACGTGCTTGTACCCTCTGCGGCTTCTTGGGATAGAGTGGGAGAAGCTGCCAAAGGAGAGAGCACCCGCGTGGCGAGAACCCAGCCTGAGTCAAGGCGGAGGTTTGTGGCACTTCTTATTGGCGGACATGATGGATGCAAATCGCCGCTTTCTCTTTTTGTCCTCTTCCGGTCTCCGCTATCTGCCTCAAGAGCTTCGGACCTCACCAGGGAGAGGAGGGATGGTCCGTGGGCAGTAGGTTGTCTGTGCATGGGGTGGTCCTGTCAGAGTTTGAGGTGTACGTGCTTGTATTTGTTGCGGGTGCTCACGTTGTGTCTGTGTCAATCTTCTGTTTCTTTTGGGGTTGGAGACAGGCGGTTGCAACCTGAGGAGTGTTGGTCAGTGGTGTTAGCTTCAGGGGTTTTTTTGACCCTGCCAATGCAGTGAAGAAAGGATGTTGCTGGTGGTCTGGTAACTTACAAAGCTGAATCTTCCTATGCCCTTTTTTCAGTAAAACCGGAGACCCCTGGGCTTGTGGTACTGTGAGCCTATAGTTTTGGCTGATTTCATTTAACAGATACTTACTGAGTACTTGCTGAACTCTAGGCACTCAAGTTATGTGCCTTCAAGTAGGTCACAGCCTTCTGGGTGAGCCCAGCACACAAACAGGGAATTATAATATAATGTGAAAATTGCAGGGATAGAGATACACGTTAGATATTAATGAAAACATTGAAGAGGGCCACCAAGCTCAGAATCCTGGCAAAGAGGTTTAGGAGGTAAGATGGCAAGTTTAATAAGTTTAGGATTACTCAGTAAGCGTTTATTGAGTAACTCCTAGGTGCTAGGTCCTGTTCTACGTGCTGAGTGCTACAGGGTGAATAATACAGACCAAAAAGTCTCTACTTTCTTTTTTTCTTATTTCTTATTTCTTTATTTATTTACTTTATTATTGGCGGCTCGGGTGAGGCACGTGGGATCTTCGTTGAGGCATGCGGGATCTTTCTTCGTCGTGTGAGCTTCTCTCTAGTTGTGGCGCATCGGCTCCAGGGTGCGTGGGCTCTGTAGTTTTCCGCACGAGGGCTCTAAGTTGAAGCATGCGAGCTCAGTAGCTGTGGCGCGAGGGCTTAGTTGCCCTGCGGCATGTGGGATCTTAGTTGCCCCGCCAGGGATTGAACCCTCGTCCCCTGCATTGTAAGGTGGATTCTTTACCACTGGACCACCAGGGAAGTCCCAGAATCTCTACTTTCATAGAGCTTACTTTCTAGTAAGTTAAAGGAGGAAGACAGAATAAGACAATTACTGAGGGCATTAGAAAATATAGAGTAGGTATTCTTCAAAGAATTAAAATGAGGTGATATGACAAGTGATGGGTCAATGTTTTCTAATCATTAAAAAAAATTTTTTTTTAAATAGGTAATGCAATTTGAATAGCTGCTAAATTCAAAACTTGCAAAAGAGGAGCTTCTCATTCCTGTACCTACTCTACCTGTTTTCCCTTCCTGGTGGCAACCCATATCACTGATATCTTGTATGTTCTAGAAAGCTGTATGTATAATTTGTATGCCTGTACTGTACTTTATAACCAGGGCTCATTTGATAGGAATTGAAGTTGTTTCCAATCTTTGCTATTAATTAAATTTAATTTACATACAAGCACAGGAACATTTGTCTATACTGCTTGGTTCATTTAGGCTGTCTTATTTAAGGAGAGCATAGACACACATATTACCATTACCATTTAGGCAATATCCAATAGGATGTGTTGGGGTTAAACTTACTAACAGAGCAGATGTGATTTCTAAACCCTTGTTATCCTATGGAGAGTGTGCTTAGGCTGGACTCAGCATGGCTGGTATTCTAATAAATAGTGACCTGGCTCCTGTAACATCCCATAACAGTCCCATAACATGGCAAGGAGCACGCAAGCCTTTGTGCAATAGTGGAAGTCCCTTGACCAGGGAAGTGGCCTTGTTAGAAAGGGGCACCTCCACATCTCAGCAGCTGGTATCAGCCTATTCCTTGGTGAGGTGACTCGACTGGTCTTTCTTCACATGGAGTAATATTGCCTCACTGAGGGAAGAAGGGAAAGAGGATGACAGAAATGTGATTATGAGACTTCATCTACTGGTGCTGGACTCTAAGTGTCAGACTTGAAAAAATGTATTCAGCATCATCTTTTTTCTCATTTCTTCCACTTTGCAGTCTTTGCTCATGTAATATATTTAGAAAAAAATTCTTAGTAGATTCATCCCTGTTCTTCATTGCTAACTGCAAAAATGATGATCTTGGATTGGAGTGGCAATAAGATAATTCCTTTGAGGGTCCTCAGCTTTTCTTGGTCTTCCTAAACAAGTCTTATCTGGCTCTTCTGGAAATTAACAGTAATTTAGTAATAGACGTATTTAATACTTTTTACAAAGTTATGAGATAGTGTCAAAGAATAACACAGCCAGACATTAGTTAAAGCAGTGAAAACAGACTTTATTTAGTAATTATTGACAGTAGGAGAAAGAGCTAAACTCCATTCCAATTTGTGTGGAAGTGATTAGGGGGTGTGTGTGTGGGTGCTCAGTAGAGTCGGAGAAGTAAAAAATTATAAAGGGTGGGTCAGTGTAAATGCAGTTAGGCCAGCTGGCAGTTGTCAAAGTTAGGATTCCATCCTGTCACAGAGACAGAGGCCCTGTCCTTCCTGATGATTACATTTTAAAGGGGGAATTCCCTGGCAGTCCAGTGGTTAGGACTCCGTGCTTTCACTCAGAGGGCGCAGGTTCAATCCCTGGTGGGAGAACTAAGATTTTGCAAGCCGCATGGTGCCGCGAAAAAAACAAAACAAAATAAAAAACATTTCAAAGGAATGGTTCTTAGGTTCTTGAGAGAGACATGTCTGAGTTGCAGGAGATACATGTTCACAATTGTAAGCTGGTTTTTCTTTCTTTTGCGGTACACTGGCCTCTCACTGTTGTGGCTTCTCCCGCTGCGGAGCACAGGCTCCGGATGCGCAGGCCCAGCGGCCATGGCTCACGGGCCCAGCCGCTCCGCGGCATGTGGGATCCTCCCGGACCAGGTCATGAACCCGTGTCCCCTGCGTCGGCAGGTGGACTCTCAACCACTGCGCCACCAGGGAAGCCCTGTAAGCTGGGTTTTTTGGGCAATTTTATTTAATTAATTTATTTTTTGGCTGAATTGGGTCTTCGCTGCTGCTTGTGGGCTTTCTTTCTAGTTGCGGCGAATGGGGGCTACTCTTCGTTGTGGTGCTTGGGCTTCTCATTGTGGTGGCTTCTCTTGTTGTGGAGCACGGGCTCTAGGTGCGCAGGCTTCAGTAGTTGTGGCACGCAGGCTCTGTAGTTGTGGCTCATGGGCTGTAGAGCGCAGGCTCAGTAGTTGTGGCGCACGGACTTAGTTGCTCTGCAGCATGTGGGATCTTCCCGGACCAGGTCTCGAACCCGTGTCCCCTGCATTTGCAGGAGGATTCTTAACCACTGTGCCACCAGGGAAGTCCCGTAAGCCGTTTTTAACAAGTGCTTTAAAAAAGAAGGGAGGTCAGGGGCCTATTGTTAGGAGAT
Organism: Phocoena phocoena; assembly: GCF_963924675.1. Lineage (NCBI taxonomy): Eukaryota > Metazoa > Chordata > Mammalia > Artiodactyla > Phocoenidae > Phocoena > Phocoena phocoena. The sequence goes on from NC_089226.1 coordinate 25,383,139, forward strand.
GTTAGAACAAATAGTAAAATATCCAGGCAGCATTTTAAGTTTTCTCAGGCAGCCATTTTAATGGGGAGCTGGGGTCATCCTAGGGTATGGCTTTATGCAGCTATAAGCTAGAGTTTGGTGAAGTTTTTTAGTGCAGGGTTTGGATGGAGTTATGTGCCAAAAATAGGCACTATTTTTCCTGTATTATAGGTGAAGAAACCTAAGCACAGAAATAAGTAAGTAACTCACACAGGGTCATATAGCTAGTAAATTGTAAACCTGAGGTTTGAACCTAGAACCTGGACCCCTAAACACTGTGTTATACTGTCTCAAAAAACTGAAGGAGGCTCTGGGGAAACAAAAATATGATTTAATTCTTGTCATCAAAGAGCTCATAGTCCAGTGGAAGGGAACAAACATTAGAACAAATAATTAGTGCAATGTTAAAAATATATATTCAGCTGTCCCCTTCCTGTGTAACGATGACTCCTAAAGCTTTCTGTCTAACCTCATTTCTTCTCATTTTTCCACTTTATGTTTTTCATCTGCCAGCCAGACATTGCAACTGTGTATCTGAACAGTACTTCAAACATATTATATCCTAAATCTGACTTATCACCTCCCTTACTGAGCAGCTCTTCCTGACCCTCTTGTGACTTTCCAGTTTTGGAATGACATCACTAGCCTCTCAGTCACTCAGGCTCTGTCCTGCTAGTAACTGATCTCTGATTCTTCTCTCTCTCATGTCTGAGTAGTCATCAGGACTATTGATTATTCTTGAACTTTTCTTTTGCCCTCTCCCCTTCTCTCCCTATTTCCTTTCTTCCTACATACGGCCTTCACCCTAGATCAGGCCAGCATTTCTACTTGTTAAGCAGGGTTATTGCAAGTACTTTTGCCTCTCATTTCCCTATTGTGCTGTCCAGCCAGCCTGTTTTACTGGCCTTACCTCCTATCACATGTGCTCCATGTATTAGTTAAACTGGATTACTGGCCGTTGTTTCAATAGTCTCAGCATTTTTCTCTGTACATAAAGATTAATAATTAGAGTTTTGACTGTTTGAGAGCTGTTTTGGAATATGATTTATTTTTATTTTTATTTTTTTGCTATACGCTGGTCTCTCACCGTTGTGGGCTCTCCCGTTGCAAAGCACAGGCTCCGGACGTGCAGGCTCAGCGGCCATGGCTCACGGGCCCAGCCGCTCCGCGGCATGTGGGATCTTCCCGGACTGGGGCACGAACCCGTGTCCCCTGCATTGGCAGGCAGACTCTCAACCACTGCGCCACCAGGGAAGCCCTGATTTTTTAAAAAATAAATTTATTTATTTTTGGTTGTGTTGGGTCTTCATTGCTGTGCGCGGGCTTTCTCTCGTTGCGGTGAGTGGGGGCTACTCTTCGTTGAGGCATGCGGGCTTTTCATTGCGGTGGCTTGTCTTGTTGCAGAGCACGGGCTCTAGGTGCGTGGACTTCAGTAGTTGTGGCACGTAGGCTCAGTAGTTGTGGCTCGTGGGCTCTAGAGTGTAGGCTCTAGAGTTGTGGCACACGGGCTTCGTTGCTCCGCGGCGTGTGGGATCTTCCAGGACCAGGGCTCGAACCTGTGTTCCCTGCATTGGCAGGCGGATTCTTAGCCACTGCGCCACCAGAGAAGTCCCTGGAATATAATTTTATTTAACTTCTTAAACTTATTTCATTTGCTAACTTTGAAGACTTTCAAGTGGGTGAAGAGTGGAATCGGTGGATAAGCCAACATTCTCTGCTCTAAAAAATTATGTCTACTACTCACTGTCTTTGCCAGACACATCTATTTCTGTTTTTAGCTTCTGTTCTTTATTGCCTCACTGGATACCCTCCCTTCCACGTGACTCTATATTTCTTGTCCTTTGATACTCAGCTCAAGTCCCCTTTTGTTTTGAAGTTCTCCCAAACTTTTCCAGTTGACATTGATCTTATCTATTTTGTCTCTAATTTGTATCACATCTAAAGACCATTAACACTTAATTATCTAAAGACACATCATATTCTTTCATTGTTTAATGTTTGTTTTCCTCAACTAACTTATAAACTGGTTGAAAGCATAAACTATGTATTATATTTGTACGCTGTAGAGTGCTGAGACCATAAGTAGGCATGTGTATATTCACTCATTATCATTTGTTTATCCCTTCAACAAATTTTTGTTGAGCACCTACTGTGTGCTGGCATTCCTTGGAGTTTACATCCTGATGGAGGAATTAAGCCAGAAAATTAATCATCACAAATTGTGTTAAGTTCTGTGAACAAAATAAAATAGACTTCTATAATAAAGCATAATGTAGGGTGCTGATTTGGATAGTACAAAGACCTTTTTTGGAATAACACTCAGTAACTACTTGCTGATTGACATATTTCAAAAAAAATGAAAACACAATTCTATGGGGTTCTTATACCTGTTATTTTAAAAATTATAGATACAAAAATATATAACATATAGCTTAAAAATAATAAAACAAACACCTAAACCACCACCTAGCTTAAATATTTTTGATGCCTCTACGTGTCCCTTTCATATCACAGTTCTCTCCTCCCCCTATGAAATAACTTCTCTCCTGAACTTTGTGTTTATCATTTCCTTGCTTTTCTTTGCATTATGCTACATATGTATTTCTAAACAACATATGGCTTACTTTTGGATTTTGAACTTTATATAATGGAATCATACTGTATATTCTTCTGTAAATTTTGTCTGTTTGTTTCTTCTTTTTTTCCTTTCCTAATATTATGTTGTGAGATTTGTTTGTGGCACATTTTACCTTGGACTTCATAAGTAAAGGGAACGCATGTGGGAAAATAGCTCACTTAATAGCACTAAAGCATTGACATGTTTTGTAGAACCTACCAGAGATGCTATTAGATGTTCTTGCTTCTTTGTTACCTTCTTAAATATTCCTTTATTGTCCATGCATCTGTTTGTTCTCACTTCTCTTGGTTGGTGACAAGTATGGTAACCATTTAAAAATTATCACATAGAAATATTTATAAACTATAAAATACATGAATAGTATTATTTTAACTGTTTCTTGGGACTCTTTAAGGTTGACATTTTATACTTTTTTTTTTTTTTTAAGTATTGCCATGGACAGCAACCACCAAAGTAATTACAAACTCAGTAAAACTGAGAAGAAGTTCTTAAGGAAACAGATTAAAGCCAGGCATACTTTGCTGAGACATGAAGGCATTGAGACAGTATCCTGTGCTACTCAGGTGACCTAAAACTATTATTATCATTTGAATGTAAATGTATTGCCATGTTAGTGTGTTCTAAGTAATATTTCTTAATAATTGCTCAGAGAAGAAGGCTATAATTGTTCCATCATGTGTTACGATCTGTGTTAAATATACATATGATAAGACCTGCTAACTTTCTATTTGGGGACATAGCCTAGTATAGTTTGAATTTCCACTGAGGAATTTGTAATTCTGTATTAATAACAATAACACTATACAACTGTTTACAGTTTACAAAGCATACTTATATTCATTATTATATTTAATTCCCTAGAAATCCTTATGAGGTAGATGAGAAAACTAAGGTTCTGAAAGGTTGTGATATGTCCATTGATATAAGGTGCTGAATAGAAACCTAAAGCTAGATTTTTTGTACCCTAATGCAGTCTTCTTTCTTCTATTCCTAACTTCATCTCTATTATAAAGTATTTGATTATATGCTGTGAAACATTTCTTATTTATGAGACCTTATTTACAAAGCCTTTTTATTTTCTGATGGGCAATGATTAAATGATATATATGTATGTATGTATAGATACCCCCCACCCCCCTTCCACACACACACACACACACACACACACTCACACACATATACACACAAACTCTTCCTGGGCTATGAATGAGAAGAACTTATTTTAACTCTTAGCTTCTCCACGTATTTGTACATGAGCAGTACCCTTTGACCTCAGCTTTCTTCATTTGTAAGGACATAGTATTACATGCTTTTTATTCCATTGGATTGTTACATTCTAAAGAGAACACGTATATGATAGTACTTCTTAGTCATTAAAATACCACATGAATGTAAAGTATTCTTATCATATTCTTTCTGGTTCTAAAGATATAGGATAACAGTAGTAAGGCAGCTTAGCTGGCATCTAACTGAGGACCAAAGACATACAATTTAGGAGGTGAAGCTGGGATTAAGATTTAGACCTCTTGATTCTCAGACCAGTACTCTTCTCTAATGCTTTTTCTGTCTTCTGTACTGCATCATAGTTTAGGAATGAGTGCTCTATTTAGGGAGATTTAATATTAGCAGGTAAAAGGCCCAGACTTATATTTTCTTAAATATTAATAACTTCAGGCCCTCTCACCCGTGGCATCCACGCACAGCGTGCCTCACGCCCAGGTTCCTGCACTGTTCCCTTGCAGCCATGAGACGCCAGGTGCTCCTTCTGCTCCTGCCACCCGTGCTGGCCACACTGGGGGCTCGGGGGCTCCATGACCGATGAAATACACTGTAACGTGATGAGGCAAGCTGCCTGTGGTGGGAGATGCATTCCTATGGCCTGGCTGTGCAACAGAGGGCAGGAGTGCCTGGATGGGGCGGACGAGCAGTGTGCTTTGCAGGTGCGAAATCTTCATCAAGCGCTAATCACTGAAGAAACAGTTGTAAGGTATCATCCAAAAAAACCAGCATCATGGAGGATTTTTCCTTTCCTGAAGTACACCTTCAATAAAAGCACATATACATGAAAAAAAAACAAACCCAATAATTTCAGAGAATTTAAACCAAATCCCTCAAAAAAGGATGGAGTAGATAATAGATTAGAATTAATGTCTGCACGCACTTCCTGCCAAGACCCACTGAGGCTGTGAGGCATTCAGAAGATTTATGATATACCCTATTTTCATCAATTCTCAAGCATAACTGGCTTTTTTTCCCTTACAGGGGTTGTGAAGACAAGTGGTAAGAAAAGAAATGGGTTAAGTTTCTTTGCTGCCTCTGAAACTTTCTGGTTGAGGTTGACTTTTTTCTTCAGATCTCTAGAAGCTTTAATCTCACCTTCATGGCTTCCAAAGTGTCATTTTATTTGGACTTGATTACTTTTTTCTCCTCAATATTTTTAAAGGAAGAGAAAACAATTGTAGATGGACTTCCAATTATATATTATCAATCGAGGGGAGAACAAATGCTTTTTTCACTGTATAAGTACAGGTGCCTTTGTACAACTTTATAGTGATTGTTAGATTTTTTTAGAGCCATTATCCTCAGATTATCAGGACTGAAGATAATTTAAAGTCTGAATTCTCTTCTTCATATTACTGGAAAAATTGCTTGGCTGAACAACTATTTATTAAATTAAGCATTTCATTATATTCTATAACTCACATGTAATAATAAATAAGTTCCTCCCTTCCCTCTACCATTGCACTCATTTTTGTGTGGTTTGCCTTTAGCATTGCCCACAAATCACTTGGATAGCATTTTTGAGGACCTTTAGTATTCCTCAAGTCACCTCTCACTGTTTTCCCCAATTCCTAGATGGGACAGTGGACCCTTGACATTTACAAAACCTTTGCAGTTCCTTAGATTTGGGAATATTGGAAATGTTTTTGTAATTATGGCTACATATGACCAAGCTATTTCTGGTACTTTAATTTATAACTTCACTGAATGAGGTCCAGGACAAGCCATCTGAGACTAAATTTTATACCATATTTTATAGTATTGTATTAATGTGTTTATTAGTGTGTGTGTGTATATTTACATACATATAAAGTATTGGCTGCCCCATGAAAGAACAGAGCTTTACTTATTATCCAATTTTTTTTTTTTGCGGTACGCGGGCCTGTCACTGTTGCGGCCTCTCCCGTTGCGGAGCAACAGGCTCCGGAACCGCAGGCCCAGCGGCCATGGCTCACGGGCGCAGCCGCTCCGCGGCATGTGGGATCCTCTCGGACCGGGGCACGAACCCGCGTCCCCTGCATTGGCAGGCGGACTCTCAACCACTGTGCCACCAGGGAAGCCCTATTATCCAGTTTTATAATAATTGTTTTATATTCTTTTAAAACAGTGTTCTAGATATTCCCATTTTATGCATATGAAGCTAAAACATTATGTTCTACACTCATAAATCAGGTGTTGGCAGACTACTGTCTTCAGGTCAAATCTGGCTTGTGAGATAAGAATGAGTTTTCCATTTTAAAGGGTTGTTTAAGAATAAAACAAGACTATGTGGCAGAGGCTTATATGACCTGTGAAGCTTAAAATATTTACTATCTGGCCCTTTTCAGAAAAGTTTTGCCAATACCTGGTATAAATGATGAAACTGATGAGTGTAGGCCATCAGTTGTTTACTTTTGTTATGCTACAGAGTTTAAAGATCTTAATGCTGTGTAGAATGTTTTTTAAGTACAAAGACTATAATGGCACTAGGCCATAAGCATCAGAATAAAAATAGAAAACCTCCCCTACCTAATTCCTTGAGTAAAGTTGAACAGGATTGCAAATGACAGGAAGTAAGCATGATATTTACAAAGGAAAAAAATTTAATTGCAAAATGACTGAATAACCCACAAACAGAGGAAATTTTTCCTGTTTTATGTTCAATAGAACTTGTAATTGTTTTTTTCTTCCAGCCAGTACCTTTACCTTTAGTTTTTAGTAAACATTGTATAATGGTTATATCAAAAAGTATGGATTCTGGAAACTGACAGAAGTAAATTTGAAACCCAGCTCCAACTAATCACCACCTTAACCTCATTTTTCTGATTTTTAGTTTCTTTCTGTATGAAGTGGGGCTTATATTACCCACTTTGTAGGATTGTTGTGAAGATTATGTTAATGAAGATTGAGTAGGTAAAAACATATAGCACAGTGTCTAGCAAAAAAGCAAGTATTGGGCTTCCCTGGTGGCGCAGTGGTTGAGAGTCCGCCTGCCGATGCAGGGCACACGGGTTCGTGCCCCGGTCCGGGAAGCTCCAGCATGCTGCGGAGCGGCTGGGCCCGTGAGCCATGGCCGCTGAGCCTGCGCGTCCGGAGCACAGGCTCCGCAATGGGAGAGGCCACAACAGTGAGAGGCCCGCGTACCACAAAAAAAAAAAAAAAAAAAAGGCAAGTATTATGTAAATCCTTGTTTCTTCTCTCTGCCTCCTCTTTCTGTTTCATTATGTTAAATTTATGAGCAGTGAAAGTTATCTTTTAATTTGCATGTATATGGTCATTAAGAAATGAATATTTTACTGAAAAGGCTATTAAAAATCAGTATTATTTACAATATCTTATTTTTAAATTTCATTTAAAAATAACAGATTGATATCAATTGCTCATGTTACTTTCTTTTTTTAGAGCCTGATTGTTGCCAATGGTGGTTTGGGTAACCGAGTGAGTAGGAACCAACTGCTCCCGGTGTTAGAGAAGTGTGGATTGGTGGATGCTCTCTTAATGCCACCTAATAAGCCCTACTCATTTGTAAGATACAAGACTGTAGAAGAATCCAAGAAAGCCTATGATACTCTCAATGGAAAAGAAATAGTGGATGACTTAGGACAAAAGATTATTCTGTACTTGAATTTTGTGGAAAAAGGTATATCATACAGGTATCTTTTTACAAATGGTTTTTGCTTTTGTGTGTTTTCTTTTCTTACCTCAGTTGGAAGTTTCAGTTATTGTGAAACAGAATTGAATGTCAGTTAAGCAACCCCTTTTTGTTTAACAAACATTCTTTAAGTGCCTAGTTTGTACAGGCATGGGACTAGTAGTTGAAGAGAGGTGATTTAGACATAGCTTACCAATCTAACAATACATTTATTATGTATGCATGTTATTTTGGAGCCCTGCTATCTAATTGTGTCTTTCAAAATTTATTTTTGAGGATATAGATCACCAATTTATTTTACAGTGTCTACCCAGAAGCTTTCAATTAATCACTTAGGAATTAATAGTGATCCAAATGATTACGTGCCAAGGTTCATGATTATGGAGGAGCAACTTTAGCTACCAAAGATCCCCAAAGCTTTAGAGTGGCGGTGTCCAGTAGAACATTCTGTGATGATGGAAATATGTTCATATTTTATATCTGTACTGTCCAACACGATTGTTTGGTTTTTAAATTTAATTTTATTTAAATTAATTAACTAATTTAAATAAAAGCTTTGTAGACTGATTTACAGAATTGCTGCAGGGATTATTACATCTTTTCACCACTGAGCCATGGAAATGAGATACATTGAGATGAACTTAGACTTCTAATCTCCTCCTATTATATTCATTTGCCACCTATTTAAGCAATTAAAGAGTTTTGTTTAGATATGCTGAGAGTGGGTAGGAGAGTAGAATATGATCAAATTTATGTTTTATAAAATAAGGTTCAAAGGAAACTTTAACTCCTTTAAAGATATATTTTAGAAGTTATAATTCTCAGTGTCTATAGGTACTTAATTTTTAAAATTTCTTTTAAAATTTCTTTATTTTAATTTATTTATTTTTGGCTGCAATTGGGTCTTCGTTGCTGCACGCCGGCTTTCTCTCGTTGTAGTGAGTGGGAGCTACTCTTCGTTGCGGTGCACGGGCTTCTCACTGTGGTGGCTTCTCTTGTCGTGGAGCATGGGCTCTAGGCGCGCCGGCTTCAGTAGTTGTGGCACATGGGCTTAGTAGTTGTGGCTCGCGGGCTCTAGAGTGCAGGCTCAGTAGTTGTGGTGCATGGGCTTAGTTGCTCCACTGCATGTGGGATCTTCCTGGACCAGGGATTGAACCCATGGCCCCTGTATTAGCAGGCGGATTCTTAACCACTGCGCTACTGGGGAAATCCAATATGTGCTTAATTTTAAATTTGACTTAAGCTTTCAGATTTTGAAAACTAGATTATTTCGTATTTTGTGTTTGTGATCAGTTTTTGAAAATTGTATGCTTTAGGAATAAGTTTTTTTTTAATTGGGGTACAGTTGTTTTATAATGTTGTAGGAATAAGTCTTAATCAAAAAATATTGTCCTTGGGTTTTCCCCCATTCAGCATGTTGAACACTGTAAGAAATTGCATGAAATGAGTTTTGGAGTGTTTTTTATTTGAAATCCTGTATTAGGTCCAGATGTACTTTTTTAATGTATTTTTTATTGAAGTATAGTTGATTTACAAGGTTGTGTTAGTGTCTGGTGTACAGCAAAGTGATTCGGTTTTATATGTGTGTGTGTGTGTGTGTGTGTGTGTGTGTGTGTGGAAAAGAATATGAGAAAGAATATATATGTATATATATATTCTTTCTCATATTCTTTTCCATAATAGTTTACTACAGGATATTGAATATAGTTCCCTGTGCTATACAGTAGGATCTTGTTGTTTATCCATTCTATATATAATAGTTTGCATCTGCTAATCCCAAACTCCCAAAACCATCCCACTCCCACTGCCCGCCCCCCTTGGCAACCAACCACAAGTGCATTCTCTATGTCTGTGAGTCTGTTTCATTTGTGTCATATTTTGGATTCCACATATAAGTGATATCATATGGTATTTGTCTTTCTCTTTCTCACTTACTTCCCTTAGTATTATAATCTCTAGGTGCTTCCATGTTGCTGCAAATGGCATTATTTCATTCTTTTTTATGGCTGAGTAGTATTCCATTGTGTGTGTGTGTGTGTGTGTGTGTGTGTGTGTGTGTGTGTGTATGTTTGTATTTACCACATCTTCTTTATCCTTTCATCTCTCAATGGACATTTATGTTGCTTCCATGTCTTGGCTATTGTAAATAGTGCTGCTGTGAACATTGGGGTGCATGTATCTTTTTGAATTATAGTTTTGTCCTGATGTATGTACAGGAGTGAGATTGCTGAGTCATATGACAACTCTATATTTAGTTTTTTTAAGAAACCACCATACTGTTGTTTTACACTCTTCTATTACTTGACCATAGGAGCAAAAATGAGTATTTAAATTTTTGTATTCAATATTTAGAATCTGGTTTGTTTATGGAGGTGCATACTGTAGATATTATGAGAAACCTTTTTTCTTAGTGAGATTTAAAAAGTGGCTTAATTGTGTTCAAACAAAATATTTAAGTAAATACTGTTCTATTTGCTACTGGTAATTGCAGTGGATAAAATGTACCATAATTTTTATCTTGGCCTTTATTTTTTGTTTTTAATATGTTGTGTGCCTTTCAGCATTCTTATTTCTAAAAATGAGGTTTGGGGTTTTATGAACTGATAAATGGCTATTGGACAGAATTATTTGTCTATGAGAACTTTAAGTTTTGTATTTTGACTATTTTAATTTCATTTCCCCAGCACAGTGGAAAGAGTTGGGGCTTCAAGCCTTGCCTCCAGGCCTCATGGTAATAGAAGACATTATTTCTTCTGAGGATGAGAAAATGCTTTTGGAAAGTGTTAACTGGACAGAAGATACAGACAATCAAAATTGTAAGTAAAACTTTAAATCTGGTATTTAAAAGTTTCTGCAAAATGCCTTATCCTCCTTTGGTTTATTAAAACTATTTCCTCAAAATTACTGAAAGTACCCTGGATACACTGTTAGGTAAGTCATACCAACAATTCTTAAGAGCATTAATAATAAATAGCATTTATATAGGTATCAATTTAAAACTCCAAACTGATTAATATTTATTAGTCAACATTTGTGCAACTAACATTTATAAGCCGTTTTATATACAGTTGATTGTCTGTTCCGTATCCATGAATTCCGTCAACCATGGATTGAAAATATTTGGAAAAAAAAGAGAAATTCCAAATAAATAAAAAGAAAAAAGAAAAATTCCAGAAAGTTCCAAAAGCAAAACTTGAACTTGCCGCTTGTTGGCAACTATTTACATAGCATTTACATTGTTATTTACAACTATTTTACATAGCATTTACATTGTACTAGGTATTGTAAGTAATCTAGAGATTATTTAAAGCATGCTGGAGGATGTGAAAGCTGTATGAAGGTTACATGCAAATACTGCACTATTTTATGTAAGAGACTTTATTGTCCTTGGATTTTGGTATTTGAGGGAACCAATCCCCCAAGGATACCCAGGGACAACCCTATATTGTCTTATTTGGTTCTCTCCACCCTAAGACAAATTTCCTATGAGGAATCAGCAGTTCAGTAACATATCATTAGAATGTAGTAAGAACCTCCTGGAGAAATTTACAAATTAGTTACTTTGACTCTTTTCCAGATCATTAGCAATCTTATGAGTGGCAGTGGACATGTTTAGCTCTTTCAGATTGACTGGGTGAAACCCTTAAAAGTTTGTTTCAATTTTAGACTTAAAAGAATAGCAGCTATGAGGTAGAATGTTTCATTTTACTAAAGACAATAATTTAGCAGTTAACAAAAGTTACCACTACTAAATCAATCCTTATTCATAAAGTTGACTTTGAAATACATGAGGAATCAAATTCTTTTTCTCCTAAATAGTTTACTTTCTTCTCTTCATACAGTTCAAAAATCCTTAAAACACAGAAGAGTAAAGCATTTTGGCTATGAATTCCACTATGAGAACAACCATGTAGATAAAGATAAGCCATTACCTGGGGGTAAGTAATTGTTGTGTTTTTTTTATACATTAAAAAAATTTTTTTTAATTTATTTATTTAATTAATTTATTTTTGGCTGCATTGGGTCTTCATTGCTGCATGCAGGCTTTCTCTAGTTGTGGCGAGTTAGGGCTACGCTACTCTTTGTTGCAGTGCACGGGCTTCTCATTGCGGTGGCTTCTCTTGTTGCGGAGCATGGGCTGTAGGTGCATAGGCTTCACTAGTTGTGGCACGTGGGCTCAGTAGTGTGGCTTGTGGGCTGTAGAGCACAGGCTCAGTAGTTGTGGCACACAGGCTTAGTTGCTCCGTGGCATGTGGGATCTTCCTGGACCAGGGGTCGAACCCGTGTCCCCTGCATTGGCAGGCGGATTCTTAACCACTGCACCACCAGGGAAACCCAGTAACTGTTAATAAATAATAAGGGCTGGTAAAAAATTAATATATTAATAATATTAGGATATCATGGTTGAGATTATTTTTCATTTGTCATTTGTAGGTAAACTTATGAAGCAGTTGATTAAATTTAAACCATTTTAATTAACTAAATAGTGTAGTTTTGTGTTAAAAATGTTATACATATAAATAAAGCTAAACTTAATTTCTCTTGAACACTATCCATACTCCCATACTCCTCTTCAGAAGTAGTACCATTAACAGTTTAGTGTATACTGTTTCAATCCTTATAAATGAGTTTACATCCAAATAACCTGTAAACGTATATAGGTGTTAACACGTAGTATTACATTGTATGTTATAAATTGTATATTCATATATTACCACATTATCACAGTATGTCTTAGAGATCTTATATAGGTTTTCATTTTATTGAATGTTCAATAATAGCTTATTCAGTTAATTTCCTTTTGCTAGACATTTAGGTTATTTCTAGTTTTTAGCTGTTACAAGTTGTGCTGCAATGAATATCTTTGTATACACCTCTTTATGCATTAAAGCAAGAGTTGCTCAAGGGAAACTACTAAATTAGAATTGTGTCAGAGTTATGTTCGTTTAAAAATGTCAATAGACACTGACGAATTGCACCCTAAAAAAGCTATACCAACATACTCTCACGAAGTGTGTACCTCCTTCCCCTTACCCCAGCAGCATGTGATATTGTAAAACTTTTAACTTTATAATCACCTGATTACTAGTGAGGTTGGCCATTTTTATTTCCTTTTCTGTGAATTCTTTTTCATCTTCTTTACCAGTTTTTTCTAATGGGTGGTCAAATATATTAATAAGAATTTGCTACATAATCAGGATATTAATCCTTTGGTAGAATTCTTTGTTGGAGTTAAATTTATCTGTATTTTTATGACTTTAATCTTATATAAATATTTCCTTTGCCTCATGAAATAACATTTATGACTCCAATAAAAGTAAGTTAGTTCCACTTTGAAAAGCATGTTTTTTAAAGAGAAATAATTTAAAATAATTAAATTTAAAGTAAATTAATAATTTAAAATAACAAAAAAGAAAGTGGTCAGGCTAATTTCCAGTATATAATATCATAAATGTTACAATCTTATTTCTGTTTTACAAAATACCAAAATTGTTCTCTGCAAAATTGTTCTTTTGTACATTTTATTTCATAAAATCAATAAAATAACTTTAAAAGATTCTTAAAATTTTGTTTTAATTTTACTTTGCTTGTGAGTTTACTGTTATGTTTGGATCTGACCACTAAACTAAAAGATGTGTGATTTTGTTTTGTTTTGCTTTGTTTTGTCTTTGCGGTATGCGGGCCTCTCACTGTTGTGGCCTCTCCTGTTGCGGAGCACAGGCTCTGGACGCGCAGGCTCAGCAGCCATGGCTCACGGGCCTAGCCGCTCCATGGCATGTGGGATCTTCCTGGACTGGGGCACAAACCCGTGTCCCCTGCATCGGCAGGCAGACTCTCAACCACTGCGCCACCTGGGAAGCCCCAAAGCTGTGTGATTTTTATCATAGTGACTATTTTTTCATTCTTGGGTAAAACATGCAAAGTAAATATTTTAATATGTTTCACCTTTATGATTACTGGTTTCAGGTCTTCCGGACATTTGTGATAGCATTTTGGAGAAATGGTTGAAGGAAGGTTTCATTAAACATAAACATGATCAACTGACTGTTAACCAGTATGAACCTGGGCATGGTGAATATTTCTTCTTCTAAAATTCCAGTCATATATTTCATAACTAAGTGGGTTATATAACTCTCTAAGATCAAAGATAGTATTTTTTAGCTCGAACTGACTCTTAATTTGCTTATGTTTGTTACCTGTGTTGATTTCAATCCATTTGCAATTCTACACTCAGTCTCTTGAGGAATTTGCATCTCTAAGTGTAAACAGACACAGTTGCTATTTGTGATTTTCTTTGTTCTCCCTCAACATTTTCTTTTAGAGAGGGAGAAGATTGCTTTAAAAACAAAGGAGGCATGTAAAGTGGAAGAAATCAAATAATTTACAGGTACATAGAAGAAGACTAACTGGTTGGATCATCATGCTCTTCTTTCTCTTCTGTTGAGAATGTGGAAGACAGTTCTAGGATGACATTTTAGTAAAAAATCTTTAGGTTATTGATTTTTTGCACTTGTTAGCAGCATCTTCGCCTGATATTTGTACTAATCAAATGATATTGGGGGTTTTATTAATGGCAGGAGTTGTGGTGTTTTTTCCTTCTCTGCATTTATCAGGATGTTTTATGATAGCTTATTTACCTGTCAGTCTTTCCATTGGTCTATAAGCTCCTTGAGGACAGAGATTGTGTCTTACTAGGTTTAGGTACTCTCACCATGTAGCAAGGTTCCTTTCAAGTAAGAGATACTCATTTAACATAGATTGAGAGACTGGTGGAAGAAGCCATATCTTAGTTATTGATAAGATTAGTCTTCACACCTGGCTGTTTTTTCTGTTCTACAGGTACTTGGGAATCCAGTATTCAGAGGTCAAAATGACTTTGTTAGTTATCTTTCATACTTCCTCTTGGGCTGGGATTGAGTAAATGTTCTAGTTAAGGAGTGACTCTCAAATCTTGATTTTACAGTCAGGTCACAATGGTGCTTTAACATGAAGTTATATTTTTAGTTTAGACTTAGTTTAATTTTATTCACATTGACCTTAAATGTTTCCTTTTAACTAAAATTACAGTATGTTCCTGTTTATCAAATGATGTTTTCACTCTAATACTATGAGGCTATATTTAGAGTTGTCTTAAATCTACTAAAAGGAAAAATGAAGTGACCTGTTATCCTATCTTCCATCTCAGGAATTCCTGCTCATGTTGACACGCATTCTGCGTTTGAGGATGAGATCGTTTCTCTCAGTTTGGGGTCAGAGGTAAATATTCAAACATTTTTATTAGCTATCAACAAATGCCTTACCTTATACAATGCCCTTTTCATAGGATTTCTCACATTTCTTAATCCAAGTGAATTAAGATTTAAAAATGAAATGTAAAGGCACCATTAACAGTTTCATTTCTTACAGACTGTGAAATTATCACAGTCTCTTCTTTTAGGTGTCCAAAGTTTTATCTATCAGTTCATCAGATGCCAGGAAAAGTCCTGTAAGTTAATTTTTACATTTTACTTTTAGAAGTTAAATAAAATCCAGACTTCCATTTTGCAATAATTTAGTGTAGCAGCATTACCATCTAGTGGCTAAAGATAGTAGCTGCAGGCTATAGATAAAAGAAACAAAACTAAAATGTAAGTGTCTGGAATTGTGATAAACTTTTTCACATATAGTATATGATTCAGTCCCTTCAACAACTTTGAGTAGTAAAGGGTAATGTCCTTATCTTTACAAATGAATAATAAGAGGTTCATGTTTATTCATTGACTTGTTTTTAATAGTTGTACTTTTTTTTTTTTTTTTTTATAAATTTATTTATTTATTTATTTCTGGCTGTTTTGGGTCTTCGCTGCTGCGCACGGGCTTTCTCTAGCTGCAGTGGCGGGAGCTACTCTTCGTTGCAGTGCGCGGGCTTCTCATTGTGGTGGCTTCTCACTGCGGTGGCTTCTCATTGTGGAGCATGGGCTCTAGGCGCGCGGGCTTCAGTAGTTGTGGCACGCAGGCTCAGTAGTTGTGGCTTACGGGCTCTAGAGCACAGGCTCAGTAGTTGTGGCACACGGGCTTAGTTGCTCCGCGGCATGTGGGATCTTCCCCGACCAGGGCTTGAACCCGTGTCCCCTGCATTGGCAGGTGGATTCTCAACCACTGTGCCACCAGGGAAGCCCAATAGTTGTACTTTATTTGAACTGCTAAAGAAGCTATCAAAAGTCTGATTTAAAGCAGTCCTTGCAAACTGCAGATAGAATTTTAGATAGAAATCAACTTAAAAGCTTTTGTACAGCAAAGGAAACCATAAGCAAAACGAAAAGACAACCTCAGAATGGGAGGAAATATTTGCAAATGAAGCAACGGACAAAGGATTAATCTCCAAAATATACAAACAGTTCATGCAGCTCAATATAAAAAAAAAAAAACCCAATTAAAAAATGGGCAGAAGACCTAAATAGACATTTCACCAAAGAAGACATACAGATGGCCAAGAGGCACTTGAAAAGATGCTCAACATCTCTAATTATTAGAGAAATGCAAATCAAGACTACAATGAGGTATCACCTTATACTGGTTAGAATGGCCATCATCAAAAAATCTACAAGCAATAAATGCTGGAGAGGGTGTGGAGAAAAGGGAACCCTTTTGCACTGTTGGTGGGAATGTAAACTGATACAGCCACTGTGGAGAACAGTATGGAGGTTCCTTAAAAAACTAAAAATAGAACTATCATATGATGCAGCAATCCCACTACTGGGCATATACCCTGAGAAAACCGTAATTGAAATGGACACATGTACCCCATTGTTCATTGCAGCACTGTTTACAGTAGCTAGGACATGGAAACAACCAAAATGTCCAACGACATTTCGAGATGTGATACATATGTACAATGGAGTATTATTCAGCCATAAAAAGGAACGAAATTGGGTAATTTGCAGAGATGTGGATGGACCTAGAGTCTGTCATACAGAGTGAAGTAAGCCAGAAAGGGAAAAACAAATATCATATATTAACGTATATATGTAGAATCTAGGAAAACGGTACAGATGAACCTATTTGCAGGGCAGGAATAGAGATGTAGACATAGAGAACGGACATGTGTTCATGGGGGGGAGGGGAACGTGGGAAGAATTGGGAGATAAGGTTTGACATAAATACACTACCATGTGTAAAATAGATAGCTAGTGGGAACCTGCTGTATAGCTCGAGGAGCTCAGCTCGGTGTTCTGTGATGACCTAGATGGGTGGGATGGGGGTGGTGGGAGGGAGGTCCAAGAGGGAGGAGAGGACTCAGTGGTTAACAGTCTGCCTGCCAATGCAGGGGACATGAGTTCGAGCCCTGGTCTGGGAAGATCCCACATGCTGCGGAGCAGCTGGGCCCATGTGCCACAACTACTGAGGCTGTGTGCTGCAACTACTGAAACCTGTGCGCCTAGAGCCCATGCTCCGCAACAAGAGAAGCCACTGCAATGAGAAGCCCGTGTACTGCAACAAAGAATAGCCCCCGTTTGCTGCAACTAGAGAAAGCCCGCGCACAGCAACGAAGACCCAATGCAGCCAAAAATAAATAAATTTATTTTTAAAAAAGAGGCAGGAGATATAGATATACGTATGGCTGATTCACTTCATTGTACAGCAGAAACTAACACAACACTGCAAAGCAATTATACTCCAATTAAAAAAAAAAGAGAAATCAGAATTTCAGATCTATAAGAATCTTTAAAATATGAGGTTGTTTCAAAATCTGATCTTGTTCTGGATGCAAATACTGTTTACTAGTATTTTTTTGCATTTGCTTAGTTCTTATCACCAACTATAGTGCTTTGGCTTTTTAACTTTTGCTAAGCCTGTGTGATTATGTTGATAATGTGACTACAGAGCTAGTGTATTTGATAAGACAACCATCTTATCAACTACATGTGTGGATTCTTATTAAGTGCTTTCAAAAATAATGAGGACAGGAAAGGAAAAGAGCTCTTCTCTGACTGGTTTATTTTAATTTTACCTCTTATCCTGGCTTGTAGCTTTCGGGGACCAGTAAAGAACATCTTTGTTTTTTCCTTCTGTGTAACCAATTGAGAAATGAAATGAAAGATAAATGAATATCAGACTGTCAACTTAACTACTGAGAAAACATGGAAGATCATGGCTTTGGATCTGTAGCCAAGTGGACTTATTAATAATTCACCTATGAATTAGACATACTGTCCTTTACACTGGTACAACTGGAGACTTTTCCTATAGAGGCAGAGGCTGCCCCTATAACAGAGGACATGAGGAAGCATAAATTAGATTCTGCAAACCAGCGGGATTTGAGAAAGAGAGAGGAAAGGGCTCATCCAAGCAGGTTTGGCTCCAGGCTAACCAATCAGCTGAGGTGCCTTCTCTCCTGGGGAGTTGGAAGTGAAGGAATGGAGAAGAGCGAGGTTTGTTCTTATTACTTTCACTCCTATAGAGATTTTCTCCATTCCTAGGGAAATATAAAAATGGGGCCTAAGTGTTCCTCCAACACCCTAAAGGTTCATTATATAGTTGTTTTTTTCTGATGTGGACCAGTTTTAAAGTCTTTATTGAATTTGTGACAATATTGCTTTTGCTTTATGTTTTCGTTTTTTGGCCGCGAGGCATGTGAGATCTTAGCTCCCCCTGACCAGGGATCGAACCTGCACCCCCCGCACTGGAAGGTGAAGTCTTAACCACTGGACCACCAGGGAAGTCCCATTATATAGTTTTAATTTTTTTAACAGACCTTTATCGGGGTATAATTGC
Source organism: Phocoena phocoena (assembly GCF_963924675.1). NCBI lineage: Eukaryota > Metazoa > Chordata > Mammalia > Artiodactyla > Phocoenidae > Phocoena > Phocoena phocoena. The sequence goes on from NC_089226.1 coordinate 25,401,462, forward strand.
TTCACAGTACTGTGTTAGTTTCTGTTGTACAACAAAGTGAGTCAACCATATGCATACATATATCCCCATATCCCTTCCCTCTTGAGCCTTCCTTCCACCCTCCCTATCTCATGTCTCTGGGTCATTGCGAAGCACCTACCTGATCTCCCTGTGCTATGCTGCTGCTTCCCAGTAGCTATTTACATTTGGTAGTGTATACATGTCGACGCTACTCTCACTTCGCCCCAGCTTTCCCCTCCCCTCCCCCATGTCCTCAAGTCCATTCTCTATGTCTACGTATTTATTCCTGCCTTGCCACTAGGTTCATCAGTAACATTTTTTTTTCCTTTAGATTTCACATATATGTGTTATCATACGGTATTTGTTTTTCTGTTTCTGACTTGCTTCACCCTGTATGACAGACTCTAGGTCCATCCACCTCACTACAAATAACTCAGTTTTGTTTCTTTTTATGGCTGAGTAATATTCCATTGTATATATGTGCCACATGTTCTTTATCCATTCATCTGTCAATGGACAGTTAGGTTGGTTACATGTCTTGGCTATTGTAAATAGTGCTGCAGTGAACATTGTGGTGCATGTCTCTTTTTGCATTATGGTTTTCTCAGGGTATATGCTCAGTAGTGGGATTGCTGGGTCATATGGTAGTTCTATATTTAGTTTTTTAAGAAACTTCCATACTGTTCTCTATAGTGGCTGTATCAGTTTACATTCCCACCAACAGTGGAGGAGGCTTCACTTTTCACCACACCCTTTCCACCATTTATTGTTTCTAGATTTTTTGATAATGGCCATTGTGACTGGTGTGAGGTGATGCCTTATTGCAGTCTTGATTTGCATTTCTCTAATAATTAGTGATGTTGAGCATCTTTTCATGTGCCTCTTGGCCATCTGTATGTCTTCTTTGGTGAGATGTCTGTTTAGGTCTTTCACCCATTTTTTAATTGAATTGTTTGTTTTTTTGATATTGAGCTCCATGAACTGTTTGTATATTTTGGAGATTAATCCTTTGTCCATTGGTTCATTTGCAAATATTTCCTCCCATTCTGAGGGTTTTCTTTTCGTCTTGTTTATGGTTTCCTTTCCTGTGCAAAAGCTTTTAAGTTTCATTAGGTCCCATTTGTTTATTCTTGTTTTTATTTACATTTCTCTAGGAGGTGGGTCAAAAAAGATCTTGCTGTGATTTATGTCATAGAGTGTTCTACCTATATTTTCCTCTAAGAGTTTTATAGTGTCTGGTCTTATATTTAGGTCTTTAATCCATTTTGAGTTTATTTTTGTGTATGGTGTTGGGGAGTGTTCTAATTTCATTCTTTTACATGTAGCTGTCCAGTTTTCCCGGCACTTATTGAAGAGGCTATCTTTTCTGCACTGTATGTTCTTGCCTCCTTTATCATGAATTAGGTGACCATATGTGTGTGGGTTTATCTCTGGGCTGTCTATCCTTTACCATTGATCTATATTTCTGTTTTCGTGCCAGTACCATACTGTCTTGATTACTGTGGCTTTGTAGTATAGTTTGAAATCGGGAGCTTGATTCCTCCAACTCCATTTTTCTTTGTTGGGGTCTTTTGTGTCCATATGAATTGTAAAATTTTTTGTTCTAATTCTGTGAAGAATGCCCTTGGTAGTTTGATAGGGATTGCATTGAATCTGTAGACTGCTTTGGGTAGTATTGTCATTTTCACAATATTGATTCTTCCATTCCAAGAACATGGTGTATTTCTCCATCTGTTTATGTCATCTTTGATTTCTTTCATCATGTGTTATAGTTTTCTCAGTAAAAGTCTTTTGCCTCCTTAGGTAGGTTTATTCCTAGGTATTTTATTCTTTTTGTTGTGATGGTAAATGGGAGTGTTTCCTTAATTTATATTTTTGATTTTTTTGTTGTTAGTGTATAGGAATGCCAGAGATTTCTGTGCATTAATTTTGTATCCTGAAACCTTACCAATTTTGTTGATTAGTTCTAGTAGTTTTCTGGTTGCATCTTTAGGACTCTCTATGTATAGTATCATATCATCTGCAAACAGTGACAGTTTTGCTTCTTCTTTCCAATTTGTATTCCTTTTATTTCTTTTTCTTCTCTGATTGCCAGGGCTAGGACTTCCAAAACTATGTTGAATAAGAGTGGCGAGAGTGGACATCCTTGTCTTGTTGCTGATCTTAGTGGAAATACTTTCAGTTTTTCACCATTGCTTACGCTGTTTGCTGTGGATTGGTCATATATGGCCTTTATTATGTTGAGGTAGGTTCCCTCTATGCCCATTTTCTGGAGAATTTTTATCATAAATGGGTGTTGAATTTTGTCAAAAGCTTTTCTGCATCTATTGAGATGATCATACGGTTTTTATTCCTTAATTTGTTAATATGGTGTATCACATTGATTGATTTGTATATATTGAAGAATCCTTGCATCCATGGGATAAATCCTGCTTGATCATGGTGTATGATCCTTTTATTATGTTGTTGGATTCTGTTTGCTAGTATTTTGTTCAAGATTTCTGCATCTATGTTCATCAGTGATATTGATCTATAATTTTCTTTTTTTGTGATATCTTTTTCTGGTTTTGGTATCAGGGTGATGGTGGCTTCGTATAATGAATTTGGGAGTGTTCCTCTCTCTGCAATTTTTTGGAAGAGTTTGAGAAGGATGGGTGTTAGCTCTTATCTAAATGTTTGATGGAATTCGCATTTGAAGCCATCTGGTCTTGGACTTTTGTTTGTTGGAAAATTTTTAATTATGGTTTCAATATCATTACTTGTGATAGGTCTGTTTATATTTTCTAATTCTTCCTGGTTCAGTCTTGGAAAATTGTACCTTTCCAAGAATTTGTCCATTTCTTCGTGGTTGTCCATGTTATTGGCATATAGTTGTTTGTAGTAGTCTCTTATAATTCTTTGTATTTCTGTGGTGTCAAATGTGATTTCTCCTTTTTCATTTCTAATTTTATTGATTTGCGTCCTCTCCCTTTTTTTCTTGGTGAGTCTGGCTTTATCAATATTGTTTATCTTCTCAAAGAACCAGCTTTTAGTGTTATTGATCTTTGCTATTGTTTTCTTCATTTCTATTTCATTTATTTCTGCTCTGATCTTTATGATTTCTTTCCTTCTACTGCCTTTGGGTTTTCTTTGTTCTTCTTTCTCTAGTTGCTTTAGGTGTAGGGTGAGAGTGTTTATTTGAGATTTTTCTTGTTTCTTGAGGTGAGATTGAACTGCTATAAACTTCCCTCTTAGAACTGATTTTGCTGTGTCCCAAAGGTTTTGGGTTGTTGTGTTTTCATTGTCATTTGTTTCTATGTATTTTTTTATTTTTTCTTTGATTTCTTCAGTGATCTCTTGGTTATTTAGTAGTGCACTGTTTAGCCTCCATGTATTTATGTTTTTTACAGTTTTTTTCCTGTAATCGATTTCCAATCTCATAACGTTGTGGTCAGAAAAGATGCTGCATACGATTTCAATTTTCTTAAATTTTCAGAGGCTTGATTTGTGTCCCAAGATGGGATCTATCCTGGATAATGTTCCATGTGCACTTGAGAAGCAAGTGTATTCTGCCACTTTTGGGCGGAATGTTCTATAAATATCAATTAAATCTATCTGGTATATTGTGTCATTTAAAGCTTGTGTTTCCTTATTTATTTTATGTTTGGATGATCTGTCCATTGGTGTAAGTGGGGTGTTAAAGTCCCCCACTATTATTGTGTTACTGTCTATTTCCCCTTTCATGGTTGTTAGCATTTGCCTTATGTATTGAGGTGTTCCTATGTTGGGTGCATAAACAGTTACAATTGTTACATCTTCTTTTTTAGATTAATCTCTTGATCATTATGTAGTGTCCTTCCTTATCTCTTGTAACAGTCTTTATTTTATAGTCTATTTTATCTGATACGAGTATTGCTACTCCAGCTTTCTTTTGATTTCCATTTGCATGGAATATCTTTTTCCATCCCTTCACTTTCAGTCTTTATGTGTCCCTAGGTCTGAAGTGGGTCTCTTGTAGACAGCGTATATGGGTCTTGTTTTTTGTATCCATTCAGCCAGTCTGTGTCTTTTTTGGGGGGCCTTTCATCTATTTACATTCAAGGTTATTGACATGTAAGTTCCTATTACCATTTTCTTAATTGTTTTGGGCTTGTTTTTGTGGGTCCTTTTCTTCTCTTGTGTTTCCCCCCTAGAGAAGTTTCTATAGCATTTGTTGTAAAGCTGGTTTGGTGGTGCTGAATTCTCTTAGCTTTTGCTTTTCTGAAAAGCTTTTGACTTCTCCATCGAATCTGAATGAGATCCTTGCTGGGTAGAGTAATCTTGGTTGTAGGTTTTTCTCTTTCATCACTTTAAGTATATCCTGCCACTCCTTTCTGGCCTGCAGAGTTTATGCTGAAAAATCTGCTGATAACCTTATTGGGATTCCTTTGCATGTTATGTATTGTTTTTCCCTTGCTGCTTTTAATATTTTTTCTTTGAATTTAATTTTTCTTAGTTTGATTAATATGTGTCTTGGTGTGTTTCTCCTAGGGTTTATCCTGTATGGACTCTCTGTGCTTCCTGGACTTGGGTGACTATTTCCTTTCCCATGTTAGGGAAGTTTTCGACTATAATCTCTTCAAATATTTTCTCAGATCCTTTCTTTTTCTCTTCTTCTGGGAACCTGTAAGTTGAATGTTGGTGCATTTAGTGTTGTCCCAGAGGTCTCTGAGATTGTCTTCAATTCTTTTCATTCCTTTTTCTTTATTCTGCTCCTTGGCAGTTATTTCCACCATTTTGTCTTCCAGCTCACTTATTCGTTCTTCTACCTCAGTTATTCTGTTATTGATTCAGTCTAGTGTATTTTTCATTTCAGTTATTATGTTGTTCATCTCTGTTTTTTTGTCCTTTAATTCTTCTAGATCTTTGTTAAACATTCTTATATTTTCTCAATCCGTGTCTCCATTCTATTTCTGAGATTCTAGATCATGTTTACTATCATTACTCTGAATTCCTTTTCAGGTAGATTGCCTATTTCCTCTTCATTTATTTGGTCTTGTAGGTTTTTACCTTGCCCCTTCATCTGTGACATATTGTTTTGCTCTCTCATTTTTTTTTCCTTTTTTTAATGAGTGTGATTGTGTTCCTGTCTTCCCAGTTGTTTGGCCTGTGGCTTCTAACACTGCAGTTTGTAGGCTGTTGGGTAGAGCTGGGTCTTGGTGCTAAGGTGAGGACCTCCGGGAGACCTCACTCTGATGAATATTCCCTGGAGTCTGAGGTTCTCTGTTAGTCCAGTGGTTTGGACTCAGAGCTCCCACTGCAGGAGCTTTGGCCCGACCCCTGGCTCGTGAACCAAGATCCCGCAAGTTCTGTGGGATGGTAAAAAAAGGAAGAGAAAAGGTGGAAAAGGCCTTGGCTGTGGAGGGTGGGGCCGAAGCAGGGGTGATGTTTGGGCAGTGGGTGGGCCTATGTTTAGGACCAACAGGGCTGGGAAAGGCTGTGGTGGGGTGGGGGGTGGGGCTTAAGCTCAACAGAACAGAAGGGGCTCAGGAGTGCCCCTGCCCCTGGTCTCAGAGGGTGGGGGACCCCGCCCTGGGAGCCCAGCAGGCTTCCTGGGCTTGAGTGGGCGGGGCAAACGCCCTCCACTCCTCTCCTGCTCCTCCGGTCCTGGAGGTCCCTTTCCACCTGCCTCTGCTGATCTTCCTGGCCTCCCTCATATGCCGCCAGTGCCCGTGAAGCCTGGAGGGGGCTTTGGAGGGCGGGGGACTGGCCTGGGAGGTCAGCAGGCTCCCCGTGCCCAAGTGGAAGGGGCAAATGCCCTCTGCTCCTTTCCTGCTCCTCTGGTCCTGAGGGCTCCTTCTGCCTGCCTATCCTTCTCTCCCGGCTTCCCTCCTACTCCCCCAGGACAAACCCAGCCTGGAGGGGACCTCTGAGGGCGTAGGACCCGGCCTGAGAACCGGGCAGACTTCCCCAGCCAATGTGGTAGGGGAAATGCTGGGCCCACTCCCCCCTGATCCGAGCCCCTGAGGGTCCCTCCAGGCGTGGGAACCCCTCTCCCTTCTCAGCCACCCCTCAGCGGTGCCTGTCCTGTCCAAACTCCACTTCTCCCCGCCTCAGTTCCCCCACATCCTACCATCCTCCTTGGGTGTTAGGCTCCCCGAGCAGAGTCCGGCAGGCGCCCCAGTTATGGGGAGACATGAACTCTGCATCTTCCCACACCGCCATCTTGACTCTGCCCTCCTCTATAGTTTTTTTTTTTTTTTTTTTTTTTTTTTGCGGTATGCGGGCCTCCCACTGCTGTGGCCCCTCCCGCCGCGGAGCACAGGCTCCGGACGCGCAGGCCCAGCGGCCATGGCTCACGGGCCCAGCCGCTCCGCGGCACGTGGGATCCTCCCGGACCGGGGCACGAACCGGTGTCCCCTGCATCGGCAGGCGGACTCCCAACCACTGCGCCACCAGGGAAGCCCCCATCTATAGTTTTTAATTAAAACTTGTAAAGAGGGGAAAACTTAGCTCGAGTTGCACGGAAAATCTGCTGTAATTGTTATCTCCATTTGGTGTCTCTGGAAGCATATACTTTTTTTTTCCAGTTTTTTTTAAAAAATTGAAGTATAATTGACTTACAGTATTATATTAGTTTCAGGTGTACAGGATAGAAATTTGATACTTTTATACGTTGTAAGAGGATTACCACGATAAGCCTAGTTGCCATATGTTGTGATACAGAATATAGTCAATAATATTGTAATGCTGTACATTATATCCCCGTGACCAATTTATTTTGTAAGTTTGGGAGTTTGTACCTCCTAATCTCCCTAACCTATTTCACTCATCCTTCCATCGTCCTCCCCATTGGAACCACTAGTTCTCTGTATCTGAGTCTGCTTCTGTTTCGTTATTTTTTTTTAGATTCCACATATAAGTGAGATCATAACGTCTTACAGAAAAAAGCTGGTTTGGTGGAACGAACTTTTTTGGCCAACCCAAAGACAACCCAATGTTTGTCTTTCTTGTCTGACTTATTTCACTTAGCATAATACACTCTAGGTTCATCCCTGTTGTCGCAAATGGCAAAATTTCCTCCTTTTTTATAGCTGAATAATGTGTGTGTGTGTGTGTGTGTGTGTGTGTGTGTGTGTGTATCTCACATTTTCTTCATCCATTAATGGACATTTAGGTTGCTTCCATGTCTTGGCTGTTGTAAATAATGCACATGAGGGAGCACATATCTTTTCAAGTTAGTGTTTATTCCTTTGAATAAATACCCAGAAGTGGAATTGTTGGATCATATAGTAGTTCTATTTTTGATTTTTTGAGGAACTTTCATACTGTTTTCCTTAGTGACTGAACCAATTTACATTCCTACCAACAGCATGCAAGGTTGAATTTTTCCCATATCCATGCCAACACTTGTTATTTCTTTTTGATAATCGCCATTCTGACAGGTGTGAGGTGATAACCTCATTGTGTAGCAATCACCTATTCTATGCTAGGCCTGAGGTAGGTACTATAGTAAGTTTTTCCTTATGAGGAATAGCCAGGTCCTCAGGAATAGATATACATACTACTACTATTGTTCTTGTTGTGCTAGCTGTCTTATTTGGGTTATCTGTGTATATGAATCTGGTGATTTATTTTGCTTAAGGAGGAAAGCCCAGGACATAAATAAATGGAATTTAGGAAGCCTTCTCTCCAAAAATGTATGATACACCACCTATATTTTCAAATAAATTATTTATGATGAACTTATTCATTCATTTATTCACCCCAAAATATTTGTGGAATATAATCTACTAGACAGAATCTAACAAGTAAATGAGGATAAAATCCAAAAAATTTTTATTTAAGCTAAAATGTTTCATTACCTATGTAGCCTTATCATGTACAAAGGAAAACTTAATTTTACTGAGGTGGTTTGTGACTGATCTCGCTTTGAGAGTCCTTATTTGGATGGTGGTGGATTTCACTTCACAGTACCTGCAAACAAATGAAGCCACAGTGTGATAAATGAGAGCTGATAGCAAGTGGTCTCAGTGCAAACACATAAGCATGATCATATTATCTCATAGGTGTTTAAGCTATTGAATATTCAGTGATGGCTAAAGTGCCTCTAATTGGGCATCTGTTCATTTTCAAGCTTATTTTTCTGTTATGCAATGTATATTTTGCTCTCTTTTATGGCATTTGGCAATGTGCTTAGACCATTAAACTAAAAGATGCCTTTTCTTTTAATTTTACATTCCTCTTGAGCTCAGCCATATAAAACCATTGAAAAATCATCTGTATTTGGGGGTGAAGAGGAAGAGAGGGCAGAATCTATTATTCAGCTGTTGAGACCTAGTTTTGTAAGGTAGAGTTGTGTTTGAAAGGTGGAATTTGCTGACGTTGTGCTCTAGAGTAGATTTGTTTGTGGTGTTTTCTTTTAAACTTTTAATCGGATCTAATTTTCCTTGTTTCACATAGGCAATACTGTAGACAAGTTCCCAGGTATGTTCCCTAAATGTATTCATGGTATCTGATCAACTAGGAAAGTTTTCACGCTAGAAACATGAAATGATGCTCAGCTTCTTACACCCTCTCTCAGAAGCAGTGAGAAATAAGTTTCTTGGGCCCCAATGGTATTTAGCTGCTGCATCTACTACTTGCAGATCACTGTTATATGCCGTAAGGTACCATCTCAACTTCATGTATGAGATCTTTTTCCCCCTCTTGATAAGACTATTAAGGCCTGTACTTTAGGAAATTGCTTCTGACTGTAGGACAAGGGAGCAGAGCTCGTTTTCTTTTTTTAGTCATTTTTACATGGGAGGTCCTATGTCCTGTGTATTGATTCCAGAGTGTGTTGTTACTGCCATTGTCTCCTTCCTTTGAGTTTCACAAGACTTGGTAATCTTGAGATTCCAGTTTTCAAAGAATTTAGCAAATGAATTCATGGCTCCTAGTGTTGGGAAACTGGTTTGTTGTGGTCCTTGATTTTAACTTTTCTTAAAGGATGGAAACTAAGCAGACTTATGTAGTACAGGTAGGAGATTTAAAGGTCACTGACAGCAGCTGTTGGTCTCCAACATATCCTAGGCAAAATTCCTATTAATTCCTCTGCTTTGGAAAAATATGGTATACCACAGGCTTCTCTTTCAGCTACTTTTCAGCTTAGGAAAGTATACTTCTGGGAGTGTCATCTTTTGTAGAAGGACAAAAAGTTATATTTGTTTTACTAAAAATGTTCAGGGTTGCTCTTCTCCCTCACAATGGACTAATTATCTCATGATATGGTGGGATTCTGTATTTATAAATCCAGGGAACGTATGTTAACAGACATTTTTGATATTGTTGTATTTCTTCCTTTGTAAGTAGTTTGTAGCTTCAGTCTTGTATCCTTGCTGTTGTGTCTATCTCCCTTTTTCCTCTTCTCCTTTCTCACGTGTCCAAACATAGCAGACATGGCCATGATGAGGTATGTGGAATCACTTGTTTGCTGTTTAAAATAAAAAGCAAACTTACTTCATTTTGTTACTGAACCAAACTTGGGTCTGCTTGCCTGCATGCAGTAAAGCCAATCTACTGACACTGGATTGTGGTGAGGGAAAGGGCAGCATTTATTGTAAAGGTGCCAATACAAGGAGGATGGGTGGCTCATGCTCTAAAACCCTAAAGTCTCCGAAGGGTTTCAAAAAAGCTTTTTTAAAGGCAAGGTGAGGGAGGGGTGTCCCAGGATATGTGATCAGCTTTTGCACAGTTCTCTGATTGATTGATGGTGATCAATCCTTAGGTGCCAGATGGTTTGGAGGCTACGTGCTCATAATCATTAAGTAATTTCTTCCTTTGGTGGTGGTTTTAGCATGTAAAAAACTCAGGAAATATGCGTCAGATACTATTATCTTGGTACTTCAGAGAGGAGCTAAGGCAGATGATATGGGGGAGGGGTCTGTCCCAGGAAGACCCTATAGGGTCCTGCTCAGTTACAGGTGGGTCCAGTTAGGACAACTTAGATTTGGCAGGCTATGGGAAACAGGTGGACTTCTTTCTAGTCTGCTAAATTCTCAGGTATGAAATATTTTCTCCAGCTAAATATAGTCACTTCTGTCCTCTCAGCTTTCATCATTCTGTATAAATCACACATTATTCTTTACCTCTTATTGTCTCTTGTTGATATACCCTCAAGGGTTTCAAAAGGTTAAAGGTCTCAGCCTATTTTTAACCAATAAGGATCAGGATTAAGTTTGTCTTCTTTCTCAGAAGTGTTCCCAGTAGCAATATATTTTTTCATTTTCCTGTTTAGCCAACATGGAGGAGATCTGTTTCATGTACTTTCTGTTATGCATCTTATCTTTTTTTTCTTTTCTTTTTTTTTTTTTGGCTGTGCTATGCGGCATGTAGGATCTTAGTTCCCCGACCAGGGATTGAACCTGTGCCCCCTGCATTGGGAGCCCGGAGTCTTAACCACTGGACCGCCAGGGAAGTCCCTGCATCTTATCTTTATTTGAGTAAATACTTGAGTGATAGCTGTGTCTGGGTTTTTTTTTCTGTTGTATTTTGGTTGTGTTAAAGGTTTTATAAGATCAGAATGTCTAGGATTTTTTGTTTGTTTGCTTTGAACTGAACATTACCCTCAGTCATGCCCCATTGTTGCAGGAGAAGGGGGTGTGAGAGAATGGTCATGTCCCAGGTCTTGGGTGAGTTCCTGGGATGAGCTACCAAGTGAGGATTCTTGGCTTCACGTAGGAAAGAATTCTAGGGCGAGCCATAGTAAATGAAAGTTTGTTTAGAGAGAGACACATTCCATAGACAGAATGTAGTCAGTCTCAGAAGGTGAGACCGGGGTCCCAGGCTGTGGGGGTGGTTAGTTTTTAATGGGCTGGGTAATTACATATGCTAACAAGTGGGAGGAATATTCTAACTGTTTTGGAGAAGGGATGGAGATTTCCAGGAACTGGGCCACAGCCCACTTTTTGGCCTTTTGTGGTCAGCCTGGGAACCATCATTGTGCCTATGGGTGTGTCATTTAGCATGCTAATGTGTTACAATAAGCTAATGCATTATAATAAGGCTCAAGGTCTACTGGAAGTCAAATCTTCTGCCATCTTGGGCCTAATTAGGCGGATTAGTTTTTATTGTATCCTCAATGGCTGTGTCATTCTTTTAATGATTTTGCCCTGCCCCCTTCTCTCCTGTCTTACCATGAGCTTGCTGGAAACTTGATCTTTATTGACTCTGCCATCTCAGAAAATAAAGAATATAGGTAAAGCCAAAAAGAATAATTGGAAAATGCTCCTGTGGAACAAAGCTGTCACAGGGCAGAATGATTCAGCAGTTGCTGGCAAGCATTATTTATTGTGAATCCTTAGTGAATTTTTGAAAAAAAAATTTTTTTTTTTTGCCTTTAACAAGCATTACATAGTTTTAAATTTTATTTATTTATTTATTTTTGGCTGTGTTGCTGCGCATAGGCTTTCTCTAGTTGCAGTGAGTGAGGACTACTCTTCATTGCAGTGCATGGGCTTCTCATTTTGGTGGCTTCTCTTGTTGCAGAGCATGGGCTCTAGGCATGTGGGCTTCAGTAGTTGTGGCACGTGGGCTCAGTAGTTGTGGCTCACGGGCTCTAGAGCGCAGGCTCAGTAGTTGTAGTGCATAGGCTTAGCTGCTTCACGGCATGTGGGATCTTCCCGGACCGGGGATCGAACCCATGGCCCCTGCATTGGCAGGCAGATTCTTAACCATTGCACCACCAGGGAAGTCCCACAAGCATTATATTTCAGATACAGATACTGTGATGATATTGATAATACTTTATTTTTATGATGGAATATTTTAAGGAAAATTTGATTTTCATAGAAAATGTACATTTAATTTTATAAATAAGAGTCATTTCCTTAAATTCACAAAAACTCCCCAGAGAGGGGAGAGGGTCTGGAAATGGAGTTAATAATTAATCATGCCTACATGAGGAAGCCTCCATAAAAATCCCAGTGGTATAGAGAGATTCCAGGTTGATGAACACGTGGAGGTGCTGGGAGAGTGGTGTGCCCAGAGAGGGCATGGATGTTCTGTACTCCTTACCTTGTCCTATACATCTCTTGCATCTGATGTTCATCTGTATGCTTTATCATATCCTTTTATAATAAACTGATAAACAGTAAGTAAACTGTCTTCCTGAGTTCTGTGAGCTTCTCTAGTAAATCAATAATAATCATCAATTATAATAATTAATAAGTATTCTGTACATTTTCTAACATAATTCCCATAACATTTGTATTATTTGGTAGTGTATTTTTCTTCCTTGAAACTTGGCTTTTATATTTCAGCACAAATGTTTCCACATTAATTAGTGTCATGTTTGTATTTGTCTTGTCAGTTCTAATCATTTGTTTAAACTGAGATTTCCCTATTTTAAAATCATTACTCTGTTGATAGGAGCGGATGTGTTTGAATTTCACAAATATATATGTATTTTGTATTTTTAAAACGTGGAATATTAATTGGCCAGAAACTGTAATCTCTAGGTGGGCAGAGAATATGTCTCTTATTCACCATTGGAGTCTTTGATGCCTCACACAGTGATTAATAAGTATTTGTCTAATGAATGAGTTATAGTCTAGTCTCTCAGAATATTTTCCCATCAAGAGTTTTCACCCAGACAGTTTTCATTCCTTTAAGCCACAACTGATCATCTCTAATAATGTAATTAATAAATACGCTATTATTTTTTCTTACGTGTGAACCTTAGTGTCTATTCAGAAAATTGAAGCCTATATATAATGGCTTACAAATGGGCCACAGTGGGGTTTTCTCCCCTTTTCCTAACATTTTATTATGAAAATTTTCACACCGAAAAGTTAGTATTATACAGTAAATCCCTATATACTCACCACCTGATGCTACAGTTAACATTTTAATATACTTGCTTTATTAAATATCTGTTCATCTAACCACCCTCTGTCTCTGTCAGTCCATCTTCTTTTATTTATACGCTTCAGGGAAGTTTCATTTCACACCCAAAACTTCAGAATTTATCTACAGTGTTTATAAAATAGTATGCTTTTGGAGTATGACTATTTGAAATTATATGTCATCATTTGGAACAGATAATTGTTTGGAAAATTAAATTCTATCATCTTACTTTATTTTCCGTACTTAGATTGGAATGGCAGATGAGAAAGGGAAAAAACCAACTTAGATCTGTATAATTTTGTATAGTTTACAAAGAATTTTCATGTGTATTATCTAATTTGATCCAATATTATTATTAATAATAGTAGGTAACAGTTACTGAATGCTTTCTTTGGTGCCAGGTACTGTGGCAAGTTTACCTTTAATGAAGGTACTATGCTAAATTATATTATCCCACTGATATTTGGTTGTCATATTTATTTTTCAGATGGATTGATTTGTTCATTTAAATATTTTTTAGCCCTGTCACACGCCTTTTTAAAATTCACATTTGTTAGCTGCTGCTATGTTTAGACTGAAGTCATCAGTGTTTGGGTTCCTGAGCACAAAAACATTTTCTTGGCTGTTGTACCTTTATATGTTGCTATTTATAATATTTGATCGTAATTTAGGAAGAATTGCTGAAAATCTTCCTGTGTTCTTTGTTTATCTCTTGTAAATCAGTCTCTAAAATCCAAAATGTTGCATGACTTTAAAGACAAATGGATTATATGAGAATCTGCATCTAATAGCTACTTCCCCTTATATTATGAATTATTAATATTTCTATGAATAATAATAGTGTTTTTTGTATTTATGATGTGCCAGATACTGTAATTTATATCCACTTAACAATCCTGTAAGAGTTGAGGAAACTGGACACAGAAGGGTTAAATGACTTGTCCTGAATTCATATGGCCAGTAAATGAAAAATCCAGGGTATGAATGTTTCAGCTCCTAAGTCCTTGTGTTTGACCACTACCCTAGTGTTTTGCATAGTATATGTGTGTTCCTCAGACCATCCACATCATAATTTCCTTAGGTGACTGTTAGAGGTGCAGATTCCTGAGCCTCATGATACATCTACTGAGTCTCTCTGTGGATTAAATATGTTTTTTAGTCATTCAGTTGATTCTTATGTACACTAAAGTTTGAGAACCTCTGTGCTATGCCATCCTATAAGCATTACCATGTTTTAATCTCTATTAGCCTAGAAAGATAGCCAGAATCATTCTTATTCTTGGAGTACATGACATTTTGGATTGATCTTTATGCTTTTGTCTTTACTTCAAGATTGTCATGGATTTTAAGCACCCAGATGGTGTCACAGTGCCTGTTATGCTGCCTTGTAGGAGTTTGCTGGTGATGACAGGAGAATCTAGATACCTTTGGACCCATGGGTATGTACTGAAATGACCTTGATGACAGGATACCTTTTGCTTTGTGGGAGTTCTCATTCTTTTCTTCCTGAGCCACCAGAACCATGCTCCAGGCTTGCACATTGAGGCTTCTGGGTTTAAAACCCCAGGGACATCTATGGCTTTTTTTAAACTTTTTATTTTGAAAAAAATTCAAATTTAAAGAAAAGTTGTAAGCATAATATGGTTAATTCCCTTCACCTTTCACATAGATTTACAAATTGTGAATATTTTGCTATGCATTTTCTCTCTCACATGTTATCATTATTATTATTTTTGCTGAATCATTTGAGAGTAAGTTGCAGCCATCATGACTTTACCCTTACATGCTTCATTGCATATTTTTATTTTTTAATTTTTTTAATTTATAAATTTTTTTAATTTATTTTTTTTTGGAAGGTGTTGGGGGTAGGAGTTTATTAATTTTATTTATTTATTTTTGCTGTGTTGGGTCTTCGTTTCTGTGCGAGGGCTTTCTCTGGTTGTGGCAGGCAGGGGCCACTCTTCATCGTGGTGCACGGGCCTCTCACTATCATGGCCTCTCTTGTTGCGGAGCACAGGCTCAGTAGTTGTGGCTCACAGGCCTAGTTGCTCCGTGGCATGTGGGATCTTCCCAGACCAGGGCTCGAACCCGTGTCCCCTGCATTAGCAGGCAGATTCTCAACCACTGCGCCACCAGGGAAGCCCATTCATTGCATATTTTTAAAGAGCAAGGACATTGTCTGTATCAGGGGTTGGCAAACAATGGCTCGTGAGTCAAATTCAGCCCTTATTTTTACAAAGCTCTTGAACTAAAACTGGTTTTACATTTTTAAGTGGTTGTAAAGAACAAAACCAAAAAAGAATATGTGGTAGAGACTGTATGTGGCTCTCTGTGCCTGTAATATTTACTATATGGCCCTGTTATAGAAAAAGTTTGCCAGTCCCTGTTTTATGAAACTGCAGTGTAAGCCTCAAATTCAGGAAATTCAACATTGTAAAATACTCTTATCATACTCTTATACAATCCATCATGAAATTGTGCTAGTTGTACTTTATAGCATTGTCAAAGAAAAACCAGACCCTGACAGTAGTTAAAGCAGCAAATCCAGATTTTACTCAGGAACTATTGCAACAGGGGAAAAGAGACCTCAGTATAGGAGTGGGCTCAATTTCAATACAAAAAGGAGAAATGGAGTTTTATAGGCAAGGAGCCTGGGATTGGGAATGGGGCAGTGTGGGTGGATAGAAAACTACTAAGAGGAAACATCAGTGGCAAGGGGGAATTCTGGCTAAACCAACCATAAGATTCTTGCTGAAGGCAGGCCAGGACGATCAGACATCACCTGGGGGAAAGATGCGGGTAAGGAATTTGGTCAGATACCAAGGATGATCAGATATCGAGGGTGGGGGATTCGGGCTAAACTGACTTAGCAGGATTCTTGCTAAAATGGGGCTAGATCTAGAACATACCCAAGGATAGGGCCTATTTGGGCTCAGAGGAACCTGAGTAAAGTTTGGTCACGGAGAGAATCTGTCAGTACCTCTTGGTAAGTTTTCCCTCTGATCTAGGATTTGGCCTATTAACCTGCATTACACTTAGTTGTCAATTCTCTTTAGTCTTCTTTAATTTGAAACAATTCCTCAACTTTTCTTTGTCTTTCATGACATTCATGCTTTTAAGAAGGCCAGTTGTTTTACAGAATGACCCTCAATTTGAGTTTGTTCGATTGAATCTAATCTGAAGGAAATGGGTTATTCACTTTTGGCAGGAATGAATCCTTAGCCTTTTGAGGTGGAAGCATCACACTGCTAAAATTTACATATATTGTCACTTAAAATACTTCTGAGCTCTGTACTTATTAATACTGCCCTGGTTGGAGATTTTAGCTGATGCATTTTTATAAAAATTCAAGGAAGTGAACATGTAAATGAATTTGTAACCTGTCTTAAATGAACCATAAAAACAGATGGCCTGATTTTGTGCACTAAGGATTAAATTTGCCTGATTTCTTTTTCACAGCCATTTAAAATATTTTTAACTTTCAGTAATTGAAAATGGTGATGCGATCTAGTGGTGTTTAAAGTATTCCTGTAATTTTGAGAATATTCACATTTTCTTTTGTTTTAGGTTCAAGGATTTTTACTATTGGTACCATTTAAACTTAAGAATAATAGCAGTACAACAAATACAAAATAAGAAATTACTTTCTATAGGCCTATGTTATGAAAATATTTTAATTTGTTCTGGGTAATAGTATAGATTACTTCTCCTAAACATCATCTTCATCAGATTATTTTCTTGTTAAATGTTAGGAGTAGGATCTCTGGAAGATTGACTTGCAGGTTAATATTTATTTTTAAACCTTTCTCTAGAATCAAAATTTTCTATAATAATTTCAGGGGAAAAAGAACCTTCAGTATTATTTTTAAAGGCTTCCACTGATACCCGTTATCTGTAATGTGATTTGTGTGTGTGTGTGTGTGTGTGTGTGTCAAGAAAAGAGAGAGAAGGAGGGAGGGAAGGGAAGGGAAGACACACAGAAACAGGAACAGAGAGAGACTGACCAAACAAATGGTATATCAACTACTGACGGGTTCCTTGGAATCTGGATGGAAGGGAAGATAAATTGAAAAAGCACATTTAGTGCACTTAAAAATACATATAAACTATAGAAATAAACCTTGATTAAAAATATTTTGATCTCTGTGCTAAAAAAGCACTAGAAAGCACTACTGAAGAAGGTTGTTGATTAACGCGGCCAATTCCAAATACTTTTAATTTGATACATAGTTTACTATTCTAGCCAGCAGGCCCTAAATCAAATATGGCAAACTGGCAACACATGGGTCAAATATAGCAGTCAGGCTGTTTGGCTGGTGTGGTAGTGCTCAATGTTGTAGCATTTTAAAAAATTGGTTACACGTGAAAATTAGGAGCTTTTACACAAGAATCTGAATTTTCAGCTTCTTTTGAAAATTGAGAAGATCTGAAACCACAGTATCTTTTGGCAGCAGTAGCTGAGACTATCAATGGCCTTCTATAGGTGAGACCTACATTTTCAGATTCTCTAGAGTTCCTACCACTTTCTATGACTCCCTGAACTACGGCTGAGTATCAGTTGTCATTTATCACTGTGCTTGTACTGTTGTTTTTATCTTATAACAGAGTTAAGTGAAAATTAAATATTTCTTAAACTCATGTCTGTTTTAAAAGTGGGGGAAAAAGGTAGAATGAGCAGGAACATGTGTTTTAAGAAAAATGGAAGAGAACACTTTGTTTTTTTAAATGAAGACAATTCCTATGTTTTTAATGGCAAACAATATATTTCTAAACAAATCTACCTGCTTCGCTCATTTATGTTAGTTGACTAGCCTTGGGTTGCATTAGTTCACGAGTTTGTGTGAGCTCTCCTTTTAAATTATTTTTGGAGCATTTTCTTTGTGCCAGGCATTGTCTAAAAGCTTTACATATATTAACTGATTTAACTCATATTGTCACAGTGGAAAGTTTTTTTCGTGGTTTTGTCCCCATTTTTAAAGGAAATTGGAGCATAACTGGTACAAAGTTACAAAACCATTAAAGGGCAGACACAAGATCAGAAAGCCAGGGAGTCTGGCTTCAGGATCTGTGATCTTAACCATACCGTTATAGCTAAACTTGTTTGCTCCCTTTCATCTGAATTTATACAGTGCCTTGTAGCCTTCAGACTTTTGTCAACTCTTAATGCAATAAATTTCCTTTTCCCTTCCATTCACTTGTTTTTAACATGTAGCTCAACTTTTATTTCCCTTATAATGTATAAAGCTTTTTCTGACTGCAGTAGCCTGAAATAATTTCTCTCTTAACTCCTAAAGACTGTATTGTCTCCTACTGGCTTGTGATGTCTTTTCTGTTGTATTGAACTGTTATTTAAATCTATAAAAATGTTTTTATCTTTTTTTTTTTTTTTTTTTTTTTTGCCGTACACGGACCTCTCACTGTTGTGGCCTTTCCCGTTGTGCAGCACAGGCTCCAGACGCGCAGGCTCAGTGGCCATGGCTCATGGGCCTAGCCACTCCGCGGCATGTGGGATCTTCCCGGACCGGGGCATGAACCCACGTCCCTTGCATCTGCAGGCGGACTCTCAACCACTGCGCCACCAGGGAAGCCCTGTTTTTATCTTTTTATTTAATATTTTCCCAACTAGATTATAATTTAAGTACAGGGGGAAAAAAGATGTTCAGAGACATGTAAAGAATTAATTATTTTTAACATATGGATTACCTCTTCCCAGAAATCTGAGATTGGTACCCAAAGCAGTAAGTACTGCTTGACCTTTGCCTAAGATTTAACTCTAGGCAAGTGAAGTAATTGACTTCAGAGAGCCATTATAGAGAACTACTTAGTACCCAAGAGAGAATTGCTAATAAGAGTTTCAAGATATTCATTGTTCTAAAATATCTTGACTTTTGTTCAACACCATAGTTTTAATCATTTTCAGCTATGAGAGTAACAATCATATAATTTCAGGCATTTTTTGCTTGCTTTTACTTCTAAAAAATTGCTTTTAGCATGAGCTCTTTTAAAAGAGCCATTCTCCCAACTTGTTTTATGAGACTGGCATTACCCTGACACCAAAATTTGTTAAGGACATTACAATAAAATAAAATTATAGACCAGTATCTCTCAGAGAAGGTAAAAGTCCTTGACAAAATATTAGAAAATCCAATCCTGCAATATATAAAAAAGAAAACACATCAAGACTAAGTGGAGTTTATCCCAGGATTGTAAGATAGGTTTAACATTTGGAAACCGAACATTAAAAGAACAAAAGAGAAAAAGTATATAATCATGTCATCTTGATTGATGCAGAAAATGTATTTGACAGAATTCAGCATCCACTCATGATAAAAACTTGGCAAACTAGGATAAGAAGGAAACTTCTTCAGTCTGATAAAGGGCATCAATGAAAAACCCACAGGCAACATCATACTTAGTGATAAAATATTGAATGCTTTTTCCTGAAATATTGAACATGGCAGGGATTTCTGCTCTCATCACTTCTATTTAATATTGTATTGGATGTCTTAGTATAATAATCCAAGAGAAAGAAGTGAAAATCATATGTATTTGAAAGGAAGAAGTAAAACTCT
Organism: Phocoena phocoena; assembly: GCF_963924675.1. Classification (NCBI taxonomy): domain Eukaryota; kingdom Metazoa; phylum Chordata; class Mammalia; order Artiodactyla; family Phocoenidae; genus Phocoena; species Phocoena phocoena. The sequence continues at coordinate 25,420,880 of NC_089226.1, forward strand.
TTATGATCGTAGATGTAGAAAATCCTAGGAAATCTACAAAGTACTAGAATTAATAACTAAATATAGCATACAGGTTTGTAGCATACAGGGTCAATAATCAAAAATTAATTTTGGGCTTCCCTGGTGGCGCAGTGGTTGAGAGTCCGCCTGCCGATGCAGGGGACATGGGTTCGTGCCCCGGTCCGGGAAGATCCCACATGCCGCGGAGCGGCTAGGCCCGTGAGCCATGGCCGCTGAGCCTGCACGTCCAGAGTCTGTGCTCTGCAGTGGGAGAGGCCACAACAGTGAGAGGCCTGCGTACAGCAAAAAAAAAAAAATAATAATTTTGGGGGAAAGAAATAAAATCCTTTTTAAAATAGTATCAAGACCTTGTTACCAAAACAAACTTGGGTTCACTTGCCCACACGCAGTAAAAGCCAGTCTACTGACATCAGGTTGTGGGTGAAGGAAAGTGGAGCATTTATTGTTGGGCACTGTACAACGAATCCGGACAGCTAGTGCTCAAAAAGCCCAAACTCCTCAATGGGTTTCAGCAAAGTTTTGTTTTGTTTTTTTCAGTATGCGGGCCTCTCACTGTTGTGGCCTCTCCTGTTGCGGAGCACAGGCTCCGGACGTGCAGGCTCAGAGGCCATGGCTCACGGGCCTAGCCAGTCTATGGCATGTGGGACCCTCCCAGACCGGGGCACGAACCCGTGTCCCCTGCATCAGCAGGCGGACTCTCAACCACTGCGCCACAAGGGAAGGCCCAGCAAAGTATTTTTAAAGGCAGGGTGAGTGAGGGGCATCCCAGGATATGTGATCAGCCTGTGCACAGTTCTCTGATTGGTTGATGTTGAAGTAACAGGGTGGTGTCACAGGGGTTAATATTATCAATCCTTAGGTGCCAGTAGGTCATGGGTGCTCATGGTCATCAAGTAGTTAATTTCTTTCATTTAGTAGGGGTTTTAGCATCTGTAAAACAATTCAGGAAATGTGCATCAGATACTATTATCTAGGTACTTCAGAGAGGAGCTAAAAGCAGAGGATATGGGGGAGGGATCTGTCTGGGGAAGACCACATAAGGTCCTGCTCGGTTACAACCTGTGAAATACTTCTTTTCCAATACTCTGAATTTATTAGTTTCAAAAATAAACAGTTTCGGGCTTCCCTGGTGGCGCAGTGGTTGAGAGTCCGCCTGCCGATGCAGGAGACACGGGTTTGTGCCCCGGTCCGGGAAGATCCCACATGCCACGGAGCAGCTGGGCCCGTGAGCCATGGCCGCTGAGCCTGCGCGTCCGGAGCCGCTGAGCCTGCGCATCCGGAGCCTGTGCTCCGCAACGGGAGAGACCACAACAGTGAGAGGCCCGCGTACTGAAAAAAAAAAAAAAAAAAAAAAAAAAAATAGTTTCAGAAGCTGTCAGCCTGGAAATTCTGATTTTTTAATTAAGATTTTATTTATATATAACACTGTATTAGTTCCAGATGTACAGCATACTGATTCTCTCTATGTATATATTGCAAAACGGTCAACACAATAAGTCTAGTTAACATCCATCACCACACAGTTACAAATTTGTTTTTCTTTTATTGGGAACTTTTATGATATACTCTCTTAGCAACTATCAAATATGCAATACAGTATTATTAACTATAGACACCGTTATAGCACCCGGACTTATTTACTTTATTACAGGAAGTTTATACCTTTTGACCACATTTACCATTTCACACACCTTCCCCCACCCAACTTCACCCCACCCCACCCACCTCACAAACCACCAATCTGTTTTCTGTATGTATAAGTTTGTTTTATTTTTGTTTTACATTCCACGTGTAAGTGAGATCATATGATACTTTTCTTTCTTTCTCTGACTTATTTCAGTTAGCATAATGCCCAGTTGTTTCCATGTCTTGGCTATTGTAAATAATGCTGCAATGAACATAGGGGGTACAGATATCTTTTTTCTTTTTTTTTTTTTTTTTGCGGTACGTGGGCTTCTCACTGTTGTGGCCTCTCACATTGCGGAGCACAGGCTCCGGACGCGCAGGCCCAGCGGCCACGGCCCACAGGCCCAGCCACTCCGCGGCATGTGGGATCCTCCTGGACCGGGGCATGAACCTGCGTCCCCTGCATTGGCAGGTGGACCCCCAACCACTGCGCCACCAGGGAAGCCCCCAGGTATCTTTTTAAGTTAGTCTTTTTGTTTCCTTCAGATAAATACCCAGAAGTGGAATTGCTTTGTTATATGGTAGTTATATTAAAATTTTTTGAGGAATCTCCATACTGTTCTGTAAGGGTTGCACCAATTTATATAACCACCAACAGTGTACAAGGATTGTCTTTTCTACACATCCTTGCCAACACTCCTTATTTTTGTCTTTTTGATAATAGCCATTCTTTTTTTTTCACAATTTTTTTAACATCTTTATTGGAGTATAATTGCTTTACATTGTTGTGTTAGTTGCTGCTGTATAACAAAGTGAATCATCCCCATATCCCCTCCCTCTTGTGTCTCCCTCCCACCCTCCCTATCCCACCCCTCTAGGTGGTCACAAAGCACAAGCTGATCTCCCTGTGCTATGCAGCTGCTTCCCAATAGCTATCTGTTTTACATTTGGTAGTGTATATATGTCAATGCCTTTCTCTCACTTAGTCTCAGCTTACCCTTCCCCCTCCCTGTGTCCTCAAGTCGATTCTCTACGTCAGCATCTTTATTCCTGTCCTCCCCCTGGTTCTTCAAAACCATTTTTTTTTTTAGATTCTATATATATGTGTTAGCATATGGTATTTGTTTTTCTCTTTCTGACTTACTTCACTCTGTATGACAGACTCTAGGTCCATCCACCTCACTACAAATAACTCAATTTTGTTTCTCTTTATGGCTGAGTAATATTCCATTGTATGTACGTGCCACATCTTCTTTATCCATTCATCTGTCAATGGACACTTAGGTTGCTTCCATGTCCTGGCTGATAATAGCCATTCTAATAGGTATAAGCTGATAATCTCATTCTGGCTTTGATTTGCATTTCACTGATTAGTGATGTTGAGCACCTTTTCATATACCCATTAGCCATCTGTATGTTTTCTTTGGAAAAATATCTATTCAGATCTTCTGCCTATTATTGAGTTCTTGATCTTTTTTTTTTTTTTGCAGTGGCACATAGATTAAACCGTAGTCAGTTGTTTTCTATTTTCCCTTTAATTTACACTAGAATTCTATAGATAATAAATTTCATCTTAACTTGATCATATTTTTATCATGTTTGCTTTTTTTTAAAACCAGGTTTATCTTTTAGCCTTCCTACTAGTTTTGTAAGTGGTTGATCTACTACCTTTACTGTATATTTGCCTTTACCAATGAGATTTTACCTTTCACAGTTTTCATATTTCTTATGGTCTTTTCTGCTTAGAAAAGTCCCTTTAGCCTTTCTTGCAAAGCTGCCTTGGTGGTGCTAAACTCTTTTAGCTTTTGCTTGTCTGTAAAACTTTTTAACTCTCAAGTCTGGATGAAAGCTTTGCTGGGTAGAGTATTCTTGGTTGTAGATTTTTCCCTTTCATCATTTTAAATATATTATGTCACTCCCTTCTGGACTGCAGAGTTTCTGCTGAATAGTCAGCTTATAACCTTATGGGAGTTCCCTTGTATGTAACTTGTTGCTTTCCCCTTGCTGCTTTTAATATTCTCTCTTTATCATTATTTTTTGCCATTTTAATTACAGTGTGTCTGGGTGTGGTCCTCTTTAGGTTGCTCCTGTTTGGGACTCTCTGTGCTTCCTGCACCGGGACGTCTGTTTCCTTTCCCAGGATAGGGACGTTTTCAGCTCTTGTGTCTTCAAATATGTTCTCTGCCCCTTTCTGTCTCTTTTCTCCTCTGGGACCCCTATAGTGTGAATATTAGTGCAATTGATGTGTCTCAGAGGTCTCTTAAACTGTCCACATTTCTTTTTTTTTTTTTTAACATCTTTATTGGAGTATAATTGCTTTACAATGGTGTGTTAGTTTCTGCTTTATAACAAAGTGAATCAGTTATACATATACATATGTTCCCATATCTCTTCCCTCTTGCGTCTCCCTCCCTTCCACCCTCCTTATCCCACCCCTCCAGGCAGTCACAAAGCACCAAGCTGATCTCCCTGTGCTATGCGGCTGCTTCCCACTAGCTATCTACCTTACGTTTGTTAGTGTATATATGTCCATGCCTCTCTCTCGCTTTGTCACAGCTCACCCTTCCCCCTCCCCATATCCTCAAGTCCGTACTCCAGTAGGTCTGTGTGTTTATTCCTGTCTTACCCCTAGGTTCTTCATGACATTTTTTTCCCTTAAATTCCATATATATGTGTTAGCATGCAGTATTTGTCTTTCTCTTTCTGACTTACTTCACTCTGTATGACAGACTCTAGGTCCATCCACCTCATTACAAATAGCTCAATTTCGTTTCTTTTTATGGCTGAGTAATATTCCATTGTATATATGTGCCACATCTTCTTTATCCATTCATCTGATGATGGGCACTTAGGTTGTTTCCATCTCCGGGCTATTGTAAATAGAGTTGCAATGAACATTTTGGTACATGACTCTTTTTGAATTATGGTTTTCTCAGGGTATATGCCCAGTAGTGGGATTGCTGGGTCATATGGTAGTTCTGTTTGTAATTTTTTAAGGAACCTCCATACTATTCTCCATAGTGGCTGTACCAATTCACATTCCCACCAGCAGTGCAAGAGTGTTCCCTTTTCTCCACACCCTCTCCAGCATTTATTGTTTCTAGATTTTTTGATGATGGCCATTCTGACTGGTGTGAGATGATATCTCATTGTAGTTTTGATTTGCATTTCTCTAATGGTTAATGATGTTGAGCATTCTTTCATGTCTTTGTTGGCAGTCTGTATATCTTCTTTCGAGAAATGTCTGTTTAGGTCTTCTGCCCACTTTTGGATTGGGTTGTTTGCTTTTTTGTTATTGAGCTGCATGAGCTGCTTGTAACTTCTGGAAATTAATCCTTTGTCAGTTGCTTCATTTGCAAATATTTTCTCCCATTCTGAGGGTTGTCTTTTGGTCTTGTTTAGGGTTTCCTTTGCTGTGCAAAAGCTTTGAAGTTTCATTAGGTCCCATTTGTTTATTGTTGTTTTTATTTCCATTTCTCTAGGAGGTGGGTCAAAAAGGATCTTGCTGTGATTTATGTCATAGAGTGTTCTGCCTATGTTTTCCTCTAAGAGTTTGATAGTTTCTGGCCTTACATTTAGGTCTTTAATCCATTTTGAGCTTATTTTTGTGTCTGGTGTTAGGGAGTGATCTAATCTCATACTTTTACATGTACCTGTCCAGTTTTCCCAGCACCACTTATTGAAGAGGCTGTCCTTTCCCCACTGTACATTCCTGCCTCCTTTATCAAAGATAAGGTGACCATATGTGCATGGGTTTATCTCTGGGCTTTCTATCCTGTTCCATTGATCTATCTTTCTGTTTTTGTGCCAGTACCACACTGTCTTGATTACTGTAGCTTTGTAGTATAGTCTGAAGTCAGGGAGCCTGATTCCTCCAGCTCCGTTTTTCGTTCTCAAGATTGCTTTGGCTATTCGGGGTCTTTTGTGTTTCCATACAAATTGTGAAATTGTTTGTTCTAGTTCTGTGAAAAATGCCAGTGGTAGTTTGATAGGGATTGCATTGAATCTGTAGATTGCTTTGGATAGTAGAGTCATTTTCACAATGTTGATTCTTCCTATCCAAGAACATGGTATATCTCGCCATCTGTTTGTATCATCTGTAATTTCTTTCATCAGTGTCTTATAATTTTCTGCATATAGGTCTTTCGTCTCCTTAGGTAGGTTTATTCCTAGATATTTTATTCTTTTTGTTGCAATGGTAAATGGGAGTGTTTTCTTGATTTCACATTCAGATTTTTCTCATTAGTGTAGAGGAATGCCAGAGATTTCTGTGCATTAATTTTGTATCCTGCAACTTTACCAAATTCATTGATTAGCTCTAGTAGTTTTCTGGTAGCATCTTTAGGATTCTCTATGTATAGTATCATGTCATCTGCAAACAGTGACAGCTTTACTTCTTCTTTTCCAATTTGGATTCCTTTTATTTCCTTTTCTTCTCTGATTGCTGTGGCTAAAACTTCCAAAACTATGTTGAATAAGAGTGGTGACAGTGGGCAACCTTGTCTTATTCCTGATCTTAGTGGAAATGCTTTCAGTTTTTCAGCATTGAGGATGATGTTGGCTGTGGGTTTGTCATATATGGCCTTTATTATGTTGAGGAAAGTTCCTTCTATGCCTACTTTCTGCAGGGTTTTTATCATAAATGAGTGTTGAATTTTGTCGAAAGATTTCTCTGCATCTATTGAGATAATCATATGGTTTTTCTCCTTCAATTTGTTAATATGGTTTATCACATTGATTGATTTCTGTATATTGAAGATTCCTTGCATTCCTGGAATAAACCCCACTTGATCATGGTGTATGATCCTTATAATGTGCTGTTGGATTCTGTTTGCTAGTATTTTGTTGAGGATTTTTGCATCTATGTTTATCAGTGATATTGGCCTGTCGTTTTCTTTCTTCATGACATCCTTGTCTGGTTTTGAATCAAGGTGATGGTGGCCTTGTAGAATGAATTTGGGAGTGTTCCTCCCTCTGCTATATTTTGGAAGAGTTTGAGAAGGATAGGTGTTAGCTCTTCTCTAAATGTTTGATAGAATTCGCCTGTGAAGCCATCTGGTCCTGGGATTTTGTTTGTTAGAAGATTTTTAATCACAGTTTCAATTTTTAGTGCTTGTGATTGGTCTGTTCATATTTTCTATTTCTTCCTGATTCAGTCTTAGCAGGTTGTGCATTTTTAAGAATTTGTCCATTTCTTCCAGGTTGTCCATTTTATTGGCATAGAGTTGCTTGTAGTAATCTCTCATGATCTTTTGTATTTCTGCAGTGTCAGTTGTTACTTCTTTTTCATTTCCAATTCTGTTGATTTGAGTCTTCTCTCTTTTTTTCTTGATGAGTCTGGCTAATGGTTTATCTATTTTGTTTATCTTCTCAAAGAACTAGCTTTAAGTTTTATTGATCTTTGCTATTGTTTCCTTCATTTCTTTTTCATTTATTTCTGATATGATTTTTATGATGTCTTTCCTTCTGCTAGCTTTGGGGTTTTTTGTTCTTCTTTCTCAGATTGCGTTAGGTGCAAGGTTAGGTTGTTTATTCGAGGTGTTTTCTGTTTCTTAAGGTGGGCTTCTATTGCTATAAAGTTCCCTCTTAGAACTGCTTTTGCTGCATCCCATAAGTTTTGGGTCATCGTGTCTCCATTGTTATTTGTTTCTAGGTATTTTTTGATTTCCTCTTTGATTTCTCCAGTGATCGCTTCGTTATTAAGTAGTGTATTGTTTAGCCTCCATGTGTTTGTTTTTTTACAGATCTTTTCCTGTAATTGATATCTAGTCCCATAGCGTTGTTGTCGGAAAAGATACTTGATACACTTTCAATTTTCTGAAATTTACCAAGGCTTGATTTATGACCCAAGATATGATCTATCCTGGAGAATATTCCATGAGCACTTGAGAAAAATGTGTATTCTGTTGTTTTTGGATGGAGTGTCCTATAAATATCAATTAAGTCCATCTTGTTTAATGTATCATTTAAAGCTTGTGTTTCCTTATTTATTTTCATTTTGGATGATCTGTCCATTGGTGAAAGTGGGGTGTTAAAGTCCCCTACTATGAATGTGTTACTGTCGATTTCCCCTTTTATGGCTGTTAGTATTTGCCTTATGTATTGAGGTTCTCTTATGTTGGGTGCATAAATATTTACAATTGTTATATCTTCTTCTTGGATCAATCCCTTGATCATTATGTAGTGTCCTTCTTTGTCTCTTCTAATAGTCCCTATTTTAAAGTCTCTTTTGTCTGATATGAGAATTGCTACTCCAGCTTTCTTTTGGTTTCCATTTGCGTGGAATATCTTTTTCCACCCCCTTACTTTCAGTCTGTATGTGTCTCTAGGTCTGAAGTGGGTCTCTTGTAGACAGCATATATATGGGTCTTGTTTTTGTATCCATTCAGCGTCTTTTGGTGGGAGCATTTAGTCCATTTACATTTAAGGTAATTATCGATATGTATGTTCCTATTCCCATTTTCTAAATAGTTTTGGGTTCGTTATTGTAGGTCTTTTCCTTCTCTTGTGTTTCTTGCCTAGAGAAGTTCCTTTAGCATTTGTTGTAAAGCTGGTTTGGTGGTGCTGAACTCACTCAGCTTTTGCTTGTCTGTAAAGGTTTTAATTTCTCCATCAAATCTGAGTGAGATCCTTGCTGAGTTGAGTAATCTTGGTTGCAGGTTTTTCTCCTTCATCACTTTAAATATGTCCTGCCACTCCCTTCTGGCTTGCAGAGTTTCTGCTGAAAGATCAGCTGTTAACCTTATGGGGATTCCCTTGTGTGTTATTTGTTGTTTTTCCCTTGCTGCTTTTAATATGCTTTCTTTATATTTAATTTTTGACAGTTTGATTAATATGTGTCTTGGCCTATTTCTCCTTGGATTTATCCTGTATGGGACTCTCTGTGCTTCCTGGACTTGATTAACTATTTTCTTTCCCATATTTGGGAAGTTTTCAACTATAATCTCTTCAAATATTTTCTCAGTCCCTTTCTTTTTCTCTTCTTCTTCTGGAACCCCTATAATTTGAATGTTGGTGCGTTTAATGTTGTCCCAGAGGTCTCTGAGACTGTCCTCAGTTCTTTTCATTCTTTTTTCTGCTCTGCAGTAGTTATTTCCACTATTTTATCTTCCAGGTCACTTATCCGTTCTTCTGCCTCAGTTATTCTGCTATTGATCCCTTCTAGAGTATTTTTAATTTCATTTATTGTGTTGTTCATCGTTGTTTGTTTCATCTTTAGTTCTTCTAGTTCCTTGTTAAATGTTTCTTGCATTTTGTCTATTCTATTTCCAAGATTTTGGATCATCTTTACTATCATTATTCTGAATTCTTTTTCAGGTAGACTGCCTATTTCCTCTTCATTTGTTAGGTCTCGTGGGTTTTTATCTTGCTCCTTTGTCTGCGGTGTGTTTTTCTGTCTTCTCATTTTGCTTATCTTACTGTGTTTGGGGTCTCCTTTTTGCAGGCTGCAGGTTCGTAGTTCCCATTGTTTTTGGTGTCTGTCCCCAGTGGCTAAGGTTGGTTCAGTGGGTTTTGTAGGCTTCCTGGTGGAGGGGACTAGTGCCTGTGTTCTGGTGGATGAAGCTGGATCTTGTCTTTCTGGTGGGCAGGTCCACGTCTGGTGGTGTGTTTTGGGGTGTCTGTGGACTTATTATGATTTTAGGCAGCCTCTCTGCTAATGGGTGGGGTTGTGTTCCTGTTTTGCTAGTTGTTTGGCATAGGGTGTCCAGCACTGTAGCTTGCTGGTCGTTGAAGCTGGGTGCTGGCGTTGAGATGGAGATCTCTGGGAGATTTTCGCCATTTGATATTATGTGAAGCTGGGAGGCCTCTTGTTGACCAGTGTCCTGAAGTTGGCTCTCCCACCTCAGAGGCACAGCACTGACTCCTGGCTGCAGCACCAAGAGCCTTTCATCCACACAGCTCAGAATAAAAGGGAGAAAAAGTAGAGAGAAAGAATTAGTAGAAGTAGGAAGAAAGAGAGAAAGGAAGGAAGGAAGGAAGGAAGGAAGAAGAAAAGGAAAGAAAGAAAGACAGGGAGGGAGGGAGGGGACGAGGGAGGGAGGGAGGGAGGGACGGTGGGAGGATGGAAGGAAGGAAGGAAGGAGGGAAGGAAGGAAAAAAGAAAAGATAAAGTAAAGTAAAATATAATAAAGTTATTAAATTAAAAAATAATTATTAAGAAAAAAAATTTTTTTTAAATGGACGGATAGAACCTTAGGACAAATGGTGGAAGCAAAGCTATAGAGACAAAATCTCAAAGAGAAGCATACACATACATACTCAGAAAAAGAGGAAAAGGGGAAAAAATCATAAATCTTGCTCTCATAGTCCACCTCCTCAATTTGGGATGATTCGTTGTCTAAAGGAGGGAAGGACGAAGGAAAGAAAGAAAGAGAGAGAGAGAGAGAAAGAAAGAAGATAAAATAAAGTTATTACAATCAATAATAATTATTAAGAAAAAAAACGGACGAATAGAACCCTAGGACAAATGGTGGAAGCAAAGCTATACAGACAAAATCTCGCACAGAAGCATACACATACACACGCACAAAAAGAGTGAAAGGGGAAAAATTCCTAAATTTTGCTCTCAAAGGTCACCTTCTCAATGTGGGATGATTTGTTGTCTATTCATATATTCCACAGATGCAGGGTACATCAAGTTGATTGTGGAGCTTTAATCCGCTGCTTCTGAGGCTGCTGGGAGAGATTTCACTTTCTCTTCTTTGTTCTCACAGCTTCCAGGGGCTCAGCTTTGGATTTGGCCCCGCCTCTGCGTATAGGTCGCTGGAGGGCGTCTGTTTTTCGCCCAGACAGGACGGGTTAAAGGAGCCGCTGATTCGGGAACTCTGGCTCACTCAGGCCGCAGGGAGGGAGGGGCACAGAGAGCGGGGCGAGCCTGCGGCGGCAGAGGCCAGCGTGCCGTTGCACCAGCCTGAGGCTCGCTGTTCGTCCTCCCAGGGAAGTTGTCCCTGGATCCCGGGAACCTGGCAGTGGCGGGCTGCACAGGCTCCCCAGAAGGGAGGTGTGGATAGTGACCTGTGCTCGCACACAGGCTTCTTGATGGCGGCAGCAGCAGCCTTAGCTTCTTATGCCCATGCCCGCCTCTGGGGTCCGCGCTTTTAGCCGCGGCTCACGCCCGTCTCTGGAGCTCCTTTAAGCAGTGCTCTTAATCCCCTCTCCTCGTGCACCAGGAAACAAAGAGGGAAGAAAAAGTCTCTTGCCTCTTCGGCAGCTCCAGACCTTTTGCCGGACTCCCTCCCGGCTAGCTGTGGTGCACTAACCCCTTCAGGCTGTGTTCACGCTGCCAACCTCAGTCCTCTCCCTGTGCTCCGACCAAAGCCCGAGCCTCAGCTCGCAGCCCCGCCCGCCCCGGCGGGTGAGCAGACAAGCCTCTCGGGCTGGTGAGTGCCAGTCGGCACCGATCCTCTGTGCGAGAATCTCCCCGCTTTGCCCTCTGCACCCCTGTTGCTGCGGTCTCCTCCGCGGCTCCGAAGCTTCCACCCTCCGCCACCCGCAGTCTCCGCCCGCGAAGGGGCTTCCTAGTGTGTGGAATCCTTTCCTCCTTCACAGCTCCCTCCCACTGGTGCAGGTCCCGTCCCTGCATCTTTTGTCTCTTTTTTTCTTTTGCCCTACCGAGGTACATGAGGAGTTTCTTGCCTTTTGGGAGGTCTGAGGTCTTCTGCCAGCGTTCAGTAGGTGTTCTGTAGGAGTTGTTCCACGTGTAGATGTATTTCTGGTGTATCTGTGGGGTGGAAGGTGATCTCCGCGTCTTACTCTTCCTCCATCTTCCCCTCGTCTCCTGTCCTCATTTCTTTTTATTCTTTTTTCTTTTTTCTGTTCAGCTTGAGTGATTTCCACTACTCTGTCTGTCTCCAGCTCGATAATCCATTTCTCTATATATCTAATCTACTGATTCCATCTACTGTATTTTTTATTTCAGTGGTCATATTTTTCAGCTCTGTTTGTTTCTTCTTTATATTTTCTAACTCATTGTTAAAAATGTCTAACTTCTCGCTCTGTTCACCCAATCTTCTCCTGAGTTCTTTGATGAACTTTACAATCACTACCTTGAACTCTCTGTTGGGCAGATTGCTTATCTCCACTTTACTTAGTTCTTCTTCTGGGGTTTTTATCTTGTTCTTTCATTTGGAACATATTCCTCTGTCACCTCATTTTGCCTAATTTGCTGCTTTTATTTCTATGTATTTGTTGGGTTATATTTCTCAATCTCAGAGACGTGATCTTACCTAGGAAGTGTCCTATGGGGCCCAGCAGCACACTGCCCTCTGGACACCAGATCTATATGCTCTAGGGGTGCCCTCTATGTGGACTGCATGGTTCCTCAAGTTGTGGTGGGCAGACGACTGTGGGCTGTCTGGTAGACATGGTTTGTACTTTAATTATATGGTTGATATTTTTCTAGGTGTGTAGTCAACATATCTGATTCTTGATAAAGCAGTATCAACAACTGTAGTATAAAATTATGCTTTTTAAAAATTTGCTGAGATCTTTCAGGCCTGGCACATTCCCTGTGAGTATGAAACCCACTTCTATAGGCAGATAACCTTGGTAGAGTGGGTCAAGCAGACAACTTGGCTTTAGAAGATTTAAGTCTCAGAAATAAATTTAACAAAAGATATACAACACGTATACTCTAAAAATCATGAAACATTGGTAAGAGAAATTACAGAGCAAAATAAATGAAGAAATAGAGATGACATAATCATGGGTAGGGAACTTAATATTGTTAAGGTATCAGTTATTCCCAAATTGATCTAATGATTTAGTGTAATTCCAATCAGAATCTTAAAAGACTTTTTTTGTAGAAATTGATAAGCAGATTCTAAAATTTACCAGGAAACGTGAGTGATCAAGAATAATCCAGGGCTTCCCTGGTGGCGCAGTGGTTGAGAGTCCGCCTGCCAATGCAGGGGACATGGGTTCGTGTCCCGGTCCGGGAAGATGCCACATGCTGTGGAGCGGCTAGGCCCATGAGCCATGGCCTCTGAGCCTGCGCGTCTGGAGCCTGTGCTCCACAACGGGAGAGGCCACAACAGTGAGAGACCCACATACTGCAAAAAAAAAAAGAATAATCCAAACAATCTTGAACATAACAACAATGTTGCAAGATTTATTCTACCTGACGTTTAAGATTTACTATATATAAAGCTACCTAATCAAAAGAGTGTAGTATTGTTGTACAGATAGACAAATAGACCAGTGGGACAGAATATATTCATAGATATGGTGTCCGTTGATTTTTGACAAAGATGGCAACACAATTCATTGTGGAAAGGAAAATTTTCAACAGATGGTGCTGGGACAATCAGAGCTCTATGTGGAAATAAAATGAGCCTTGATATACCTCACACCATTCACAAAAATTAATATGGGATAGATCATAAATCTAAATGTAAAAACAAAAACTAGGAGATCTAGAAGAAAATACAAGAGGATACTTTTGCAGCTCTGGGGTAGGCAAAGTTTTTTTTAGAAAGGTTTCAGAACACTGTAAAAGAAAAAGAAGACAAAATAACTGCATCAAAATTTAAAACTTCTGCTTATCAGAAGACAGCATTAAGAAAATGAAAAGCCAGGCTATACATGGGGGAAAAAGTATCCACAATACATATATCTAATAAAAGACTGGGTATAAGATTTGAACAGATCCTTTACCAGAAGGATCTATGAATGGCTAAAAAGCACATGAAAAGAAACAATATCATTAGTCATCAGAGAAATACAAATTATAACTGAAAGTTCATATCACTTGCTACATGCTAAAATGGCTAATATTTAAAACTTAGACAATACCAAGTGTTGGTGAGAATGTCAAGCAGCCTGAAACTCTCATATGTTGCTGGTGGGAGTGTAAAATTATGTGCAACCATCTTAGAAAACTGGTAGTTTCTTACACTATGACCCACCAATTTCAGTCTTAGGTATTTTCCCAAGAGTAATAAAAGTATATATCTGAAAAAGATGTGTATAAGCTTTATTTGTAATAGTCCAAAACTAAGAATGCCAAATATCAATAAACAGGAGATTTAGGATAAATTATGGCATGTTCATATAATGAAATTTTACTCAGTGATTAAAGAAAAACAGTGAACTGCTGAAGCACACAGCTACATGGCTAAATCTCAAAATTATGTTCAGTGGACAAAGCCAGATACAAAATAGTGCCAACTATATATGAAATTCAAGAACAGGCAAAATTATACAGATAGAAATCAGAACAGTGGTTGCTTTCAGGGGGGCGGGGAAGACTGACTGGAAAAGGGCACGAGGGAATTTCCTTGGGTAATTGTCTTGATTGGGATGGTGGATACATGGTTGTGTGCATTTGTCAAAATTCATTGAACTGTACACTTAAGATATGTGCATTTCACTCTATAAATTTAACTTTGAAAAGGCCATATTTTCTTACTAAATGATTCCTTTTTCCCGTTCAAAAATTTGATCGATCTTCCAAGATTCCCTTTAAACTTTCTTATAATCTACAATGGCTTGTACTTTTCTCTCTTTAGTTTTCAATCTTTGTTTTACTTATTTTATCTGTTAATCATATACTTTTTTGTTCCATTATCTGTTGTTTTCTGATGATGTCCTTGACTTGCAGCTAGATTTCACTTACTAAGAAAGATATATTAGAAATTCCAGTGATAATTATGTATTTGTCTATTTCTCCTTTTAGATTTTGTTTTCACTTTTTGCTTTATATATTTTGAGGCTGTGCTATTAGGTGCATACAAATATATAGGGTTTTTACATAATATTTTTCTGTTGGATTGACCCTGTTATCATTATGAAATGTTCCTTTTTATCTCTATTAACACTTATTGCCTTAAAGTCTACTTTGTCTGATTAGTATAGCTATACCACATTTCTTTTGGTTTTGCTAGGTATATGCAAAATATTTGTTTTTTGTATGTTGTATCTATTTTTTCTATCATTTTCAACCATTCTCTGTCCTTATTTATAAGGTGTGTCTCTTGTAATCAGCACATAGTTGGATTTTTAAAAACATCCAGTCTGAAATTCTTTGTTCTTTAATTGGATTTAAAGTCCTTTTACATTTAACATTACTGATAATTGGATTTAACTTTACTATCTATTTGTTTCCTCTTTGTCCCATCTGTTTCGTGTTTTTTCTTCCTTGGCATTGGTATTAATTAAGCATTTGTTATTTTTCTACTTTTCCCCCTTGCATAGTTTGTTAGCTGTAAATGATTACCCTGGAGCTAATTTCCTAAGAGACAAAGACTTCTATTTCTTTGATTTTTTTCCATAATGCTTAGCAATTCAGGGAATCCAATAGATATTTGCAATAAATTCTTCTAGATTTACTCTATTCGCTTAATATTTTTAAAGGACATGAAATATTTTTCTGAATACAGTGTTAAATAAACTAATTTGACTGTTGTTTTTAGAATCACACCCAGAAAATTTGATACTGTTCAAGCGTCCAGGGGTCACAAAAGTGGAATTATCACCGGAGATGTTGAAGACTTAACTTTAAGCAAGAGGGGAATACGGACATCATTTACCTTTAGGAAAGTGAGGCAAACACCTTGTAATTGTAGTAAGTATATAATTTTGGTTCTCCTGTAAAATGGAGTAAATCTACTATGAAAATCTTTTAAAGTCCCATAAGAACTGAGAAGAGCTTTGTCTTAACTCCTCTAATGGCATTTCCTGTGTTCTGCCTTGTATTGTACTTACATATACTTTTCTTAACCACTCCCGTGGTTAGGTTTATAGTCCTTGAGGGCAGGGACTGCATCTTACTCATCTTTATTTTCCTCAAACATAGTACTTGAGCATAGTTGGATTCTAAATGAATATTTTATTTATTATAGTCATGGTTAAGAATACTACAGTTTGGGGGCATTAAAATATCACTTGTAGGGGCTTCCCTGGTGGCGCAGTGGTTGAGAGTCTGCCTGCCAATGCAGGGGACATGGGTTCGTGCCCCGGTCCGGGAAGATCCCACATGCTGCAGAGCGGCTGGACCCGTGAGCCATGGCCACTGAGCCTGCGCGTCCGGAGCCTGTGTTCTACAACAGGAGAGGCCACAACAGTGAGAGGCCCGCGTACCGCAAAAAAAAAAAAAAAAAAAGATCCCTGCACGGTGGGGAAAAAAATAAATAAATAAAATAAAATATCACTTGTACAAGAATAAGTTTTTTTGGAAACAGCTTGTCACATTTCTCAATTACTTCTCATTAACTTAACAGGGAAGTTGGAGATGACAAACTGTTCTATAGTAAGTGGATAACTTTAGGGGGATAAACAGTGTTTGTTTTAGTCAGTTGGGAAAGGAGTGCTCAAAAACTTGCCGAGGATGCTGTTCTGAATTGTCTGTATAAGTGCATCATGACCTGTATTTCTTGGACTCAAATAAATACCCCTTGTGTTTTATAAATAATATTTTACAATAACAGTGATGTTATGAGCTTTTTACATCCTGGTGGTTTCAGTTATGGGTGGTATCTCAGCAGGAGCTTTTGGATTTAGTCATCTTAAAAACATTTTAAATTAAAAATCTTTATTATATGTATAAGATATTATTCTGTTAGGAAACTTGTACTCTTCATATTTGATAACTTCATGTTAGTGAAGCTTAAAATAGGTTTTAACAGGTTTTTGTTTCTTTTGCTAAAAGTGTCACTGAGGACTTAAAAACAAAATTTTTTTATCAATTGAAAAATATTTATTTAGTATTTGATGAACGTCTAACACTGCCAGTAGCTTTACAAGGTATAGAAAAATAAAGCATGGCTCTTGTTCTCAAGGAATTTGAAATTTAGTAGAAGAGACAAGTTGGTTTTCTTATGCAAATGTTTTTTTGTTATGGACATTAAGGGTTGCTATAAGAAGCTCTGATTATTCGGTTTACAGATTTTTTTAAAAGATCAAGGCCATCTTTTGGATACTTTTGGTCAAAATTTGTGGATTTAAGTGATCCTCCTTTTACATAACTGAGATGTTCATAATTTCCAAGAGAATAAAATTTTTAGCAAGACCAGCTTAAGATAATTGTAATGTATATTGTAGTGTAATTGTAATTCTGATGTAACTAACATAATGTAACCCATCTGTTTCCACATGTATGTTTTAGAGCTCTCAAGCTTTCTGGGGCTACCCTTTTCTTAAATGTCTACATATAGTATTTAGAGCTTCACTTTACACATTAGTAGGGACTAGATAGTTCCACTCCCATTCAAAGTTTGGAATCTTCTAGTTATATTTAGGGAAAATTCCTGAAGCCATCAATTCTTTGCTGCCACATGCTTTCTAATTATTGCTAAGTCTTGTCTGTGGTTTCTCTGGGAACACTACTTCTTTCTTTATTCTCTAGTATACTACCCATAAAAAGATGTTGTGTGCTACAGACTGGCTGAAGACAAAGGGAAATTATAGCATAGCCAAGAAAAGACAAGGACTCGAAATGAATATTAGACGTTATTGCAGAGAACAGGGAACACTTCAAAATTAATTTGAGACATTGTATCCTAAATTTCCTCTGTCATCTCCTCTACTTGCTGGTGTTCTCCTTAGGATTTGCTCATTCTATTGAAGGAGGCAACACAGTGTAGTCATTGAGAATGTGGATTCTGGAGTCTCCACTGCCTGGGTTCAAATCTTGACTCTATGACTTAACATCTTTGTCACGTTGGGATCATTATTTAATATTCCGTGAGTCAGTTTCGTCATCTGTAAAATGAATGTAATAATACCTATTCGTAGTGTTACTGTGAGGATTGAGACAATATATGTAAACCACTTCAAACAGTATTCATTAAATCTTGTGATTATTACCAAATCACACTTTGTTTCTAGGTCTGGTTCTTCTGAGAGTCCTAGGGTCCCCAGAACTCCTACCAAGACAAAAACCCTAAATCCTGTTAATTGCTAAATTTCTTCTGGTTACACCAGGCCCATCAAGATGCTTTCCTGAATAAGAGGACCCTTAATCCCAAGATGAAATAGGCATCTGCATTATAAGGCATGCAGAATTACAGTCATATTTTGTTTCAAATGGATTTACCCCTTCTTATATTAGACCCCTCACATACATAATTGGGCTTGCTAAGTAAGAACTACTTTTTTTTAACTGATAAATCAGAGCCTATTTAACCCTAGTCATCAAACGTGGATTGATTTGCTTTTTCTTTTGAGAAAACAATCATACCTTATGAATCATTTGGATAAAAATAATGGTTTAGCGACTTCCCTGGTGGTCCCGTGGTTAAGACTCTGTGCTTCCAATGCAGGGAGCGTGGATTCAATCCCAGGTCGGGGAACTAAGCTCCCACGTGCCACGTGGTGCGGCCAAAAAATAAATTAAAAAAACAAACAAATAAGTAAATGGTTTATATTGCTTTCTTTTATTCATTAGGTTACCCTTTGGTCTGTGACAGCCAGATGAAGGAGACTTCCACATCATTTCCAGAGAGTGATAAAGAAGCCTCACAACTGGAGCAAGAATATGTCCATCAAGTTTATGAAGAAATTGCTAGACACTTTAGCAGCACGAGACATACCCCTTGGCCACACATCGTGGAGTTTTTGAAAGCTTTGCCAAGTGGTTCATTAGTTGTTGATATTGGATGTGGAAATGGAAAATATCTTGGCATCAATAAGGAGTTATATATGGCAAGTAATTGTTGCTTCTGGCTTTCTTTTTGCTTTATTTGTAAGGGTTATTATCACCTTCATCATGATATAATGCTGTGTTTTTAGGTCACTGCAGAAAATTGTAACCAACAGGTTGAAAATTAATGAACACTCCCATTCTTTTTTATTCCTCTAGAAATTTATGGGCATGCCATTATTTGCAGGTTTTTTTTTTTTTGGTCCCTTCAAATTTTGCTTTCTAAGATTATTTTATCAGTAAAACTATCTTATATTTATAAAACTCTTTACAGGTTATAAAGGATTTTTATAGAAACCATTTTCTTTCCTAGTTTCTTGTAAGTATGAGAAGTATAAAGCAGATATTTTCGTCCATCTTTTATAAATGAAGAAACTGAGGCTCACAGAGGTTATATTACTTCCTTGGTGTTATATTATTAGAGGATATAACTGGAACTTGAACCCTTGCCTTATGACTCCAAATCTAGTGTTCTTTTACTCATAATAGCAAAAAAAAAAGGTTAGTATTTATTGTTGTCTTACTGTTGAGAATATTAAATCTCAAGTAGATTAAAAATTTGACCAAGGTTATAGTGCTAGACCTAGGACTTGAACCCACTTCTCTCTGATGCCAAAGTTTCTGTTTTCAGTTGTTATAATTTCCTTTTCTAATGGATCACTTTTTTCTCTGCTGTGCTAAGAAGTAGGAAGTTCTCCCTGCATTAGTGCATTGTTGTAAGTACTCATGTCAACACTGCTCTGTGAGGACTGGAGCTTCCCTTTCTCAAGATTAGGGGAGGAAGGACTAGAGTAAGGGGAGTATGTAAGGAGAATGAGAGCAGTCTACTTTCATGGGCTGTTGTAGTATATCAGATTGCTTGTAATCTTTATTTTTACCTCATCCTAGATATTGTACACCTACATGAAGAAAGAACAGCACTACTGCAATTGAGGAAAGGTAGACTTTGTGCATTAAGAGGCAGATAAAAGAATCGCTTTTCATCAAGAGAAGACAAGTATTCATATATTGTCATCATGTTTACAATTAAATTTTAGTAAGAATAAGGTCGAGTGAATTAAGTTTGTTCATGTTGAAGAGGAAATAGGTTTTAGATTTGTCACAACTCTAACCACAGCTTAAAACAAAGTATATCTTCTGATGTTTTAATCTTAAGGTACTGTCCAAAAATGTTTCTCAGGAAGCTCTGCTTTTACACTTTCTTGATGATAACCTGTGGCTATGTCTAGTCAGGTATCAATTGTGACAGTGAAACTAGGTTGAAGTCAAACACACTGACTTAGTCATATGATAATATTATCCTGTTACAGTTAAGAAAAATGATTTCTTGATAAACTGAACCAAAAACCTGAAGCTGATTCAAGAAGGAATATATTCAGAAGAAATAGAAAATCATAAGTGTACTCACTCTCCATAATCTACATTCATTTTATCAGTGGCAGTCTGCATGTGTTCTTTCCTGTCTGCTCTTTCTGGAACCTACTGCCATAGTCTGACCTCTAGGGAAGGCTCAGTAGGTGTGGTTCAATGAATGAATGAAAACTACTTGTCTGGGTTGGAGTTATGGTTTTCATTATACAAGAAATGGAATTATGTATGGTAAAAGAGAAAACTACTTTTTTAAGCTGCTGAGGCTCCAACCTGGATGGAGCAATGATACTTGAGTGTATTTTGAACAGCCATCTTTGAGCATGAAAATATGTGCATTTCTTGACATTCATGAGAGGATGTGACCTGAGACATTCATTCTGGGTATTCAAATGTATATCTAAGATAGTCTCAGAATTTAAAAACTTATTAGTATCACTATTTTATATAATTTCCTTTACAAAGTATATTTTAAAAATACTAGCTGGGGCTCTCATGGAAATAGTTTTATAAACAACTATTCATTTCTCTTAGAAGTAAATGTGGTGAATCTGTTCTTATCTGATCTGAGTTATGCATGAGCTTGTTCTTCTGCTCTTTAACTCAAAATTTCTATATTCTAGCTAAGAAACATTTCTTATTTAGACTCCATAATTCCTAGCATCAGCATTAGCTGTTGGCTTTATTTTCAGAGTTAAATTTTATAAGAAAGATTTTATACCTTCAAGAAACTTATTGCCTTTATAATTGTACCAATAATAGATGAGATGTGCATACCCAGAGCTTGGGCTAGCTTATTCACTACATGATGTTCTGTGCATTGATTTTAGAGTACCTTCAGTCTGAATGTGTTTCTTAGATAAATACTTAACTTAAAAACAAGACCTGTATATATATGCTGTCTATAAGAGACCCACTTCAGACCTAGGGACACATAAAGACTGAAAGTGAGGGGATGGCACAAGATATTCCATGCAAACATAAATCAAAAGAAAGCTGGAGTAGCAATTCTCATATCAGACAAAAGAGACTTTAAAATAAAGACTATTACAAGAGACAAAGAAGGACACTACATAATGATTAAGGGATCAATCCAAGAAGATATAACAATTGTAAATATGCTCCCAACATAGGAGCACCTCACAACATGACAAATGCTAACAGCCATAAAAGGGGAAATCGACAGTAACACAATCATAGTAGGGGACTTTAACACCCCACTTTCACCAATGGACAGATCATCCAAAATGAAAATAAATAAGGAAATGAGCTTTAAATGATACATTAAACAAGATGGACTTAATTAATATTTATAGGACATTCCATCCAAAAACAACAGAATACACTTTCTTCTCAAGCGCTCATGAAACATTCAACAGGATAGATCATATCTTGAGTCACAAATCAAGCCTTGGTAAATTTAAGAAAACTGAAATTATATCAAGTATCTTTTCCAACCACAACTCTATGAGACTAGATTAGGAAAAAATCTGTAGAAAATACAAACACATGGAGGCTAAACAATACACTACTAAATAACCAAGAGATCACTGAAGAAATCAAAGAGGAAATCAAAAAAGAAACAAGTGACAATGAAAACACGACAACCCAAAACCTATGGGATGCAGCAAAAGCAGTTCTAAGAGGGAAGTTTATAGCAATACAATCCTACCTCAGGAAACAAGAAACATCTCAAATAAATAATCTAACCTTACACCTAAAACAATTAGAGAGAGAAGAAAAAAAACCCAAAGTTTGCAGAAAGAAAGAAATCATAAAGAACAGATTAGAAATAAATGAAAAAGAAATGAAGGAAAAAATAGCAAAAATTAATAAAATTAAAAACTGGTTCTTTGAGAAGATAAACAAAATTGATAAACCATTAGACAGACTCATCAAGAAAAAAAGGGAAAAGACTCAAATCAACAGAATTAGAAATGAAAAAGAAGTAACACCTGACACTGCAGAAATAAAAAGGATCATGAGAGATTACTTACAAGCAACTGTATGCCAATAAAATGGACAACCTGAAAGAAATGGACAAAGTCTTAGAAAAGCACAGCCTTCTGAGACTGAACCAGGAAGGAATAGAAAATACAAATAGACCAATCACAAGCACTGAAATTGAGACTGTGATTAAAAATCTTCCAACAAACAAAAGTCGAGGACCAGAAGGCTTCACAGACGAATTCTATCAAACATTTAGAGAAGAGCTAACACCTATTCTTCTCAAACTCTTCCAAAATATAGCAGAGGGAGGAACACTCCCAAACTCATTCTGAGAGGCCACCATCAACCTGATAACAAAAGCAGACAAAGATGTCACAAAGAAAGAAAACTACAGGCCAATATCACTGATGAACATAGATGCAAAATTCCTCAACAAAATACTAGCAAACAGAATCTAACAGCACATTAAAAGGATCATACACCATAGTCAAGTGGGGCTTATCCCAGGAATGCCAGGATACTTCAGTAAATACAAATCAATCAATGTGATAAACCGTATTAACAAATTGAAGGAGAAAAACCATATAATCATCTCAATAGGTAAAGAAAAAGCTTTTGACAAAATTCAACACCCATTTATGATAAATCCTTTATCAGTTGCTTCCTTTGCAAATATTTTCTCCCATTCTGAGGGTTATCTTTTCGTCTTGTTTATGTTTTCCTTTGCTGTGCAAAAGCTTTTAAGTTTCATTAGGTCCCATTGGTTTATTTTTGTTTTTATTTCCATTTCTCTAGGAGGTGTGTCAAAAACGATCTTGCTGTGATTTATGTCAAAATGTGTTCTTCCTATCTTTTCTTTTAAGAGTTTTATCTTACATTTAGGTCCTTAATCCATTTTAAGTTTATTTTTGTGTATGCTGTTAGGAAGAGTTCTAATTGCATTCTTTTATATGTAGCTGTCCAGTTTTCCCAGCACCACTTGATGAAGTGGCTGTCTTTTCTCCATTGTATATTCTTGCCTCCTTTATCAAAGTTAAGGTGACCATATGTAAATGGGTTTATCTCTGGGTTTTCTATCCTGTTCCATTGATCTGTATTTCTGTTTTTGTGCCATTACCATACTGTCTTGATTATTGTAGCTTTGTAGTATAGTCTGAAGTCAGGGAGCCTGATTCCTCCATTTCCGTTTTTCTTTCTCAAGATTGCTTTGGCTATTGGGGTCTTTTGTGTTTCCATACAAATTTTGAAATTTTTTTTTTTTTTTTTTTGCAGTACCTGGGCCTCTCACTATAGTGGCCTCTCCCGTTGTGAAGCACAGGCTCCGGATGTGCAGGCTTAGTGGCCATGGCTCATGGGCCCAGCCGCTCCGCGGCATGTGGGATCTTCCCAGACCGGGGCATGAACCCGTGTCCCCTGCATCAGCAGGTGGACTCTCAACCACTGTGCCACCAGGGAAGCCCTAAATTTTGAAATTTTTTGTTCTCATTCTGTGAAAAATGCCATTGGTAGTTTGATAGGGATTGCATTGAATCTGTATATTGTTTTGGGTAGTATAGTCATTTTCATAGTGTTGATTCTTCCCATCCAAGAACATGGTATATCTCTCTGTATCATCTTTAATTTATTTCACCAATGTCTTACAGTTTTCTGCATACAGATCTTTGTCTCCTTAGGTAGGTTTATTCCTAGGTATTTTATTCTTTTTGTTGCAATGGTAAATGGGAGTGTTCCCTTAATTTCTCTTTCAGATTTTTCATCATTAGTGTATAGGAATTCAAGAGATCTCTGTGCATTAATTTTGTATCCTGCTACTTTACCAAATTCATTATTAGTTTTCTGGTAGCATCTTTAGGATTCTCTATGTATAGTATCATGTCATCTGCAAACAGTGACAGCTTTACTTTTTCTTTTCTGATTTGGATTCCTTTTATTTCTTTTTCTTCTCTGATTGCTGTGGCTAAAACTTCCAAAACTATGTTAAATAATAGTGGTGAGAGTGGATAACCTTTCCTTGTTGCTGATCTTAGAGGAAATGGTTTCAGTCTTTCACCATTGAGAATGATGTTGGCTGTGGGTTTGTCATATATGGCCTCTGTTATGTTGAGGTAAGTTCCCTCTATGCCTACTTTCTTGAGAGTTTTTATCATAAATGGGTGTTGAGTTTTGTTGAAAGTTTTTTCTGCATCTGTTGAGATTATCATATGGTTTTTATTCTTCAATTTGTTGGTACGGTGTATCACACTGATTCATTTGCGGATATTGAAAAATCCTTGCATTCCTGGGATAAATCCCACTTGAACATGGTATTTGATCCTTTTACTGTGTTGTTGAATTTTGATTGCTAGTATTTTGTTGAGGATTTCTGCGTTTATGTTCAGCAGTGATATTGGCCTGTAAGTTTCTTTTTTTTGCGGTATCTTTGTGTGGTTTTGGTGTCAGGGTGATTGTGACCTCATAGAATGAGGTTGGGTATGTTCCTTCCTCTGCAGTGTTTGGAAATAGTTTCAGAAGCATAGGTGTTAACTCTTCTCTAAATGTTTGATAGAATTCGCCTGTGAAGCCATCTGGTCCTGGACTTTTGTTTTTTGGGAGCTTTTAATCATAGTTTCAATTTCATTACTTGTCATTGGTCTGTTCATATTTTCTATTTCTTCCTGATTCAGTCTTGGGAGATTGTACCTTTTAAAGAATTCGTCCATTTCTTCTAAGTCGTCCATTTTATTGGCATATAGTTGCTTGTAGTAGTCTCTTTTGATCCTTTGTATTTCTGTGGTGTCAGTTGTAACTTCTTTTTCATTTCTAATTTTATTGATTTGAGTCCTCTCCTTTTTTTCTTGATGAGTCTGGATAAAGGTTTATCAATTTTGTTTATATTTTCAAGAACCTTCCCTTCTTCTTTTGTTCTCTTTTGTGATTTGATGACTGTCTTTAGTGTTGTGTTTGGATTGCTTTTTCTTTTGTGTGTGTGTGTGTGTATTGTAGCCTTTTGGCTTGTGGTTACTTTGAGATTTTGATATAGCAGTCTATATGTATATATACAAGATTATTTTAAGTTGATGGTCTCTTAATTTCCAATGCATTTCCAATATCCTGCATTTGTACTCTCCTCACAGTTGCTGGTTTTTGATATCATATTTGCGTGTGGATGATTTCCTACCTTTATTGTATGTTTGCCTTTACCGGTGAGCTTTCCCATTTGTAATTTTGTTTTTAATTGTGGCCTTTTCTTTTCTGCCTAGAGATGTTCCTTTAGCATTTGTTGTAAAACTGGTCTGGTGGTGCTGAATTCTCTTAGCTTTTGCTTGTCTGTAAGCTTTTGATTTCTCTGTCAAGTCTGAACGGGGGCCTTGATGGGTAGAATATTCTTGTTTGTAGGTTTTTCCCTTTCATCACTTTAAATACATTGTGCCACTCCTTTCTGGCTTGCAGAGTTTCTGCTGAAAAATCATCTGTAACTTTATGTGGATTCCCTTGTATGTTATTTTTTGCTTTTCCATTGTTGCTTTTAATATTTTCTCTTTGTCTTGAATTTTTGTCAAGTAGATTAATATGTGTCTCAGCATGTTCCTTCTTGGGTTTATCCTGTATGGGACTCTGCACTTCCTGTACTTGGGTGATGTTTTCCTTTCCCATGTCAGGGAAGTTTTCAGCTATTATCTCTTCCATAATTTTGTCAGGTCCTTTCTCTCTCTCTTCTCCTTCTGGAGCCCCTATAATGCAAATGTTGGTACATTTAATGTTGTCCCAGAGGTCTCTTACATTGTCCTCATTTCTTTTCATTCTTTTTTCTTTATTCTGTTCCATAGCAGTGATTCCACCATTCTGTCTTTCCAGTCGCTTATCTGTTCTTCTGCCTCATTTATTCTGCTATCGATTCCTTCTAGTGTATTTTTCATTTTACTTATCGTATTGTTCACCTCTGTTTGTTCTTTATATCTTTGTTGAATATTTCTAGTATCTTCTCAGTCTGTGCCTCCATTCTTTTCCCCAGATTTTGGATCATCTTTACTATCATTACTCTGAATTCTTTTCCAGGTTGATTGCCTATCTCCACTTGACTTAGTTATTCTTCTAGGGTTTTATCTTGTTCCTTTGTGTTGAACATATTTCTCTGTCATCTCACTTTGTCTCACTTTCTGTGTTTGCAGTTTCTGTTCTACAGGCTGCAGGATTGTAGATTGTAGGCTGCAGGCCGCAGGATTATAGGTGGGTGAGGCTAGTCTAGAGGGTTGTACAGGCTTCCTGGTCAGCAGGACTGGTGCCTGCCCACTGGTGGGTGGAGCTGGGCCTTGTCCCTCTGGTGGGCAGGGCCATGTCAAGGATGTGTTTAGAGGTGGCTGTGTGCTCAGGAAGAGTTTTGGCAGGCTGTCTGCTGATGGGTGGGGCTGTGTCCCCTCCCTGTTGGTTGTTTGGCCTGAGGCATCCCAGCACTGGAGCCTACAGGGCTGTTGGGTGGTGCCAGGTCTTGGTATCAAAATGGCGGCCTCCAGGAGATCTCACACCAATGAGTACTCCCTGTTACCTCTACCTCTGCCACCAGTGTTTTTATTCCCACAGTGAGCCACAGCCACTACCCCACCCCACCCCTCCAGGATACCTTCCAAGACCAGCAGGTAGTTCTGGCCAAGCTCCTATGAAGTCACCGAGTCCCTGGGTCTCGGTGTGCATGAAACTTTGTGTGCACCCTCCGAGAGTGGAGTTTCTGTTTCCCCCAGTCCTGTGGAGTTCCTGCAATCAAACCCTGCTGGCCTTCAAAGCCAAATGCTCTGGGGGTTCCTCCTTCCAATACCAGGCCCTTAGACTGAGGAGCCTGACATGGGGCTCAGAACTCTCACTCCCACGGGAGAACCTTTGTGATGAATTTTCCAGTTTGTGGGTCACCCATCCGCAGGAATGGGGTTTGATTGTGCTGCAAATGCGCCCCTCCTACTGTCTTGTTGTGGCTTCTTCTTTGTCCTTGGATGTAGAATATCCTTTTTGTTGATTTTTGTTCAGCAGTTAGTTGCGATTTTGATGTTTTCTTGAGAGGACTTTAGTGTTTTTGTGAGAGGAGGTGAGCTCAAGTCCTTATACTCCACCATCTTGTCTCCACCACTGTCAAGAGTTAAGTACATTAATGTAAATAATCTGCTTTAACATATGGTGGGTATTCATTAAAGGCAATTTCATTAGCCTGTTTACCTTTTTCCATATTTTGGATTATTTTCTTAGGATAAATTTTTTGAAGAATGATTATTGGATGAAAAATTGTGAACATTTTTATCTTTCTTAAAAAATGGTTTGCTAGGGCTTCCCTGGTGGCACAGCGGGTGAGAGTCCGCCTGCTGATGCACGGGACATGGGTTCGTGCCCCGGTCCGGGAAGATCCCACATGCCGCGGAGCGACTAGGCCCGTGAGCCATGGCTGCTGAGCCTACGCGTCTGGAGCCTGTGCTCCGCAACGGGAGAGGCCATAACAGTGAGAGGCCTGCGTACTGCAAAAAAAAAATAAATGGTTTGCCAAATTGCTTTTTAAAATTGGTCTAGCCAATTTGTACTGTCAACAACACTTTATGACAGGAAGTTGTATCACAGTGCTATCACTGTGGTATACTTTGGTTTTAAAATATTTTTGATACTTTAATAGAAGAAAAGTTAAACCTTGTTTAGTTTACTAAGTTGGATACTTTTTCATTTTTACCAGTACTTCCAGAATTTCATATTTAATATTATGTTGAAGACTTTAAAAATTATATAGAAGTATAAAGTATACATTTTAAGCCCAACCAATATGTGTTTTTATTGTCATTCATCTCCATCCCACATACAGAAATATGTAGCTTTACATGAGTCCCTTACCATTAATGAGTATTTATACATAAGCTATTTTCTGTCCTGTTTTTGACATTATGTAGCATTATTAGGGAGAATTTCAAATATCTGGTACTATCCTTGGTATAAAAACTTAATGGAATTTAAAAATAGAAAGGGAAGAGAAGAAAATACTGTTGATTTGACTATAGTATTTGGAAGACTCAGGCAAAATAAGTGAAAGGTGAAAGTACTGAGCCAGGCATGAGTCAGGACTACATTAGACCTGGTACTTTATGACTAAAATTGCCCCTGATTTCATTTGTTGGTGAAAAGGAGTGCTCTGTACAAATAATTGTAAGAGTCTGGCAGGAAGAAGAAGGAAATTTTCTCTAGTTTTTGTTCGGTTGCTCTTCTCCTTGTTCTGTTTTATCTGTGATCCTCAGATAATAACTTTCCTCCTCTGAGTAACTGTCAAGCTCTATCTCTGGGGATAGGCACATTGGATTTCTTCTTGTTGACTTTTAGCAAGGTAATAGTTGGGCATACTTGAAACTTCTGTTTCCATGAACTGAATTTTATTGTAATAAAACCTGGCAAAGACCAAAATATAATATGCATATTGTTTGAGTGGTACTGTCATCTTGATATTGTGACTATTGGCATAAGATATGGAAGAAAATAAATAAGAGTAATAGCCAGTTATATATCTTATACAGGTAAAGGGCGCAATTAAGTGGGAATTGTGCCACTGTTGTTATTAATGGGCCCTTAGTACTTTTCCATCTTAAAATTATATCAAAATGATATTGCTATACTTTACCTCTAGCTTGGTACCTTTTATTATACCTCAGATATTAATGCAGCTGTGGGCTGGAATACTGAAGCTATTTAATATTTATTAGAAACTGAGAAAATTGATATTAGGTATGACTGGCATGGCAGTGTGACTTAATAAGAATTGTTTTGACATGAAGATTCATATCTTTATTCTCAGATGGACTGAGGGAAACCTGATCCCTTAGCAATGATCAATGCTTACTTATAGCAAAAATTCAAATGAACCGAGGTGGCTACTTCTGTTAGATGAAATCTACTTATACATATCTTTTCTCTCTTGTAGAGATTGGGTTAAGAAGAAATATCTGGAGATAATTATTAGTGATTTAACATTCTTTAAGCTCCTCCTATTCCTCCCTCAATTTATATGTGCACATTGCACGTGCTTGTGTGTGCTCTCTCTTTGTCTCTGTCTTTGTTTCTCTCTATATATATGGTATTTTTAGAACTAAACAGCAAAACTGTGTACAAAAACAACAACAAAACTAGAGAGAATATAGGCAGTCCTAGCCCACAAATACTTGCCAAAGAACCAGACATATGCATAAGGCATGTTAGACCTCAGCTGCTTGGGGAGATGAAAGGATGCTGCCAGCTGCCTTCAGTGTTGTCATTCCCATAGAATGGTTTGGTTATGCCAAAAGGTTTAATTCAATAGCATTTTACAAATTTTGAATTCAGGTATTTAGCAGAACAAGACTCAATGGCTTTAAAAATTGAAATAAATTATTTAACTTTATTTGGGAAGATTTTATTTTATGATGGTGCAAGTAATACATATTGAAAAGTATAAAGAAGAAGGAAAAAAAATAAGCCATCCTCCTGATATCTGGGTCATTACTGAATAGTTTATATACTAATAAGAGATACCTTAGAACCTCTTTATTTGTAGCTTCCCCCAAAAGACTAAATGTCTATGTTTATGCGATAATTTCCATTTTAAAATGTGTGATATTGGACTTCCCTGGTGGTCCAGTGGTTAAGACTGTGCACTTCCACTGCAGGGGGTGTGGGTTTGATCCCTGGTCAGGGAACTAAGATCCCACATGCCGTGTGGTGCAGAATATAAGATACGATAAGATATAAAATAAAATAAAGTGTGATATTACAAAAAGATCAAGATTCTGGGTTATGATTAATTAGATGCCAATTAGGACCTCCCATTTCCACCAATGTTATTTTTATTCTAGTTATTTTGTTTCCATTCACTAATTTGAATTGTTTGATACCTGTTAAGGTAATAAATGCTGCCCTGTAAATTATATAAGCTGACTTTGTACTGGTTGTAAGAACCTATAATATCATGGTCTTAGACAATGAATATGAAGTCTGTCTAATAACTTTATGACATTTAAACAAGTTTAAACAAGTTGTTCTGAAATTCTTTATCTGTTATAGATTGGCTGTGATCGTAGCCAAAACCTTGTGGACATTTGTAGAGAGAAGCATTATCAGGCCTTTGTCTGTGATGCTTTGGCAGTACCAATCCGCAGTGGGTCTTGTGATGCTTGCATCTCCATTGCTGTTATTCACCATTTTGCTACAGCAGTAAGTATTGTCTTTCTTGCTCCAAGAACTTGTAACTAAGTGGCAGGAAATGTTCATGGATTTTACTGATTTGGACCCCATTTTAGCTTTTCCTTTCTTTCCATTCTCTTTTGTTGTCAGTTTACTGCAGTTTTTAAAGAAAACCTGTGGAATGGAGATGAGTTACATGGGAGCTGTGATTACTTAAACAGAGGTCTGATGAGACTATGCATTTATTGCTGCACATTTCTGCCTTTTTCCTACCTGAGTCTTACTCATCTTTAAATGTCTTCCTCAAACCCACAGAGTCGCAGAATTTAGCTGTAAGAGACTTTAAGAGATCATCAGCTCTAAGCCTCTTGAGTATTCTTTCTGTCTCCTCAGCCTCTGAGCTTCTTCTTTATTTCCGTTTCCCATCTTGCTTTCTCGGCTCTCACTCTCATTCCTGACATCTGAGTCTCATGTTCTTCCCATTCTATTTTTCTTCTTTTCCTGTTCTTTTTTTCAAAACTCAGGTATTTATATGGTAGTAGTACGCTGATGCTTTTAATTAGTCACTCTGCTTCTAATTTTAAAATAAGTGAATTTAATATTTTATATTTTTCTTATAGGGAAAAAATCTTATTATTCCTAGGTGTTACTCGTTTCCCCCAATCTAAGCAATAACATTATAGATCCCTTTGTGCTGGAATTCCTGGCAGTTTCAATATATCTTATGATCTCAACTGAATTTCAAACAAAGCAGAAAAGCCTCTATGCCTCTGTATTATTATCAGAAAGAAAAAAAAAGTTTTCCCCTTTTATCAACACTTTTTTTTCCTTCTCAATTGCAGAGCAAAATTCTCCTTTTTTCCCCCTTTTTTTAAACTATAAGATTTGTTTCATGTTTGATTTTCTGTACTGTCCATCTTAATTGAAAATAGTCCTATAGTCAGTTATATTTTCCTGTTTCCTCTCTGTATCTCTTTCTCGTTGATAAATGGCAATATGGTTTTTTGTTTGTTGTTTTTTTGTTTTAACTAGGAGCGTAGAGTGGCAGCTCTCCAAGAACTTGTTCGACTCCTAAGACCTGGTGGGAAGGCACTCATCTATGTTTGGGCAATGGAACAAGAATATAATAATAATAAGTCCAAGTATCTTAGAGAAAACAGAATTAGCCAAGAAAAGAAAGAGGAAATCAGCAATGATACATCAGTGCAAGAGTTGCTTGTGAAGCAGATGCCTGATGTGGGCAATCAAGATTCAGCACCTTCTGTTCCCTCCATTAATGACTTTCAGGATAGAGGATATAATTCAAGGAAAGTTACTAATTCCAAGTTGCCTATTCACACTAATAGGACTTCTTTTCATTCTCAAGACTTACTGGTTCCCTGGCACCTTAAGGAAAATCCTGGTAAGGGCAAGTCTATTGAGCCATTTGGACCATTAGGATCCCATGACCCAGGTCCTGTGTTTCATCGTTACTACCATGTATTCTGTGAGGGAGAAATGGAAGCTGCCTGCCAGACTTTGAGTAATATCAGCATACTGCAAAGCTACTATGATCAGGGGAACTGGTGTGTGATTCTTCAAAAGGTCTGATCATCTCTATGAACATATATACAGTGAATAAATGCTCAGCTTTTTTTTAAAAAAAAGGAGATTAAATTACCTGTATTATTAGTTAAAGAGAAACCGTGTGGAAAAGTATCAAAGGAGAGTGCCTGAGAGAAATTGTAAGTAGAGATTAGTTAGGAAATATTCGATCTTCTACTATTGCTGACATCATTTAATCCATAAATGTAGGCTTCTCCTATAGGGAGTAACAGGGATGGTTTTTTAAAGTGATTGAAGTAGTTTGTGAAATATTTGGGATCCTAGGCTAAGAGCACAGCATTTTAAAGATAAACTTTTGTTATAAAGTGTTACTAAATGAACTAAATCGTATAGAATCTTAGTGAAGTAATCACATAACATTTTATCAATAATAAAGAAAATATTCCTGTTCAGTAGAAAATTGTCTGAAGTTTTATCTGTGATTGTTAGCTCTGTAAAATCATAGATGATAACCACTCTGTCACTACACCTTACTAGCACAGGGCTTGACACATAGTAGGTACTCAGTAAAATCTTAGTCAATTGGATAGTACCCATATATTAATATAGGAACTTTCATCCAGTAATTACTTATTAAACCTCTACTCTGTACCAGTTACTATTTTAAGCTCTGGAAGGGGAACAGTGAACAAGAAAAAAACAAAGTCCATGCCCTCATGGAGCTTACATTCTAGAAGGAAAGACAGACAATAAGCAAACAGATACGGGTGATAAATGCTGTGGAAAAAAATAAAAACAGGAGGGGGTTTCACGTGAGAACAAAAGGTTATTTTTAAAGGGCTGAAATAACTACTAATCCTGACTATAGTTACTACCAAGAGTTAATTGGTATTCCTAATGCATTGATCTGGATGCTAAAGGCAACCCAAATATGCTTTTTTTTTGGCTGAGCGGCATGTAGGATCTTAGTTCCCCGACCAGGGATCAAATCCTCGCCCCCTTAACCACTGGACTGCCAAGGAAGTCCCTGCAAATATGCTCTTTTTTCTTTAAATTGTTTTTTATAAATTTATTTATTCATTTATTTAATTTTTGGCTGCATTGGGTCTTCGCTGCTGCATGCCGGTTTTCTCTAGTTGCTGAGAGCAGGGGCTACTCTTTTTTTTTTTTTTTTTTTTTTTTTAATATTTATTTATTTATTTAGGCTGCACCAGGTCTTAGTTGCTGCGTGCGTGCGGGATCTAGTTCCCCGACCAGGGATTGAACCCAAGCCCCCTGCATTGGGAGCTTGCATTCTTACCCACTGGACCACCAGGGAAGTCCCAGGGGCTACTCTTTATTGCAGTACACGGGCTTCTCATTGCGGTGGCTTCTCTTGTTGTAGAGCACGGGCTCTAGGTGCACAGGCTTCAGTAGTTGTGGCTCGCGGGCTCTAGAGCGCAGGCTCAGTAGTTGTGGTGAAAGGGCTTAGTTGCTCCGCAGCATGTGGGATCTTCCCGGACCAGGTCTCGAACCCATGTCCCCTGCATTGGCAGGCAGATTCTTAACCACTGCACCACGAGGGAATAATAACTCCTTTATTTAAATAGCAAAACTTAAGAATTGTCAGTTAGACCTAATTATGCCCTGATAGCCAAAGCTATGGTGTCATTATTGGGTATTTCTAGTTCTTTCATAGTTTGTTCCAGTCCAGTGCAATCAGGGATTATGTTTTACCTACATATATGCCATAGTTACCCAGTTAACATACCTTATGTCAAGCTTCCAGGAGGCACAGAGGTCAAATTATCATGCAGAAGGGAAAACATTTTGGTGTTTTTTTTTTTTTAACATCTTTATTGGGGTATAATTGCTTTACAATGGTGTGTTAGTTTCTGCTTTATAACAAAGTGAATCAGTTATACATATACATATGTTCCCATATCTCCTGCGTCTCCCTCCCTATCCCACCCCTCTAGGTGGTCACAAAGCACCGAGCTGGTCTCCCTGTGCTATGCAGCTGCTTCCCACTAGCTATCTATTTTACATTTGGTAGCGTATATATGTCCATGCCACTCTCTCACTTTGTCCCAGCTTACCCTTCCCCCTCCCCATATCCTCAAGTCCATTCTCTAGTAGGTCTGTATCTTTATTCCCGTCTTGCCCCTAGATTCTTCATGACCTTTTTTTTTTTCTTAGATTCCATGTATATGTGTTAGCATACAGTATTTCTCTCTCTCTTTTTTTTTTTTTTTTTTGCGGTACGCAGGCCTCTCACTGTTGTGGCCTCTCCCGTTGCGGAGCACAGGTTCTGGACACACAGGCTCAGCAGCCATGGCTCACGGGCCTAGCCGCTCCACGGCATGTGGGATCTTCCCGGACCAGGGCACAAACCCGTGTCCCCTGCATCAGCAGGCGGACTCATCCACTGCGCCACCAGGGAAGCCCTCTTTTTCTCTTTCTGACTTACTTCACTCTGTATGACAGACTCTAGGTCCATCCACCTCACTACAAATAACTCAATTTCGTTTCTTTTTATGGCTGAGAAATATTCCATTGTATATATGTGCCACATCATCTTTATCCATTCATCTGTTGATGGACACTTAGGTTGCTTCCATGTCCTGGCTATTGTAAATAGAGCTGCAATGAACATTTTGGTATATGACTCTTCTTGAATTATGGTTTATTCTTAATACTGTCAGCATGCATTGCTTTGTAGTAGTAATGCTTTAGACTACCTAAAGAAAAAAACTCGTGTGAACAATGGCTGTGCAGGCAATTATATATCTTGTTACTATATGTTAGTGATGCTAATCTTCAGCATTAAGCTTTCAAAACAGTAGTCATCAAAAATCAGTCTTAGATGAGACACTGATTATTTTGTTGTGGAATTTCTGAATAAGATGATAATTGTTCACTATAGATGAGTTTGTAAGGTTCATGATATGGGAAGAAAGAATTGCAGGGTAAAAAGTAGTTTTATTTCTGATATACATTCTAGGACTTTACATCACAATTTGAAGTTTAACACATACTAATAAATTTTAACATCTAGATGAAATAGATGATTTTCTTATTTTATGTTTAAAGAATAAGGTAATTTATTTTCAATATTTGTATTTACATAAGAAAACTCTTTAAAATTAAGGTGAAAATTTAGATATAGCTTTTTAAATGATGGAGAGTATAGATAGTTTTTCAAAATTCTATTAGAAAAAAATTAAGACCCCTGCTGGGGACCGCAGACAGTCACAGAAGCCATGGTCAGATTTCCACCAGCCTGGCCAGTGATTGACATTTATACGTCTCCACACTAGAAAGGGTAGGTTGGCAGGTATCTCAAACATTTCACTAGCTACTCCAAATCCTGTGTACAAGTTCCATACACTGAAAGAACAATCTGTATAAAACTTTGTTCATCTAGCTTATAAGAAACGAATATATTTTCTATCTGGGAAGCTAGCATTTTCTTACAGTATTAAAAGCCTTCACTCTTACCTTTAGAACTCGAAGCTTGACACGGTTTTAAAGTACCTCGAGAAAGAGCAGTTGTACGGATCTCTGAAAAACTATATTATTATACATACACCACACTTCAAATATATCTTATACTCAATGAAAGAACAAAGTGCACAGTACTTATTTCTTATGTTAGGAAAAAATTGGCTGTATTCTCCTTCTATGAAAATCATGTTTACCTATGCCCAGTGAAAGGATTCTGTTTTCAATTGGAGAGAGCACAGTAAGTGGAGATCAACATCCTTTAAGAATAGTAAGTGCTGGATACACATAGGTAAACCACAAGGTATAAAATTGTTAGAAAAACTTTGTGCTTGGTAGCTTTGTAACAAGATCTTCTGGTTACTCTAAGGAACTCTTCATTGTCCGGTGGTTGAAGAAGCCTTGATCCCATTATCTTCACCTTGATCCCATTATCTTCTCCATGAGCTACTGCATACAGGAAGATTCAAGGTAGTCTATACAAACAAAAGAGTTCCTAGTCTAGGAAATCAAACACTGCCTGCTTCAGCCACCTGGGTTGAGTTCCATCCCCTTTGCTTCAAAGTTTTTTCATCTACCTAGTGAGAAACATATACATTTACAGAATGAGAAACAAGACTCTCTGTAGAGTGCAAATGCCTCCCGCCCCCAGTTTCTTTGGCCATGGAAGAGAGCTCCACCGCAGCTTGCAAGGACAGGTGGGAAAACTAGCTTTGCAGGTCTCCCAAACATTTCAGCAGCTGCTCCAAATCCCGGATACAAGTTCCACACCCTCCATAAACAATCTGTATGAAACCTACTCCTACTAGCGTGTAAGAAAAGCTTCCATTTTCTCTAAGGGAAACAAGGCCTTTCCTGCGGTGTGAAAGGACTTCACTCCCATTGGTTTTTAGAACAATGCATTCTGGGTGGGCTTGATGGTTCCTATAGGAGAGGCAGTAGGACAGATCTCTTCAATAGTTCATTCCCTGCATCCACATGTCAAGTGTATCTTATGCTCCAAGAACGAATATGGTGTGCAGCACTCCTTTCTTATGGTAAGAAACAACTTTCCGACATTTCTTATAGAAGCCTCGTGCATGATGACACTGCCTGAAAGTCTTTTCCTTTCAATCCCATTGACACCACGTAACTTGAAGTGCAACGTGATGTAAGAGACACAAAGACTTGATTTACAAGTTTATGGAACCACGTTAAGTGAGACATGATCTAAGAAACACAAATACTAGATTCACAAGTGTTAGGATGAAATGCACATGTTACCCTAAAAAACAACTTCCCTAGAGAAAGAACACGGTCACACCCACAAAAATATTTCTTCTTTGTGCTTGGTTTAAAAAAAAATCTTGTGGGGACTATGGGAGACTCTGCGTTGTATGAGGGTTGAAGAGGCCTGTGGCCTCTTCAGTGGGTCAGTAAGGCATTTTCAGGAGGTGAGACACGAAGTATCCTAATGGAACACTGAAGTTACACATCTGTGAACTAAGGGACTACATTCCTCAGCTGCTTGGGTTAAGGTCCTTATCCTGAAACAAGTGTGCCTCATGAATTCTTTCCTTGGAACACGTGAGACATACCATACAATGCAGTTCCGAACACAAGGAAACCAGCATTTCCTGGTCGTTTAACAGGTTAGCATTTCTACTAGGCCGTTGGACAAGGAGCTCCAGGCAGCTCCCAGTGAAAGTTTAGAAAGGTAGTGTTGCAGGTCTACTGCCGTTAGCCCACTGCTCCAGGTTCCGTCTGTAAAGTGCATTCAATGAGGAGCCATAAACTCTACAACTTCACGCATATTGCTCGTAAGGAACACGCACATTTTCTCTGTGGTAAAGAAATCTTTTCCTGCACTCTGAAAGTCTTGGACTCCTATTCCTTATTAGAAAACCGAGTTTGGCACAGCATTCAAAGGACCCCTTCCATAAACGCCATACATATCTCTAAAAGAATATAATCCATGTGTCCCCCTTCATCTACATCTTACCCTTCAAAAAACGCACAAGAGTTCTGGCTTGATAGTAAGAAACAATGGGCTTCCTTCTCCTTCTATAAATATCCCGTTTCCGTGGGCCTCGTGAAAGGCTCTGGCATTCAACGGTATAGAGCATACCGACGGGTGTGGAACATCGCTAAACAATGAGAAATGCGAGATACACAACAACTTGCTTCTGAGAAACACGTATGTTTACGGGACAAAAAACAAGCCTTTTTGTAGAGCCTGAAAGCCTCCACTGCTGAACTTCTTTAGCTCTGGAACAGAGAACTTACCGCAGCTTACAAGGACAGGTAGGAAAACTAGGTTTGCAGGTCTCCCAAGCATTTCAGCGCCTGTCCAAATCGCGAGTACAAGTTCCACAGCCTGCATAAACAGCCTGCATAAAACCTAGTTTTACTAGAGTGTACAAAACGCTTCCATTTTCTCTAAGGGAAACAAGGCCTTTCCTGCGGTGTGAAAAGTCTTTACTCCCATTGCTTTGGGGAACAATGTGCTCTGAGCAGGCTTGATGGTTCCTACAGGAGAAGTAGTAGGACAGATGTCTGCCCTGGTATATTTGCTGCAGCCACACCTCGAGTGTGTATTACGCTCCATGAACCAACACGGTTCGCAATACTCCTTCCTGATGGTAAGAAACAACAGCCGACATTTCTTACAGGAGACTCGTGCATGATGAGGCTGCCTGAAAATCTTTTCCTTTCAATCCTATTGACACCACGTAGCTTTAATGCCACGTGATGTAAGTGACACAATGACTGCATTTACAAGTTTATAAAACCACATTCATTGCGACTTGAGCTAATAAACACAAATGCTACATTGACAAGTGTTAGGATGAAATGCCTATATTCCCCACCCCACCCCCCCCCCCACACACAAAATAACTTCCCTAGAGAAAGAACCTGGTCATATTCCCAAAAATATTTCTGCTGTGTGCTTGGTTTAAAAAAAAGAAAATCTCCTGGGGACTATGGGAGACCCTACGCTGTATGCGGATTGAAGAGACTTATAGCCACTTCAGTGGGTCATTGAGGCACTTCTGGGAGGTGAGACGCCAGGTCTCCTAATGAAACCCTAATGAAACTGCATCCACACTTCGAGTGTGTCTCACATTCCATGAACCCTAATGAAACCCTAATGAAACCATAATGAAATTGCATCCACACTTCGAGTGTGTCTTACATTCCATGAACCAACATGGTGCGCAGTACTTTCTGATGGTAAGAAACCACAGCCGACATTTCTTATAGGAGACTCGTGCACGATGAGGCCACATGAAAGTCTTTTCTTTTCAATACCCTGGACACCACGTAGCTTCAAAGTCATGTGATGTAAGCGACACAATGACTGCATTTAAGTTTATGGAGGGCTTCCCTGGTGGCGCAGTGGTTGAGAGTCCACCTGCTGATGCAGGGGACACGGGTTTGTGCCCCGGTCTGGGAAGATCCCACATGCCACAGAGCGGTTGGGCCCATGAGCCATGGCCACTGAGCCTGCGTATCCAGAGCCTGTGTTCCACAATGGGAGAGGCCACAACAGTGAGAGGCCTGCGTACCGGAAAAAAGAAAAAAAAAGGTTATGGAACCATGTTCAGTACAGCATGAGCTCGAAAAACAAATGCTAGATTGACAAGTGTTAGGATGAAATGCCTATGTTCTGCTCCCCTAAAGTAACTTCCCTAGAGAAAGAACACACTGACATCCCCACACACATTTCTACTGTGTTCTTGGCTAAAAAAAAAAAAGGAAATCTCCACGTACAGACTCTACTCTGTACGTGGGTTGAAGAGGCTTACAGCCACTTTGGTGGGTCAGTGAGGAACTTCTGGGAGATGAGATGCCAATTCACCTAATGGAACCCGAGTGTTACACTTCTGGGACCTAAGGCATGACATTCCTCAGCCACTTGGGTTAAGGTCCTTCTCCAGAAACAACAGTGTGTCCAGCAAGTTCTTTTCTTGGAGCTTGTGAGACATAACATAGCATGCAGTACCAAAGAGAAGGAAATCCACCTTTCCCCATGGTTTGAGGTTAGCATTGCTACTAGGCTGTTGAACACGGAGCTCTAGTCAGCTCCCAGTGAAACTTTAGAAGGATAGTGTTGCAGGTCTCTCTGCCATTAGCCCGCTTCTCCAGTGTTAAGATCAGGAACAAGAAAAGGTTGCCCACTCTTACCACTATTATTCAACAAAGTTTTGGAAGCTTTAGCCACAGCAATCAGAGAAGAAAATGAAATAAAAGGAATCCAAATTGGAAAAGAATAAGTAAAACTGTCACTATTTGCAGATGACATGATACTATACATAGAGAATCCTAAAGACTCTACCAAAAAACTACTAGAGCTAATCAATGAATTTGGTAAAGTAGGAGGATACAAAATGCACAAAAATCTCTTGTGTTCCTATACACTACTGATGAAAAATTCTGAAAGAGAAATTAAGGAAACACTTCCATCTATTATTGCAAAAAAAAAAAAATAACCTAGGAATAAACCTACCTAAGGGGACAGAAGACCTGTATGCAGAAAACTATAAGACACAGATGGAAGTAATTAAAGATGAAACAGATAGATATATACCACGTTCTTGGATTGGAAGAATCAACATTGTGAAAATGACTATACTACCCAAAGCAATCTACAGATAAAATTCAATCCCTATCAAAAAAACAAAGGCATTTTTCACAGCACTATAACAAAAGATTTCACAATTTGTATGGAAAGAAAAAAGACCCCGAATAGCCAAACAATCCTGAGAAAGACACAGATGGAGGAATCAGGTTGCCAGACTTCAGACTATACTACAAAGCTACAGTACTCAAGACAGTATGGTACTGGCACAAAAACAGAAATATACAACAATGGAACAGGATAGAAAGCCCAGAGATAAACCCATGAACATATGGTCACCTTATTTTTGATAAAGGAGGAAGAATATACAAGGGAGAAAAGAGAGCCTCTTCAATAAGTGGAGCATGGAAAACTTTACAGCTACATGGAAAAGAATGATACTAGAACACTCCCTAACATTGTACACAAAAATAAACTCAAAATGGATTAAATGCCTAAATGTAAGGCAAGACACTATAAAACACTTAGAGGAAAACATAGGCAGAACACTATGACATAAATCACAGCAAGATCCTTTCTGACCCACCTCCTAGAGAAATGGAAATAAAAACAAAAATAAACAAATGGGACCTAACGAAACATAAAAGCTTTTGTACAGCAAAGGAAACCATAAACAAGACCAAAAGACAACCCTCAGAATGGGAGAAAATATTTGCAAATGAACCAACTGACAAAGATTAATCTCCAAAATACAAAAGAAACACATGCAGCTCAATATCAAAAAGCAAGCAACCCAATCCAAAAATGGGCAGAACACCTAAACAGACATTTCTCCAAAGAAGATATATGGATTGCCCACAAATACATGAAAGAATGCTCAACATCACTAATCATTAGAGAAATGCAAATGAAAACTACAATGAGGGGCTTCCCTGGTGGCGCACTGGTTGAGAGTCCGCCTGCCAATGCAGGGGACATGGGTTCGTGCCCCAGTCCAGGAAGATCCCACATGCCGTGGAGCAGCTGGGCCCGTGAGCCATGGCCACTGAGCCTGTGCGTCCAGAGCCTGTGCTCCGCAACGGGAGAGGCCACAGCAGTGAGAGTCCCGCGTACCACACACACACACAAAAAAAACTACAATGAGGTATTACCTCACACAAGTCAGAATGGCCATCATGAAAAAATCTACAAACAGTAAATGCTGGAGAGGGTGTGGAGAAAAGGGAACCCTCTTACACTGTTGGTGGGAATGTAAATTGATATGGAGCCACTATGGAGAACAGTATGGAGGTTCCTTAAAAAACAAAAGTAGAACAACCATACCACCCAGCAATCCCACTACTGGGCATATACCCTAAGAAACCATAATTTAAAAAGAGTCATGTAGCACAATGTTCACTGCAGCTCTATTTACAATACCCAGGATATGGAAGCAACCTAAGTGTCCATCGACAGATGAATGGATAAAGATGTGGCATATATATACAATGGAATATTACTCAGCCATACAAAGAAAGAAAATTCAGTTATTTTAGTGAGGTGGATGACCTAGAGTCTATCATTCAGAGTGAAGTAAATCAGAAAAAGAAAAACAAATACCGTATGCTAACATGGAATCTAAAAAAAAAAGAAAAAAATATGGTTAAGAAGAACTTAGGGGCAGGACAGGTATAAAGACGCAAATGGAGAGAATGAACTTGAGGACAAGGGGAGAGGGAAGGGTAAGGTGGAACGAAGTGAGAGAGTGGAATGGACTTACATATACTATCAAGGGTAAAATAGGTAGCCTAGTGGGAAGCAACCACATAGTACAGGGACATCAGCTCAGTGTTTTGAGACCACATAGTGGGTGGGATAAGGAGGGTGGGAAGGAGACGCAAGAGGGAGGAGATATCGGGATATATGTATATGTATGTGCTTCACTTTGTTATATAGCAGATTTATACTGCAATAAAGATGTTAAAAAATAAAAATGGTC
Organism: Phocoena phocoena; assembly: GCF_963924675.1. Classification (NCBI taxonomy): domain Eukaryota; kingdom Metazoa; phylum Chordata; class Mammalia; order Artiodactyla; family Phocoenidae; genus Phocoena; species Phocoena phocoena. The sequence continues at coordinate 25,462,199 of NC_089226.1, forward strand.
AAACAGCTGCTATAATGATGAAAAAAACAAGATCATGTTGCAGGTCTCCCTGCCATTGGCTCACTGCTCAGCTTCCAACTGTAAGGTGCACTCAGTGAAGAACCATTAACTCTACAATTTCCCGCACCTTGTTATTTAGGAACAGAACCTTCCCTCAGCGACTGAGAAGCCTTTTCTTACAGCCTGCCAGGCTTGGACTCCTACCCCTTTTCAGAACACCGAGTTTGGCATAGCGTTCAAATGACCCCTTCCCTCAATGCCGTACACGTGTTAAAGAATATACTCCGTGTGTCCCCATTCATTCTGTCTTACTTCCTATGAAACACAAAGGAGCTGCAGCTTGATGGGAGGAAACAATGGCCTCCTTCTCCTTCTATGGATATCCCGTTGCCAAAGGCCCCGTGAAAGGCTCTTGCGTTCAAGGGTGTAGATCATATCGAGAGGCGCCAAACACCGCTAAATGAGGAGAAATAAGACATACAGAACATGCTCCTGAGAAACACGTACATTTAACTGCACGAAAAGCATGCCTCTTTGTGGAGTCCGAAATCCTCCCCAGCTCAGCTTTTTTTGCCATGGGGCAGAGTGGTAACCGCTGCTTCCATGGCCAGCTAGGAAAGGTAGGTTTGCAGGTCTCGCCTGCCTTTCAGCGCCCGTCCAAACTGCGTGGACAATATCCACAGCCTGCCCGAACATCCTGCACAAAACCGAGTTTTACAAGAGTGTAGGAAATGCTTCCAAGTTCTCTCAGGGTAAAGAGGCCATTGCTCTGGTTGGTCGGCCTTCACTCCCACTCTTTTGGAGCACAGTGCCCTCTGGACAGTGTTGGTAGTTATGGTAGGAGAAACAGTTGAACAGATGTCTGCCCCGGTATACTTAACTGCATCCACACTTCGAGTGTATCTCACACTCCAGGAACCAACACGGTGCACAGAACTCCTTTGTGGTGGTAAGAAACAAGAGGCAACAGTTCTTCTCGAGACTCATGCGTGATGAGGCCTCCTGAAATTTTGTTCCTTCGAATCCCGTTGACACCCTGTAGATTGATTGCCACGTGATGGAGCGACACAATGACTGCTTTTACAAGTGCATGGAACAACGCTCAGTGGGACGTGAGTGTAAGAAACTCTAGTGCTACACTGACAGGGTTAGGATGAAACGCCTCTGACCCCCTCCAAAAAGGAACTTTCCAAGAGAAAGCACACGGTCATATCCCCAAGAACATCTCCACCCGTGTGCTCGGATAAATTAAAGTAAATCTGGCAACTCTGGGAGACTCTGAGCTGTACGTGCCTTGAAAATGCTTATAGCCACCCTGGGGGTCAGTGTGGCACTTCTGGACACTGAGACACCAGGTGTCCTCATGGAACCCTAGGGTTACATTGCTGGGACTTAGGCCCAACATTAATCATCCGCTTGGGTTATGGTGGTCCCTGTCCAGAAGCAACAGTTGCCAAAGATTTCATTTCTTTGAGCTCGTGAGACAGCATAGCATGTAATACCACAGAGAAGGAGACCTGCCTCTCTCCGGGTTTGCAGAGGTTAGCTTCTCTACTAGGGCGGTGAGCACAGAGATCCAGTCAATGCCCAGTGAGAGTTTAGAAGGTTATTGTTGCAGGTCTCTCTGCGCTTAGGCCACTGTTCAGCTGCAGTCTGTAAAGTGCATTCAGGGAACAACCAGAATCTCTAATACACCCCGCATCTTGTTGGGAAGGCAGGAACAGCACATTCTCTCCTCGGTGAAGACGTCTTTTCTTGCAGACTGCCAGGGAGAACGGAACAGGGCAACAGGGACAGGGAGAGAGAGAGGGAGAGGGAGAGAGGGGGAGAAGGAGGAGAGAGGGAGAAGAAGGGAGGAAGAGACCTCTTTCCCTCTCTCTCTCTCCCTCTCTCTCCCTCTTCCTCCCTCTCCCTCTCCCTCCATCTCTCCCTCTCCCTCTCTCCCTCTGCCTTATCTCTGCCTCTCCCTCCATCTCTCCCTCTCTGGGAGGGAGTGAGGGAGATGGAGAGATGGATGGAGAAGGAGAGTTGGAGCGAGAGGGAGAGGGAGGAGAGGGAGGGAGGGAGAGGGAGAGAGGGAGGGAGAGAGGGAGGGAGGGAAAGAAGTCTTTCGCTCCCTCCCTCTATCACTCTCTCCCTCTCCACCCTCTCTCTCCCTCTCCCCCCTCCCTCTCCATCTCTGTCTCTCCCTCCACCTCCTTCCCTCTCCATAGAGGGAAGGAGGTGGAGGGAGAGGGAGAGGGAAAGGGGTAGAGGCAGAGCGTGCGGAAACAGGGACAGGGAGAGAGGAAGGGAGAGAGGGAGAGGGAGAGAGGGAGAGGGAAAGGGGGAGAGGGAGAGGGGGAGGGAAAGGGAGAGAGAGAGAGGGACAGGGAAAGAGCAACAGGGAGAGAGGGAGGGAGAGAGGCAGAGGGAGAGATGGAGGGAGAGGGAGAGTGAGAGGCAGCGAGGTAGAGAGAGAGAGGGAGAAAGGGAGAGAGAGAGGGAGAGAGGTAGAAGTGCTGAGGAGGGGGGCTCCCTCCCCTACCACTCCCACTCCCATCCTCTCCCTACTGCTTTCTCTTTTTTCTGCCTCAACAAACACCAGGCGCCTTTTAGATCAGCCCTGAAGTCAACGTTGATGCTTGGACAGCCTGACCTCCCTGCTGACTTCCAGCCCAGGACCATCACTGGGAGATGAAGTCTGCGGGGCCCCGGGCGCAGGCTGCACAGGCACCTCCTCTGATGCCCAATCTCTCATCATTTACGAGGCAGCCCATACTCCCCTCCCTGACTCCCCAAGATTTGGGGCCTTTTTAATATGTGTCGATAATACCATGAGCTACTATTTAACTCTTCCACGAGGACCCATCTCCCAAAATGCAATGGTTTTCAGCTTTGGCTGCACTAGAGAACCCCCAGGGAAGGGAGAGACATCTCTCCCTCCCTCTCTCTCTCTCCCTCTGTATTTCTGTCTACTTCTCTCCCTCTCCCTCTCCCTCTGGGGTGATGCCCGATGAGCTCAGAATCGCAGATGGCCCCCCCGTCCCCTCTCTGTGGCTTGCATGGGGGATGGACATTCTTACTGTGGCCCAGGCACGGCCTTGACATTCAGACATCGGGTCCTGCATGGACACTTGTGTTTGTTCCATAGCGCATGTGGCTGCAGTCTGTGCTTCTGTAGATGGGGGCTGTGCATGAGCCCTTCATCTTCCCACAGACACCACTGGTGCTCGCTCGGCCTCGCGGGTGATGCAGGGGGAACGGGGGACAGCCTTGTGTCCCCACCTTCTTGGGCTACAGACAGGTCACGCTGGTCCTGTGGTGACTGGGGGCTCCCAGGAGAACCCCACTGCAGACCGGAGAGGTGGCCCCAGAGAAGGCGGCGTATGTCTGGGGCCAGGCCTCATCAGCGAGCCACAGGCCACCTGCAGCAACAGGTGTCTCACCGTCCAGGGGCTGGGTGTTCGGGCGCCGTAGGGATGAGCTGCTGTCTGCACGGCAGCCGTGTTTGACTTGTTGAGACCAGGGAGGCCCCTTGGTGGCTCCTGGAGAGCCTGGCCACATTTCTTCCTGCCCTTGGCCTTAGAGCCCATCAGGTTCATGGTTCCAAAAGGACCTGTGTTAATAAAGACCACGTGTTAGGACAGCACCAAAGTGTCTAGAAATCCGGGCCAGGAGGAGGAGGGAGGGGGATTGGCTGTGCCCGCCAGTGGCCTGGGAGCCCTACCCGCCTGCAGAGACCTGGCCCGGGGCCCATGGGGAGGGCGTGGCCCACGGTCTCCTGCGCCTTCCTTCTCTGGGTTCCAGGAGAACTGCGTGATCCTCAGGGAGCTGGTGAGGCTGCACGCCTTGAAGTCCGGCCTACTGGGGTTCCACACACGTGCCGACTCCGTGCTGGAGATGAACATGGACAAGACCAGCCAGGTGGTGGCCACTGTCCTAGGAAACACCACCTCCCCAAGTCCCAGTGAGGACGGGGGTCAGGCGGACCTTGACCGGACGTGGTGCTGCCTGAGACCCCACTGTGTCAGCCCTTGGGGGCTGCCTTCCTGGACCCTTCATTCTGCCTCGAGGGGCGCAGGGTTGGGGGTGGCTTGGGGGCCGCCACAGGGACGTAGCCGAGCCTCTCCAATCAGCCCGCAGGTGAGCTGGCCCAGAAGCTGAAGCCCCTTGGGGAGCAGGAGCGGCCATGATCCTGGAGCTAAAGAAGGCCGAGTGCCAGAGGCGGGGCCTGCACTTTGACGGCCCCATCAACGCCTGGGACCTGTACTACTACATGAACCAGGGGGAGGAGACGTGCTACCACGTGGGCCAGTACCTGCTCAATGAGTCCTTCCCCATGCTGACGCTCACACGCGGGCTGCTGGGCATCTCCCAGGAGCTGCTGGGGCTGACCTTCAACCTGGAGGAGGGCACCAACATGTGTCACGAAGATGTGAGGCTCTAAACGGTCTGGGACGTGGCCTCAGGCAAGGTCATCCATCTGCAAGTTCTACCTGACCTCTATCCTCGGTGCGTGCGTGGGGGAACCTGTTGGCCGTGGGCCGGGGCTCCTCTGTGAAAGCGGGGCCCCACCCACGTCCCTCCGCAGGGAGGGGAAGTCCGGGCACGCGGCCTGCTTTGGCCTGCAGCCGGGCTGCCTACAGCATGATGGGAGCTGCCAGATCGCCATCGTGGCCATGGTGGCCAACTTCACCAAGCCTACACCCAACCTGCCCTCCCTGCTGCAGCATAATGAGCGGGAGACCAACTTCCACGACTTCGGGCATGCGATGCACCAGCTCTGCTCCCAGGCGCAGGGCTGCAGGCAGGGGGCGGGGAGGGCCCGGGCACGCGTGGTCCTCAGGCAGGCCCTTGCCATGGGATTCTTTCACTGACATCACCCCACACGTGGTGACGCCCTCGGTGTCAGCTTTCATCATCAAACCCCAGGCACTGGCAGCGTAAACAACGGAAATGGATGTCCTCGAGGCTCTAGAGGCTGGAAGACCTAGATCAAGGAGTCAGGGCTAGTTCCCTGCATGTTAAATACAAGTACTCAAGAGTTGCCTTTAAAAAAGACAAAAGAAAAGAAAGGAACGTTGCCTGCAAGTCTGCTGACAGCTGGTGATGAGAACCAGAGGGAAGGCTCTGGGGCTGGGGGCGCAGTGCCCTGTGAGCTCTGGGGCTGCGGCCAGCCTCCGTGGAGGCTCAGCAAGTCCCAGTGACTTCCCCACGTGGGGGGCGCCAGCTGAGCGTCTGGCCCCAGAACCCACTGCTCGTTCAGTCTTCCTGTGGTCAGCCCTTCATCCTGAGAGCGATGCTCTCACAGGCTGCACCGGGGCACGTGGGGACAGTTTACTGAGCTGTACAGACGTCACTACTGCTTTGGACCATTTTCATCACCCTGAAAATGTCCCTCACACCCTTAGCTATCACTCTGTCCCCTCGCCAGCCCCTGACAACCAGGAACCCAATCACTGACTCTGTGGATCTACCTGCTCTGGACGTTTCTCCTCAGTGGGGTCACACCCTGTGTGTCCTGTGTCTGACTTCTCTCGCTGAGCATCGTGTTCTCAGGGTGTATCGACGTGGCAGCGAGTGTCAGGGCTTCACCGCATTGCATGGCTGAGGGACGTAAAGAAGACAAGAGAAAAGAAAAGAACGTTGCATGCAAGTCTGGTGACAGCCAGTGATGAGAACAAGAGGGAAGGCTCTGGGGCCAGGGGCGCCGTGCCCTGTGAGGCCCTGGCGCTGCTGCCAGTCTTGGTGGGGCACAGGCAGCACCATCCCTCAGGAGCTGCTGGACAAGCTCATCAAGTCCCTGCAGGCCAACCCAGATGCGGCCGGACCGAGGGAAGGGAAGGGGGCTTCCGGTCTGCCCAGCTGGAAAGTGCGGCCTGGACACGTCTCCTTCCTCCTGCCCCCCAGGCCTATTCAACCTGTGTCAGATCGTCCTGGCCAAGGTGGTTCAGGCCCTGCACATGCAGACGCCCGCAGACCCGGCCCAGGAGAATGCCCGCCTCTGCCAGGAGATCCTGGGGTTCCCAGCCACGCCAGGTAGCCAAGTGCATGCCGGTTCCACCTTAGTGGTCGGTTGGCGGCTACTGCCCAGGTCAAGAGGATCGTCTGGTGGTGTGTGAAGGGGGACCAACTGATGGGCTCCGGCCGAGGCCTGCTGACCTCTGGCCTCTTCCTGCCACTGTTCCTTGGCTGGTCCCTCCAGCTGTGGCCCGCGGAGTCCGAGGGTGGGGTGGGAGGCTCTGCACGTGCTTTCTACAGAGCCTGGAAGAGGCAGGAGAGGGCTTCATACCCCAGACAGAACGCATCGACGAGGTTTGCCCATGCGTGTCGGTGCGGACACGTGGTTCACTCCCTTGTGAGTGCTTTAACCAGAGATCTCCCCGTGGTGGAGGGCGAGCCCTGACTCATCTCTCGCAGCCTTGGCAGCTGACCTTGTAAGAGGCTTAGGAATGAACCCTCGTGAGCTTCAGCAGAAAGTCGGCAAAGATTTATTTGTGTCCCTCCACTGAATTGCCAGCAAGGTCCCCATTTTCTAGAAGTGTTGGGCCAATACTCTCTCTAGTGGCAGGGGACTCAGACAAGGCTGCTTTGAGGCCCCCACCCCCCACTCTGTGGCAGGGGCACTGAGCGGCCAGGGGGCCGGGCAGGAGTCTCTCCGCGTGTGTCCCAGTGACCGACCTGCCTGCGACCTTCGGCCACCTGGCAGGAAGCTACGACGCCCAGTCCTATGGCTACTTGTGCAGCGAGGTGTATTCCGCGGACACGTTCCACACACACTTCAAGTAGGAGGGCGGCCTGAGTGGCAAGGTGAGAGGCCGGCCTGCTGCGCAGACCAAGAAGGCGCTCTTTGGCCTGGGCCTATATGTTGTGCCGCCCCCCTGGGCCTCCTGGGTTCTGAGGGCCCTGCCCTGGACCCCCTGCTCCCCTGCCCTTTGTTCAGTCACAGCAGAAGTGGCCACACCCACACCCTCTGTGAGTCGGTGTTCCACCCTCCTGCAGCCCCGCCCCCTCTCCGCAGGTTGCCATGGACTACAGAAGCTGCATCCTGAGGCCAGGGGATTCCGAGGATGCCAAGGGCAGACATGCTGGCCTTAAATGAGTTGCAGAGGCCTTAAGTGGGCTTGTGTGGTTCGGCTCACCTCTTATGTTTCAGTGAACTTTGTGAGAAGACAGGGCCTGGGAGCTGCAGCCTCACAGTTGGGCTCCACAGTAAGCTGTGTAGGACAGACCTCAAACTGACCCAAAACATGGAGGAATATCAGCCATCTAGAGGTCTAAAAGAGAGCCACTGCAGCTAGCCCATAGGTCCAAGAAAAATAAATTCTTATTTATGTAACTGAGTTTTGGGGAGATTTGTTCCAAAGCATTATCACAGCAAGAGCTGACTAATACAACATCCTCCAAATCACTGCTATATACATGGCTGCCACCATGCCTACATGTAAGGCAACTGTGTCCTCAAACTTTGAGAATTCTTGGTGTCTCTCCAACACAATGTACATGGCTAAAGTTTCCCCAAATAACTTCACTAATGTACCACAAAGATCTCCCTAAACTTTTATTAAATGTAACGCAAAGTTCTTTCTATTCATTTTCTGTTTCTACGTAGTTAAAATGCTTTTTATCAACCTAAAAGGATGGAAAATTGGAACAAAACATCTTTGTGGATAGCTGTTTTTCACAAAGGAAAATTACTAACAAACCAGGCATTTCACTGAGTGTAGAGCACTAATGCCCCTAGTGCCTCTAAATGCCAGGTGAACAAAGGCACTTAATAAATATTGAATCCTGCTCTCTCCACTTGAGAGGGGAGAGCAAGCTATTCTCAAGTAGTGGAGGGATGCTCTTAGGAGCTATTTGCAACATTCTGTGAACCTGGACACTGTGTAGCTACAAAGAAACCTTTTGTCTAAGGAAACTAACTAGAGAAACTTGAAAGTGGAAAAAGAGAGAAAGAATGAGAGAATACCCTTCTCATGGTGACTCATTCACTTACTCGTTCATTTACCAAATATTTACTATGTGTATAGTACTGTGCTGAAAACTGCACAGAACACGGAGATGTACCCCTGTTCTCAGGGAGGTTAGATACCAGAGAGGGAGATAAGATGTAGATGCCTTATGGCAGTTCCACATACGTCTTGTTAAACTGTTTACAAGTTCAGGGGAGAGAAGGGATCCAGAAATTGCTTGGATTCTCAGTGAAGTCTTCCCAGAGAAGAAGTTGTAAAATAGATTGAATAGAAAAAAACAATTAATGTCATAGGTAGATATGAAAGGGAGCAAAGATGCACAGATAATTAGACCCAGTTCTTTTTCAAAAAGTCTAGAAAGTGAAATTAAAGCCAAATTATGGAGGGTCTTGAATGTCAATCTTAAGAGTTTGGCTGTATTGTGTTGACAATGGGTGCCACGGATGGTTTGGAAGAGGGCAATGGCATAACCCAAGAACCTTGGGAGGTGTAAGAGAGGTTGCAGGGAGGAAGATAGAAAGACATGCTATTATCCGAAGCAATCATCGTAATCCAGGTGTAAAATAATAAATGGTAGAACCGGAGTAATGGCAACACAGATGGAAGGGAGGAGTATGAGAGACACTAGAAAGAAAAACTGTCAGGGCTTCACCATTGATTGGATACATTCATTTCTCCATTTAACAAAGGTTATCAGTAACTGTGCTAGTCGCTGGGAATCAAGAGTAAATAAGCAAAACAGTCATGATCTCTTCCTCACGGACCATATGGTAAACACCTATCTAAAACTGGATGTGAAATGTGATGAAGGCTATAAGCGAGAGGTACGTGGTGTTATGTGAGCTATGGTAGGGGGATGTGATGAGTTGAGTAGGTAAGGGGATACTTTCTTGACAAAGTGACACATGAGAAGAGATGAGAAGGATGAGGAGGCATCAATCAGTTGCAAACTAAACAGAAGGACATTTCATGCAGAGGGGCAGCATGGGCAATGTGCCGTTGTAAGTATGCAGGCCTGAAAGGAGGCCACTGTGGGCTGGATGATTGAGAATGAAAGGAAGGAGGTGTAAGACGAGGCTGCAGAGATCATGCTCCATCCTGCCCAGGGGACGCCCTGCCCTTCAGACTAGTGCACCCAGAGTGCCAGTGCACAGCAAGATGAGAAGCCTGCTCTAGAATGCAAGTCAACACTGCTTCTTTCACCAAGAAAGTATTGCCTGTTAAACTAAACAGCATATCTAGTGGACATATGATTTACATTCTGAAGCAAGCTCCTTATCTTACAGAATGACAACAGTTCTCCACCGGAAGCCAGTCTGTGACTCCACATTTTAGACCACAGTGAGGAGGTTTGTCTTTATCCTAAGAGCAATGGAAAGTCACAGAAGGATTTGAAGAGGTGATGGTGGTGTCTGCATCATGGAACATGGATTGGAAGGCAGCCAGAGTCAGCAGAAAGAAGACGAGGAAGTTTGTGTCTGAAACACTTACTTTCTTGGTGAAATAAGAGGTATCCTCTTCAGGTGAGAGAGCAAGGACACACAACGGAGTCTAGTGGGACATGAAAAGAGTGGAGAAAGAGTCATTGTTAACGGCCATAAGTAAGGGAGTAGAAAAAAGAAATGGGGACCACATGTCAGTTAAAGTAAGACAGCCTATGTTGTTGCCATAGCTCTGTGACTGGATCTAACAAAACACATTGCTCTGAAAGCAGGTCCAGAGAAGATGAATGTTAGAGATGAGCAGAATGCATCTGCAGTGAGGTTCCATGGGAAGGTAAAATGGCTTGGCAGTCTGGGTATAACGTTGTCATGATGGACCAGCAGTCAACTACAGGGAATCAGAGGTAAAATGATAAACTGTATTCTAGTCAAACTTACACTCACCAGAGCCTGGAAGGAGGAGAGCCCGTGTCTTGTACTGCCCAAGAGCCATGTCCCTCCCAGGTCAGGTACCTGCAGCGAAGCCCAGGCATCTTGTCTTGGGCCAGGCATGCACCTGGCTTGTCAGAGGGTCCCAGAGGTGCTGTGGGGAGGCAGCTTTTGCTCACCATGTTCAGGGAAGCTAGAACACACCGGATGCTGAAAGGAGAACCAAAGCCACTATTAAGACATAATTCAATGTAAGGAGGGAAGAGATGATCAGGCAAGCCTGAGTGCCAGACAGAAAATAGGGAAGCTCGAGGAAAGCACATTTTAAGTTAATCTGTTACATGATTAATTAATATGATAAAGCTTCCCTGAGCTTCATCTGTGGGCAGTAGCCACAAGGTGCTAGTAATGACTTATATGGAGAATAGACGAGAAAGTTCCAGGAGTCATTAATCAGCACTTCCTCTGTACCAACACTGTGCTAGGCATAGGGAATATAAGGATGAATGAGACACGGTGCCTGCCTTCAAAAGGCTTAGAGTCTATGGAAGGAAAACTATCTAAAAGGATGCTTATCGCTGGAGACAGTAAGTATTATGATACAGGGATGTCAGGGAGTAGAGTAGTGAGGCACTAAACAAGCAGGGGAGGAGAGATGAGGGTTAGGGAAAGCAGGCCTCCCAGGGAAGCTGGCCCCCAACCTGAGGCTGGGAAACAAGCTGATGTCAGCTCACTGAAGAGCAAGCAGAAGAGGAGGGTCTTAAGCAAAGAAGCAGCATCTGTAAAGGCCAGGGCAGGAATGATAGAACATCAGAAACTACAAGCTGGTCCACATGCCTAGAGAAGACATTCAGGAAGGAATGTAGCCAGAAGGAAGACAAAAGAGGTAGTCCAATCGTGAAGGAGCTTATATGCCAAGCTGAGGAACACAGATCTGATGCTGAGGACAATGAGAAATATGCAGCCTTCCAGGAGGCAATTTGATGTATGAAGAGAGTCATCTTTGTTAGAAGACATCACCCTGGAGGGGGAAGTTAAGCCTGAACAGGAAATAAGATCACCCAGAGAAACCGTGAAATGTCCAAAGGGGTGGACGCTAAGGATGGGAACCTAAAGAACACGTACACTGAAACTGGGTAAGCAAGAGACACCCAAGACTGAGACTGAGAAGAAGGAAGTAGAGAGGGATAAAAAAATCAAGTGGCTTGATGGAAAACGCAGAAGAGGGAGCCTTAATTAGACAGGAGACAACTACATTAAGTGATGCTGGAGACTAAAAAAGATGGATGTAGTGACACGGCAATCATACTGACAAGGATTCCCACTCTCACCACTTACATTCAACATAGTTTTGGAAGTCCCAGCTGCAGCAATCAGAGAGGAAAAAGAAATAAAAGGAATCCAAATTGGAAAGGAAGAAGTAAAACTGTCCCTATTTGCAGATGCCATGATACTACACAAAGAAAATCCCAAAGAGCCACCAGAAAACTACTAGAGCTCAACAATGAATTTGATAAAGTTGCAGGGTACAAAATTGACACTCAGAACTCTGTGGAACTTCTATACACTAACAATGAATTATCAGAAAGAGAAATTAAGGAAACAATCCCACTTACCATTGCATCACAAAGAATAAAATACCTAGGAAAACACCTACCTAAGGAGGCAAAAGACCTGAACTCCAAAAACTATAAGACACTCATAAAAGAAATTGAAGGTAACACAAACAGATGGAAAGATATTCCATGTTCTTCGATTGGAAGAATCAATACTGTTAACACGACCGTACTACCCAAGGCAATCTACAGATTCAACGCAATCCTTATCAGAATGCCAATGGCACTTTTCACAGAAGTAGAACAAAAAAATTTTTGAATTTGTATGGAAGAACCAAAGACGCTGAATAGTTAAAGCAACATTGAGAAAGAAGAACAGAGCTGGAGGAACCATGCTGTCTGACTCCAGACTATACTACAAAGCTACAGGTATCAAAACAGTATGGTCTTGGCACAAAAACAGACATATAGATCAATGGAACAGGATAGAAAGCCCAGAAGTAAACCCACGCACTTATACCAATATACGACAAAGAGGGCAAGATTATGCAATGAAGAAAAGACAGTCTCTTCCATAAGTGGTGCTGGAAAAACCAGACAGCTACATGTGAAAGAATGAAATTAGGCCATTCTCTAACACCATATACAAAAATAAACTCAAAATGGATTAAAGAGATAAATGTAAGACTGGGTACTATAAAACTCCTAGAAGACAACATAGGCAGAACACTCTTTGACATAAACCACAGCAATATTTTTTTGGATCCATCTCCTCAAGTAAAGGAAACAAAAGCAAAAATAAACAAATGGGACCTAATGAAACTTAAAAGCTTTTGCAAGCAAAGGAAATGATCAACAAAATGAAAAGACAACCTACTGAATGGGAGAAAATATTTGCAATGGATAGGACCAATAAGGGATTAATAGCCAACATATAGAAACAGCTCATAAAACTCAACATCAAAAAAACTAACAACCTGATCTAAACATGGGCAGAAGAACTGAATAGACATTTTTCCAAAGAGGAAATGCAGATGGCCAACAGGCACATGAAGATACTCGACACTGCTAATCATCAAGGAAATGCAAATCAAAACTACACTGAGGTATCACCTCGCTCCTGTCAGAATGGCTATCATCAAGAAAAGCACAAACAACAAATGTGGGCAAGGATGTAGAGAAAAGGGAACGCTGGTACAGTTGGTAGGAATGTAAATTGGTGCAGCCACTGTGGAAAACAGTATGGAGGGTTCTCAAAAAACTAAAACTAGAACTACCATATGACCCCGCAACTCCACACCTGGGTATATATCCGAAAAAACAAAAACACTCATTTGAAAAGATACATGCACCCCAATGTTCGCAGCAGCAGTATTTACAATTGCCAAGATATGGAAGCAACCTAAGTGTCATCAAGAGAAGAATGGATAAAGAAGATGTGGTACATATAACCAATGGCATACTACGCAGTCATAAAAAAAGAATGAAATGTTGCCATTTGCAGCAAAATAGATGGACTTGGAGGGCATTATGCTAAGTGAAATAAGTCAAGCAAAAACAAATACTGTAGGATATCACCTATATATGGAATCTTAAAAATACAGAAAACTACTGAATATAATAAAAAAGAAGGAGACTCACAGATATAGAGAACAAACTCATGGTTGCCAGTGTGGAGCGGGAGGAGGGGGCAATACAGGGTTGGGGAAGTGAGAGATATAAACTACTGGGTGTACGATAGGCTCAAGGATGTATTTTAGAACACAGGGAATATAGCCAAACTTTTGCAATAACTGTAAATGTGAAGTAACCTTTAAAAATTATATAAAAATTTTTTCAAGCAGAAATCACACTGAAAATTGGAAACAATTTAAATGTCCATCAACAGGAAAATACATATATAAATTATTGTATTTCCCTACATGGGAATCCTACATAGTGAGGAAAGTACATGAACTACACAGATCTTTACGTGTCAGCATGGATGAACCAAGCAAAGATAACACTAAATAAAGCAAGTAACAAGAGAAAACGTAGTACAATACTATATGCTGTTTAAGAATACTTAAAAATGTTGCCTAAATAGAAAGACGTCCATGGCAATGATGGAGACCAAGTTCAGAAGAGTGGTTACCCAGGGTCAGCTGGGGAGTGGCTGTGTTTGGGAAAGTGGTTACAGCAGGCTCTTCAACAGGAATGGTCATGGTTCACTTCACATGCTGGCTGGAGGACGGAGGAGTGTCTGCGATATTATAATGTGACCATGCTGCATGTAAAAGCCATTGCTGGCCACATCTAGGGGATCTGATGCGCAGGAGCTGGTAGTGGGTGGAGGTATCCAGAAGGTGGTGGTAGAAGAGGAACGGTGTACACGTAACGCCTAAGGCCTGACCAGGGGACGACCACTGTTCTAGAAATTGGACACAAATCCAACTTCTACAGCCAATGTTAAAAGACAAACTGAGGCATATTTAAAATTTTAACACTTTACGTGCGCAAAAATAGATTCAATTCGGGCATCACCGAAGCAGAAGTGGTGAGGAGCACTCCAGCCACAGGAGCTGCAGAGATTTTTATTTTAAAAGGGCAGAAGCAAAGCAAGGAAATGACTGACTTGTTATAGCTTTAAAGCCTAGTTGGTGGTTTGTGCCAGGTTGTCCTCAGCGGTGTGCGTCACCCTGAGGCATTGACAGGCTTAGATTCTGGTTGGTTTACGTAGGCGGCCGCATCACTAGAGCCACGGCAGGCTAACGGCCTCCTTGCAGAGTTAATTTACTAACACCAATTGTCTGAGTCCTTCCTCTTACTCAGTCACTTCACTTCCCACGCCTCAGTTTCTCTTCTATAAAGTGGATATTCAGTAGTAAATTCTCTGTGGAGGTGTCAGTACAAAACAAAGTGATTATTAGTAACCACGATCATGTCCTGAATGCATGGAACACGTCACCATTTGCCAACCACCGTGTCAAGTCCACAGAAACTACAGAAATTAAGAGCTCTCCGCAGAAATTCACACACCCGTGCACCAGGTAACGGACCACAGGCAGACGTTCACTCAGCCTTTCATGTGTCCCTCACAGAGTGCACGCTCTCTCCTGGGCGGAGCGAGCACAGACATTTATCGGGAGTTTAACTACTTTCAAAATGCGTTGATGCAACCAGGTCTCACTTTTGTTTGGATGAGTCAGCAAACGCTTTTTGGAAACAGCAAATTCTCCACATCTCCTACCTTTCGCGCTGCCCTAGTCTCGAAGCTCCCGCCCCTGCTCCTCAGGCCGGGTCCTCTTGGGAGGCGGGGCTTCAGGCAGATGCACGTCGTGCGGGCAGACGTCCTTGAGCCCCGCCCCCAAGGGCCCGCCCTGAGGCTTAAAGCGCAGCACCGCTGTGCAGAGGGCGTTGAGTCCAGCGCCAACAGCTGGCGATGCGGAGACGGAGGAACGCGGCATGGCGCGGCCGGCGTAGCTGGGGCCCGTGGCCCTATGTCTTCTGACTGCGACGCCAGTCCTGCGCACGCGGCGGGGCTGCAACCGCCAGGCCGTGGGCGCCCGAGGGGCCGGGAGGCGAGCCAGGGCCCCCGGGTGGGTGTGGGCATCGTGTCCGCAGCCAGCGTCCCCGAGGCCGTGCTCGGGCCATGATCACTCGGTGAAGCTGAACCGGGAGAGCACGGCCGACTTCTTCTCGCGCTCTGAGGACCTGTGCACGCTGCAGGGCTCAGCTTCCCTGTGGGAGGGGCTGCTGGAGTTAATGCCGACCGCCTCCACGGGGTGGACTGGGCGCCCATCCTGAGCACCCTCTGCCCCTGATCTGTATCCAGAGCTTCTTCCAGCCACGGCTTGGCGAGACAGGTTTGTACTTCCTGCTTCCAGGGGCTGTCGTGTGGGCGCTGTGAAGCAGAGTTTTAGATGGTACAAGGTGGAGGGTGGACACTAGAACCGATGCCCAGTGCCCGGGTGTGCGTGCATTAGGCGGGGCGTGCGGCCTAGGACTCCTGCCAGCTCGGTGACCCCGGCCGAGTGCCTTAAGCCTTCTAGGTCTCAGTGTTCTCATCTGTAGCATGGGCTTAACAGGACCCAGTCTCTGTGGCGGTTACAAGGATGCACTGTGTTCATGCTTGTAGGCTCTACAATGCAGAACACTTAGCACAGTTTGGAGCATCGTTAATTGTTGCACAGATATTACCTGGTCTCTTGAATGACTTTGCCTGGTACACACCAAAGAGATTAGGAAATGGATATATCCCCGCTTCATTTCCTTTCCATTATAACAGGGCTCAGGTAAAAAAAAATCTTTTTTCAATAGTCGTATCATGCAGTGGAAAGAGCACCGGTGTGAAGGCAGCTTAGGATTTGAATTCCAGAATTTATGATCTCTGTGGCCTGGGCAGGTTACTTTTGAACTGCAATCCCCACACTTGTAAAATGACATTAAAAACCACTCTTTCTGTGGGTTCTTAGAATTAATTAAGCAGGTTATGTGTGTAAAGTATCCTGGCACTTGAATAAGTTGTCAGAACCAAGGGCTGCTGGAGACGATGCTTCTGCCCTAGATAATCTTCTCTTCTACTGGGTGACTGGTAAACACAAGCACAGTAGTCAGTGCTCTGGAAGAGTGAGTTCTGGTGCTACAGAGCACAGAATCTTTTTTCTTTTTAATTTAATTTTTATTTTATATTGGAGGATAGTTGATTTACAACATTATGTTAGTTTCAGGTATACAGCAAAGTGATTCAGTTTTACATATATCCATTCTTTTTCAGATTCTTTTCCCATACAGGTTGTTATAGGATATGGAGTAGAGTTCCCTGTGCTATGCAGTAGGTCCTTGTTGATTACCTATTTTATATATAGTCGTATATATATGTGTATATGTTACTCCCAAATTCCTAATTTATCCCTCCCCCCCCACCTTTCCCCTTTGCAGAGCACAGAATCTTGGAAGGGAAAGTTCAGGGTAGGCTTCTTGGAGGAGGTGCCAACCTTTCTAAGGATATGTAGAAGCTCCTGGGGTAGCAGGAGGGAGAAGTGTGTGTCAGAGTTTGGGAAATATAATAAAATATGGCCAAACTAAGGTACAGGACTGGAACTCAGGGTTTGGGAAAGAAATGAGAGTTGATACTGGAAACCTAGTGGGGCCCAACAGAAAGGGGCCTTGTTTGTCATGTCAGAACTTTGGATGTTTATCCTGAAGGCTGTGGGAAACACTGAAGAACAGTGAGATGGACTTCTGGTTTTGAGGCTCTCTCGGACCTCCATGTGGAAGGCCGTTCATTGGGTGCAGGGTAAATTGTAATCTAAGGGTCCCACTTAAGTTATAAAACTTTGGACTGGATTTCGGAGATCCGAGACAGATGGGTGGGGCTTGGTGACCAGTTAGAAAAGGGAGGGTAGCAAGCGTGGGTGACAGTTTACAGCTGCATCTTTTTGTGAGATACAGAGCACAGTAGGTAGGGATTGGGGGTGGGGAGAGGATCTTACTTCATCTTCAGTGCTTTAGAGGGGCCTGGTAGACGGGTCTGGGCCTAAGGTACAGATCTGGGCTTTTTGGGAGGACAAGTGTTTGAAGGCATGGAAGATACTTAGGTTACCCACAAGATGATACAGAGAATCATAGGTCTGAGAGTTTTCTAAGTGGGTGTATTTGAGGGTGTTTATAAGCTGAGAGAAAGTAGCCAGCAGAGGAAGGGTGTGAAGATCTAGGAGAGGAAATGATTGTTCATTTATTTTCAAAAAGCTGAATACTTATTGTGTGCCTGGCCCCTTTTCTAGGATCTGGGGTTCACACCATCTGTTATCTCTCCTGCAAGGACAGTTCAACTCATCCCCTGGTGAAGAGAAGTCAGATTATTCTTTGCATCCTATTCAGGTGTAGGAATTGTTCTGTACCTCTGAAGGGACTTTACTTAACCAGAGTAATAATGTAGAAATCAAAAGAAATTAGAGCTGGAAGGGACCTTAAAGGCCACTGTACTTAATTTTCCCGAATATTTTACATTGATTGTAAGAAAAATTTATTGCAGAGCCCATTCTCTTCAGAGTTCCTTCACTGAACTTTCTTTATGTCTTCAATGCGGTGGGTCCAGCTTGTAGATTTTGGCCTCCTCTAAATTTGCTTCTTCATCCATATTACATTTTGCCTGGACTATGGCAGAAGTTCTTGGGTGGCCGCCGCTAGGCTCAGTTCCTCTAAGTTCCTCTGCCTACTCGGGTCGAATGATCTTCTAACATAAAAAGATATGCCTAAAATAATGCTGCTAATGGCTTGCCCACACAGAGTTAGTGCCTCCTAGCCACCCAGCGTGTGCTCTGCACAGAGGCGTGTGGTCTGCACTGTGCTCGGCCAAGCTTCATGGGGCTCTTTGGCCCTGATGAAGCAGAGCTTTCTGTGATCACTCCCTTTATCTAATTGGTCCTTCAGCAGTGGGGCACCTTTTTCTAATCAGCGGAGGCACCCTTACTCAGCCAGTGGTACCCCCGGGCCTCGTCAGCTGTGGGATACAAGCCATGCTCTCTCCCAGGCTTGCTTCGGCCAACATCTCTATTTTATTTCTGTCTCTTCTCACACTTGGACCCCTGGCCTTTAGTCATCGCCACCTGCAGTATTTACTGTGCCCAGCAGGTGTCAGCCTTGAGTTTCTTTGCACAGATGCTGCCTCTGCAGTTAATGTACCTCCTCCTCCAACTCTGCATAGCCTCATCTTTCTAGATTCTGCTTCAGGGTTATCATGAAGCCATCACTTCGATATAACATTCTGCCTCCAAAGGAACCTCTGTGCATAAAGGTTATGGTTCTTTATCTCATGTGATTGAAATTTTGAGTTTACACATGTCCCTCCTTAATGAAGGCTTTAAAGGCAGGAGTCGTTTCTAATCCTTAGCACAGAGCAGATGCTTTTTTTTGTTTTTAATGCTTTTTAATGACGATAAAATGTATGGTTTAAATCACTTATTTTACAATAATTCTGCTTTAGGTTTTGACAGAAATAAAGTTTACAGAAGTCGTGTTCCTGTGATAAGAAATAAAAATGTGACCTTCCAGTTGTGCAAAGCTCTTAAACTCTGTGTAAGTGCGTCGGGTGTGCTAAGGAACCTGGAGCTAAGTGGGCTAGTTGTGTGAGAGAGAGAGACTTAACTATTTTAACAAAGGTAAGCCTTCATTGTGTCCTTCCAACATTTGATAGTTGCTTTTGGGGTGAACGAAACCAGTAAAATTTTAAACTCTTCCTCCATATTGAAGGGATTGAATAAATTGGCCACTTTGGTGCACCTGTGTCCTGCGAATTGTCCAATTGGTGATGGAGGTTTAGAAAGTGAGTTTCAGTCTTAAGTCTCTTCCCATCAGACTGCTTTCATGATTTCCTACACACCATGTTACTTCCTGTGTACCTTTTCTTGGTGTTGTTCATTCCTGGATTGTCTCCTGTACCTGCTCACACCTTGGTCCATTCTCAATTGTACCATGAAATTTTGTCATTCTGGGTACTGTCAGAACTAATGTTACTTAACTTTGTGTTAAGCCACAAACAACACATTTTGTACATTTTCTGTTCTTTGTGTTTGTCTATATTTTTATGGTTTCTCTTCAAGAAATATTATGGGAAGGGAAATAGCAAGATGTAAAGAGCAAAAAAGTCATCATTCTCTTTAAATTGTTAGAACATCTATCTGCAATCATAATTATGATGCAGTGTGGTATGTGTTAAAATAGGAAATACATGTAACATCCCGTAGGAGCAGCAAACTCAGTGGTGTTAGTGGGGGTGTGTCATGGAAGTAATCACAAAGCAGGTGACTGTTGGTAGGGGTCCTGAAACATTAGTGTGTGTTCCCTGTGTCCAGTAGTGGTCTGGAGGGGTCAGGAAGCCTGCTTTTCAATTTGAGGGAACAGAGGGTTTGAGGTCCCTTTCTTATATTGCTCTAGTATACTGCATAGCACCTAATAAAATGCTGTGTTTATAGTTGACGTTTAAATCACTGATTGATAATCAAGATTGGGATGTATCTTTGGAAATGAAAATAGGAAGAATCTTATGCTTTTTCTTTTTTTTCCTATATCTGAAAATGTATGTAGTACTTTGCTGAGTGGTTGGGAATAAAGTTTGCAGTATTCAGTGTATTCAGTTTTAGTATCTAAATAGAATTAAACTGTTGCTGTAAACTGGAATAACACTTTGTTACTGACAAGTTTTAGAATGCATCTGTTCATCAGTTACCTGTTTGGGAAGATTGTAGTTAATGATTTTAAGAATGTGGCTATAAACCTCCAATTGACTCAAGAAAAGCAAATAAGTCAAGATTGACAAATTTATAGGCTCTTCATCTTATTGTGTGTGTGTTTTTTTTACCCCCCCTTTTAGTTATTTGTCAAGGTATAAAGAATTCCATCACACTTAAGACAAGTTAAGTAAACTTCACGGGGTGTAATTTGACATGGCAGGGAGCAGATCACATGGCCTAGATCTTAAAGGTGATTTTATGTTTAAACTTTCATGAAAACATATGTGATGGAAGCACATTATTATATTGATACAGATGGCAGTTAATTTTTGTCTTTTTTGTGTGTGTGTGTGGTACACAGGCCTCCCACTCTTGTGGCCTCTCCCGTTGCAGAGCACAGGCTCCAGACTCGCAGACTCAGCGGCCATGGCTCACGGGCCTAGCCGCTCCTCGGCATGTGGGATCTTCCCGGACAGGGGCACGAACCCGTGTCCCCTGCATCGGCAGGCCGACTCTCAAACACTGCGCCACCTGGGAAGCCCCCATTCATTGTTTTAAAATGCAAACAGATAATAAGCAAAGTGAAAGGAACTTCTTCCACCAAAGTAAAGGCCAAAGTTCAAAAAGTCAAATTAATATGGGGTTTGTTACTATTCTAAATAGTAAGGAACAGTGACAAGAAATATCACAGTGCTGGTTGCTATTATCATCTTTTCATTTTCCATTACAGATGTTTATATATTTTCATGGGATATCACAGACGTTATCAAGGTTTCTTAATAGTCAAATTAAAAAACAAAATCCCTTGAAATGCCAATACAAAGAAGAATGAGTCAGAATATGAAAAAATGTTTTAGACAAGTTGACAACATATATTCTTTGCTCATTTCTCTTTTTGAGACAACTTCTATCTTATTCACACCCACAAGTACAATAGACTAAATAAAATACATCTCCATCACTCAATGGTGATAAAAAAAGGAAAGACAAGCTGGTTCCAGAAAATTCCTCTATTTATTCCTAGTATCTGGTTGCATCTGGCATAAAAGAGCATTTTGAAATATTCTCTAAATTTTTGTATTGTATTTTATAAAAATTTGCTTATTTATCTCAATGTAAATATTTAACATGCATGA
Source organism: Phocoena phocoena (assembly GCF_963924675.1). Lineage (NCBI taxonomy): Eukaryota > Metazoa > Chordata > Mammalia > Artiodactyla > Phocoenidae > Phocoena > Phocoena phocoena. Next base: position 25,482,933 of record NC_089226.1, read on the forward strand.
GAAATATTTGGCATTTGATTATTCCTATCTGTTTCATTAATGTTTCCTTTGTGTCCTATGATGATCTTTTGGGACAGACAGCACATAGCACTCTCATACTCCCCAGACTCTACAGCCCCATACACGTGCAAAATAGCTTGTGGGGATGCTTTAACATACTCTTGGTTGAGGCAGGAAGGCTGTAGAGAACATAGTTTTTACACCTCAACATTTTAAGTGTTTTTGGAAATTAACCCTAGTTTGAGTGCAAGTTCCATCGATTTCTCAAATGCATCTCAGGTATACCTAGGTATGTCCAGTAAAATGGTAAGGGTATATTACTGGGAGACTATTTACATGAGCAAGTGGAAAGACATCGTGAAAGAATATATTAAAACCAAGAGTCACTTATAATACGTCAATCAAACAGAATGTAGATCCCAGAAACATATCCACACATATAAGGACAATTGATTATTCAACAGAGCTGCAAAGCGAATTTCGAGGAGGAAGGATGGTCTTCTTGACCAATGGTGCCAGAAGCATATAGCACACGGATACTGTGCATAGATAGCCATATGCAAAAGTATGACCTTTGATCCCTACTTCACACCATATGAAGAATTAACTAAATGTAGATCAAAACATAAATCTCTAAAACGTGGACAAAATCTTTTTGACCTTGGGTTAAGCAAAGATTTCCTAGAGCTGACACCAAAAACAAGATCCATAAAAGAAAGAAAGTGATAAATTGGGTATCATCTTTGGAAGCCATTATAAATAAAAGAAAAGCCACAGGTTGGAAGAAAATATTTACAAATTATATACCTGAAAAGACTTGTGTCTCTAACACGTATAGAATTCTCAAAACTCAGTAATTAGAAAAATTTTTAATTAACAATATGGGTAAAAATATTTAAAAAGAGATCCTGCCAAGGAGGTGTACAGATGCAAATAAGTACATGAAGTTGCTCAATGTAATCAATTATTAGCTAAATGAAAATGAAAGCCCCAGGAGATACCACTACACACGTATTGAATGGCTAAAATTAGAAAAGTCCAACCACACCAAGTATTGGTGAGGCAGTGTAGGAACTGCCAGTCACACCCTACAGGTCCCCGAATCCAAAAGGGACACCAAACACTCTGTATCTTGATTGTATCATTGCCAATGAAATCATTACATCGGTGCATAGCTTTGTAAGAGCCACCATCGGGAGAAACTGAGTAAAGAGAACGTGGGATGTGTCCGACCTATTTCTGGTGGCTGTGCAAGAATCTACGATAATCTCAAAATAAAAAGTTTCATTTAATTAAGGAAAAAAGGACGCAGCTCCTAGAGGTAGACTGGGGGCAGGTCCCCTGCAGCTCCCAGCCGCCTCCTGCCTAGTGAATATCCAAAGGGCCAGCTGGCTGCCTCTGGCTCCTCCCACCAGGAACAGAGTATACAGGCGGCATTTGGATGTTAGGGACCAAAGTATGAAAGCTAGCAGCCACGTACATACGGAATACCAGGCTTTTCCCGGTGATCCCTTCCTCTTTAAAGAGGCTACTTCACCCACGGAAAGTCGTCAAAGTGTTAACCTGCCTTCCACCTGAGCTCAGATTAGGCAGGACTCACACCAGCAGAGGTCAGATCACAAAATGTTTTCTGAGTCACAGGCAGGGAAGGCTCACTCAGCCGCCCACTTCAGCTACTACCCACTGCGGAGTGAAGGGTGTGACTGCTTAGTGGGCATCCATCAGAGACTCGTGGGCTCTCAGGAGGAAGCCAGAAGCAGGCAGGGACACTCATGCTGGGGCCGCTCCACGCCCACAGCCTCAGTGAGTCATGGAGTGGAAGGACCACTGCACGCCCTCGCTGGCTCCTGCACTGCCATCAGGCAGCCGAAGATACCACCTGCTTCTTCCTGAGCTGAGACCCGGTTTTTCCACCAAAAGAAGGACCATCCTGCTTTAGAAATGCCACCGTGAGCTATAATAGATATCTGGGAACTCTCAGTCACAGAAGGAACAAAACTCGCCCTGCAGCCCGCCCTCCTATTTGTCAATTGCACAAAAGCCCATCTTAGAGGCTGGACATTTCCACGTACAGGCGGTTGTGGCTGTTTGCACTTCCTCCTGTGGGTGCCCCCTCCTCAGAGAAGCCACCCACACCTCCCCCAGGGCAAATCTGGCAGCCCCACTCTCTGGGACCTCAGCTGATCCCACATACGGGGCACTACACCTCAGCTGAACTTCTGTGTTTATAGATCACCTACCGTCCTTAGTTCATAAGTGTTGAGAATAAGAATACTGTCACCCTCAGAATGGGAGAAAATATTTGCAAACGAATCAACAGACAAAGGATTAATCTCCAAAATATATAAACAGATCACGCAGCTCAATACTAAAGAAACAAATAGCCCAATCCAAAAATGGACAGAAGACCTAAATAACCATTTCTCCAAAGAAGACATACAGATGGCCAAGAAGCATGTAAAAAGCTGCTCAGCATCACTAATTATTAGAGAAATGCAAATCAAAACTACAATGAGGTATCACCTCACACCAGTTAGAACGGGCATCATCAGAAAACCTACAAACAACAAATGCTGGAGAGGGTGTGGAGAAAAGGGAACCCTCTTGCACTGTTGGTGGGAATGTAAATTGATACAGCCACTATGGAGAAAAGTATGGAGGTTCCTTAAAAAACTAAAAATAGAATTAACATATGATGCAGCAATCCCACTACTGGGCATACACCCAGAGAAAACCATAATTCAAAAAGAGAACACACTTACCCAATGTTCACTGCAGCACTATTTACAATAGCCAGGTCATGGAAGCAACCTAAATGCCCATGGACACACGAATAGATAAAGAAGTTGTGGTACATATACACAATGGAATATTAGCCATAAAAAGGAACGAAATTGAGTCATTTGTTGAGACGTGGATGGATCTAGAGACTCATACAGAGTGAAGTAAGTCAGAAAGAGAAAAACAAATATCGTATGTTAACGCATGTATGTGGAACTTAGAAAAATGGTACAGATGAACTGGTATGCAGAGCAGAAGTTGAGACACAGATGTAGAGAACAAACGTATGGACACCAAGGAGGGAAAGCTGCGGGGGTGGGTGGGAATGGTGGTTTTCTGAACTGGGCGAGTCGGATTGACATGTATACACTGATGTGTATAAAACTGATGACTAATAAGAATGTGCTGTATAAAAAAATAAATAAAATTCAGAAATCAAAAAAAAAAGAATACTGTCTACTGTCCTCCACGCCCCCTGGCACACTCACTCTAAATATCCAGGAGGTGCTTGCAGAATGAATGAATCAGTGAACAAACAAGCTCACTCATTTCAAACGTGTGGTCACATGAGTAATCTAACCTTCTAAGAAGTTAAGCTTCTGGAAGGAGCCCATTTTCTTAATGTATTCAGCATCAAGTCATCACAAAATATGAACTCTTATAAAGTACTGCCCCCTCACTTCCCATGAGAAAGCAAAATTCCTCAACAGGGAAATGAGAGGGTAGCAGACATTACCCGCAAAACTTTAGGAAGGCTGCGGCTCGCTGAGCACTTCACTAGGGCCCCTGACCGCCTGCCTGGTAGTAAGACAGACACACCAGGAATGGCTGCTGACCGGCAGAAAGAGCGCCCGGCCAGGCAGGCAGCACACCCCACACCCTGCCAAGCGAGGTCCGGCCAGCAAGGGAAAGACGCTCTCTCCACTTCAGAACCGCCCACCACTAGAAAGCCAGGTCCTGCCAGGGCCTGTACACATGAGGCCTTCCTTACAAGGGTTACAAATCTGTGGCCTTGCTCTGCCTCGAATAAAAGACAGAGACGGGGACAACGTGACCATCTCCAGATGAACTTTCAACTTCGTTTCAAGTGCCTGGGTGCTGGGTCACAGTGCATTTCTAAACTCTTCCAGTACTCAAAAATACCAATTTCTAAGATGCAGAAGGGTTGTTAAACATACACTTAGCACAGATCCCAGTCCCACTCCTGAGTATTTTCTCAAGTGAGGTAAAAACCCAAGTTCACATGGAAATCTGCCCTGGGATGTTTACAGCAGCTTTATTCCTGATCCCCTCAAAACTGGAAACATCCCACAAGTCCTGCCACCCACAGCTTCTAAGGATGTAGGGTGTATTAATGGGGCTGCAGGTTATTACAGGGAATGCAAGCAAGGCCTCATAATGGAGATGGTGATATTTGAGAAAAGACCTAAAAAAGTGTGGATGAGTACTGTAGATAGTAAAGACAACAGCAATTCAGGTAAAGGGAAAAGCAAGTGAAAATGTCTTCCTACTATACTTGTTGAACATCAAGGACTAAAGAGTATAAAGTGTTTGGAAAAGAGTGAGCAAGGAGCAGAGGTGGAGGAGATGAGATCAAATATATAATGTGGAGGGTAATCATGTAGCAACTTTCCAGCATTTTAAGAACTTCAGCTTCAACTATGATGAAGGGGAAGACACTGAAGTCACATCATTCTTCTGACTTAGATTCTCAAAGGGTTCTCCGGCCACTGTGTTAAGGACACAGTTCAGAGGGATAATAATTAAGATGACAGACAACGAAATCTTAATCCTGAGTGGTAACAGTGGAAAAATCGAGAAACTGTCAAATTCTGGTTCTATCTCAAAGATAGGGCTGACACATTTTGCTTGTGTATTGGATGTGAAAGGAGAGAGAAAGAAAAACGTCAAAGATGAATCACATTTTGTAACTGAGCACCAGGAAGAATGGAGCTGTGCTTTTCTGTTTTGGAAAGTCTACAGGAAAAGCATGAGTGACTATGTGTGTATTTGATTGCAAGGTATATTAAGTTTGGGATGTCTATTAAATGACAAAACAGAGATATTCTGTTAGTAACCAGTCTTGTTAGGTGGACCCAGTCCATAAATGACAACCATCAACCTACCTAATCTGCTCAATTTGAAGCCCCATAAAGGATTTGGGGGCATTAGTGTGAAGAGGGCTTCCTTTTGCGTTTGTGTGTATATGTGTTATTTGCTTTGACACTGTGGTTAGGCTAAAGTAGCACTATTCTGGGCTTTCATCTTTGGCAACTTTTTTCTCACCAAGAAGCTTTTTTATTGGGTTGACGCCAAATGAGTATTTGTCTGATTCTTCATGTCCTGATTCTTTAACTATTTTCCTAGTTTGGACAGCCACAAATTTGGTTAGTATTTGTTAATTTCACCCTTCAACTTGGACACACTTGAAGCGAAGTGAAGTCCCACCACACTGATGGTAGACTCCATCTGAGCATGCTCAAAAGGGCACAGAAGGTTGTCCACGGGGAGGGTACTATCAGAGGCTGATTGACAGTATCTGTGTTGTAGACCAACTTAAGGGCAAACACATACAGTTCTTACGCTTTCCTGCTCCTGATAATAGGCAATGGCAGGCTCTGGATCACAATGTTTGAACCCAGCAGGAATAGAGTTGCATTATATGTGGCATGACTATGATAAGGGGTGTATATGTTATCTAGCATGTATCTTCTTTTTTATGCTACACAAATACAAGGCTTTCACTTTCTGAGACTAAATTAAACTTTCTCTGGCTGTGACAGGTTAAAAGCAGATGCCAAGTTAGAAACATTTCTGAATTAGGTGATTTGGGTTCCTTGACCAGGTTAAAAAAAACAAAACAAAACTGTTTTTCTTCTTGGTTTCACATTTAAACAATATGAGTTAGTCTAAACTATATGACCAAAACATCGAACTACTAAGACAACAGGCTCTTATCATTATTTTGATATAATAAATAATAGAGGGATATTGTTTTACTAATAATTACCAGCATTTAGTAACGACAAGCCAAGCATTAAACCTTTAGGAAATTTGTGAACTCCTTCATTTCTTGCAATAACTCTGTCAGATTGGTACCAGTATTTATCCCCATTGATGAAGAAACTCAGTTTCAGAGGAAGACACTGAGGCACAGAAAGGTTAAATGTAACTTGTCTATAATTGCCCTAGCTGCTATGCTAGTCGGCTTCATCAACCACTATCACCACTATCACATTTCTTTAATTGGACTTTAGATTCAGATAAACAATTTTTCCTGGTTGCAAGGAAATCATTTAACAGGCCCACATTGCAAAGCTTGAAATGCAAGTGTGAGCCCAAATCTGAGAACCCTAAATCATGTGATCACTAAAAATACTGAGTATCAATTCTGAGCCTTATAATATGAGTTTGCATTTAAAATAACAGGCCCTATTAGGAATAAGTGTACAAATGGCATTCTAGGAGGGAATATATCCAACAGGTGTTTTAAATTCCTTTAGTGGCAGCGAAAAAGTATGAAGGCATTTCCTGCAACACTAAATGAGCTGATTTGCTTTTGGTGGGTAAACACTGAACTTTGTTTACAAAACTTAACCTGAAAGTATTTGCTAAGTATCCTGCTATTACTCAAAGTTAGCCTTGTTATCTCCTTTAACAAACAAGAATGGTAAGACACAGTCTCAGTTAGTATAGTATGGATAAATCATTTGCAGTCTTGGGTAAACTTGTACCTTAACGAGTGTCTTCAATTTGGGGAAGATATGAATTCACAATTGCCATTCTCTATGCATATTATTGCCATATAAACTAATTCCAGCAAAAGAAAGCTATAGTTAGGTAGAACCTTTCATAAAGTGATGCAGTCACTCAGGAATACTTTATAACCTAAACCGACTGGACAGTCAGTAACCAATGAATTATCCTAATGCTGATTCATCTCAGAGGTCCTTTATTCCAGTGACTTTCACTGCTATCCTTCTCTTTTCCTTTTGGGATTAAGAACTACGCATAAAGTCTTAGTTACTCTAAGGTTCACCTTGTACCTCTCCTGTCATACAACTCGTCACTTTCCCCATCATCTGCCACCAAATGCCAAAAAGAAATCTGAGTACTCTGCGGTCACGGCACAGGTATTTCTAAAGAGAGGAACACCTGTTCAAAAATCACTAATCCGAGAATAAATATATGGGAAAATGAACTAGGGACATGAGTGGAATCAACTGAAACTGTGAGAGGCCAGAAGGGCAGATATGTGTGTCTATATGTGCCTTAAAGAATAATGCTCTTTATGAGAAAATATGCTTTAATGACCCAAACTTTAATCCAATTAATATCTGGGAATATATTTCAAGACCACTTGTATATGTGTGTATGTACATAATGTTAGCACTGTATATTATTTGTGTTATGTTCTCCCTTATATTCGTGGGAATATGTTGCCTATAAAGTTTAAACTTTCTTGTTGATTTTGTACATGGATGAAGGTTCACACAGTAAGACAAGTTAAAGGATTTCTTTCTCCAATACCATTGATATGAATTCCTATTATTTAATTTCTTTTTGATAGATTTTCAGATGACAGTCCAAGATAGTTCTGCCAATGGAAATCACAGGACTACCAAATATGGAAAAGACTTTGGAACACTTACAGTGTGTTTTCATGGTCTGCATCAGAATTCTACAGAAGGCGTTTGGCTGAATTGGCAGTGAAATGAGAATGGAAAGTGAGTGTGTCAGTTACTTTTCAGTGTGGTATGTTTTCTTTTCTACTATTCCACTATGTATTAGAAATTATGTAAAAATCAGGAGAAGAGAAATGGTTAAGAAAAAATATAATCTGTCATGTTAAAGACATTCGGCACTTACCTAGACTCACAGGTAACATGAGAGAACATGAGAGCTGGCTTGTGAGAGCTAACCTTGTTCCATTTCCCTCAGTGTCTTCATGAAAAGCTTTGAGGCTCAAAGAAGGAAGTGACCCTGCCAGGTGCATACCATGAATCAATGCTGAAAGGGAGACTCCTTGGCTTCTGTAGAGCCATGCCTCTGTGTACATGGTATTAAAGAAGCATTAATTAAATGGCCCTTTACCTAACAACGTAGAGCTTAATCACAGGGTTTGGGCTTCTTGTCTCTTCTTTTCTTTTGCTTTCTCTTTTACATCCTTGGGGGCCTTAGTTTTTAGTTGCTCTCTTGAACTGGATTTACAAGACATTTATTTTCACTAGCCCTTATTTTTTTGGATTGTAGGCTGAATTTTTAAGAAGTTGGGGAAGGATACTGAACTGCCAAAAGTTAACAGATTATTGGCAAAGATATAAAAATAATTAGAATGCCAATTTCCCTGGGTATTCCCTGTGTACTTTAGGGGTAAAATAGCATTTGTAAAGTGATTTCAAAATGTGCCTGTGGGATATAACCTACGGGTGAAGAGCACAAACTCTAAAATTAATTTGCCTGGATCTTTTTTCCCCAGCTCCACCACTTATTAGTCGTGGGAGTTCAGGAGTGGTACTTCTTTGTGTTTCACTTCCTCCTTGAAAATCAAGGGCTTAATAACCTCACCCATTTTACAGGGCTGTGGCATGGCGTTAATACATGTAGAGTGGTTAGGAATCCATGCCACTCTTAAGTTTTTTTAAATCAATCTTACTATTGTTGTTACTACTATTATTAATTTGTTAGCTGTCCTTGAAAAAGTTTGCCAGCAGTACTCACTTGCTTTTCTTTTTGTTTTATATTCTCTACATCCCACTTAAGTGTTCTTCCAAACCTTAAGAGGCTCTTTTCAAATACTTTACACCTCTTTAATTGCTTGTCACAGCAAAAGGAAAAGGAGTGTGGCTCCCCTTGATCAAACAAACCAGAACTTTGGTTTTTCTCCCATTCATACACATTGGTGAACAGATGTGAAAAAACGACTCCATGGGGCTTTCAGTCTGGAGTCAAACATCCAGGCTCTGTGTAACTCGACACTATTATGCACACATGTTGGTCCTTTAGGACCCAAAAGAATCTCAACTAAGCCCATCATTATTTCAGGAATATGACGAATGCTTTTTGTGAAGTAGTTGAATGTAACAGAAATACAAGAAAAGGCAGAGGTGTTTCGTATCACAACTTTTTGAGAAATGCTCAGAGCTCTAAGATGTAGCTGACAATTCCCCCATCAGCTAATGCTTTCAAAGTGACCATAAATTTCACCATAAATACATTTTTTCAGCAATGGCAATAACGCGGTGACTATACTGCTCAATTCCTCACAGTGTCAGCATTAAATACATTAAAAGGGTAAGTTAAAATATCTGCCTGATTGCTTTTGACATAACCCCGAGATCTCTTTTATTTCTGTACTCCATCAATTATAATGTGGTACATTAAGACAAATTATTTCTAAACACTAACAAGGAATGTAGCAACAAGTGGCAGACAATCAAGGGGAATTTTGCCATAGCATGGTGCTTATTTTGTTACAAGCAGGACTGCAAACCCAAAGGATATAATTTAGAGGAAACTCTTTCCTGTCTAATCTCTAGGAACTAGAACAAAGAGACTGAGAGAAGATGATTCTGGGTAAATCAAACCGTTTTCTCTTAATTACAGCTGACTAATAGGGAGCAAACTCCCATGGAAGGCTGTGATCTGCTTGAAGAATGCTACGAGGTTTCCCTGGTTAGGGTCTTTCATATACAGTTATTCAAGCTCAGACTTGATCATCTGTCAGGGATGCTACAGTAGGGAGAGTTTTGCCGTAGCTCTGATCACTTCCAACTCTAAAACCTACAATTTTAATTTAATCACCAATACCAGCCATCATTAAGAGCGACCTTAAATAACTCCAAATCTGTTCACCTACTCACATATTCTTTACACAGTCAACAGACCTCGAGTGATTACTACATGCCAGACACAGTTCTAAGACACAGAATAAGGGATAAGAAAGGTAACAACCTCTGTCACTGTGGGGCTTGAGTTCTTTGGGAAGAAGTTCATCTAAATACAAAGAGACACCAAAGATAATATTTGTTTTTATTATTTTTCTGTGAAAGAAGTAAGGTAATCTGATAAATTGGGACTAAGTTAGGCTGGTAGGACAATCAAGGAAAAAATATCTTTAAGAGATGAGTGCCAAAGAATAGAAAGGAATCATTTATGGACAATTTTTCTGGAAATAATATTTCCAAACCATGGGAAAAACAAATACAAAGGCACTGAGGCAAGATGAAGCTTAACTACAATCAAGGAACAAAAAGAAGCTGAAAGGTAAGGTCAGGAGATAACCACACAAATTTATACCAGCTGGTCCCTAACTTCAAGTCTACGTGAATATATTCTTGAGGTGAGTTAGACATATATATCATCCAAAAAACAAAAAAAAGTTGACTCCACAATTACCCTGGAAATTCTGAGTGAGACTTTTACAAAGGCACAACCATATTAAAGATCACAGACATCATTCTCCAAACTCCACTCTGGCCATCACTTGCAGGCATTTAACAGGGGTGTTTAGTATCCTCTCTAAAATATTGAGCAAGAAGAACAAACATCCTAGCATGTCTGCACCGTGCACCTAGTGTCCTACAATTGAAAAGTAGCTGGTGCTCACCCTGCTGATGGCTTTGCCGTTTTTTTTGTTTTTGTTTTTTACCTTTTATTAAGATTCCCATCTCTTTTAAGAACTGGGATATATTTTTTGAGGGAAATAAACTATAGGAAAATTCAACGGACAGAGATCATACTGTACTTGACTCTTCTGTTCTTAGCTACATTTATTTGTTGAGACATACGTCTGTTCTTAGCCTTTTTAAAATGGCTCTGTTAAATATAATGGACACACACTACACTGCACATACTTAAAGAACACAACTTAAGTTCTGGAATATGCATATACCCATGGACCTGCCAACACAATCAAGAGAAGGAACATATCCATCACTTGCAAGTATTTTTATGCCTCATTCATAAAGCCCCTGTTTTTCCCCTCACATTCCACCCCTCCACATCCCCAAGTGACCATTGATATGCTTTCTATCGTTAGACATGTGTTTGCATTTTCCTAGAAATTTACATAAATGGATTCACACAGTGAGGACTCTTTTATCTGGCTTCTTTCACACAATGTAATTATTCTGAGAGTAATTCATATTTTTGTGGGTATCAATAGTTAATCACTTTGTTTTGCTGAGTAGTGTTTCACCGTATGAGTATACCACAGTATGTGTATTCATTTGCCTGTTGATGGGTGCTCGAGGTTGTTACAATTCTGTCTATTAAAAATAAAGATGCTGTGATGATCCATGTACAAGTCTTTGTGTGAACATATGCTTTGATTTTTCTTGCATAAATATCTAGGTGCAGAAAGGCTGGATCATACGGTCGGTGTATGTTCAACTTATAAGGAAACAGCCAAACTGTTGACTGAAGTGACTGCACCATTTTCCTTCCCACTAGCAGTGTAAAAGACTTGCAGTTCCTACACTGCCTCACCAATACTTGGTGTGGTTGGACTTTTCTAATTTTAGCCATTCAATACGTGTGTAGTGGTATCTCCTGGGGCTTTCATTTTCATTTAGCTAATAATTGATTACATTGAGCAACTTCATGTGCTTATTTGCATCTGTACACCTCCTTGGCAGGATCTCTTTTTAAATATTTTTACCCATATTGTTAATTAAAAATTTTTTTTCTAATTACTGAGTTTTGAGAGTTCTATACGTGTTAGAGACACAAGTCTTTTCAGGTATATAATTTGTAAATGTTTTCTTCCAACCTGTGGCTTTTCTTTTATTTATAATGGCTTCCAAAGATGAAACCCAATTTATCACTTTTTTTCTTTTATGGATCTTGTTTTTGGTGTCAGCTCTAGGAAATCTTTGCTTAACCCAAGATCAAAAAGATTTTGTCCACGTTTTAGAGATTTATGTTTTGATCTACATTTAGTTAATTCTTCATATGGTGTGAAGTAGGGATCAAAGGTCATACTTTTGCATATGGCTATCTATGCACAGTATCCGTGTGCTATATGCTTCTGGCACCATTGGTCAAGAAGACCATCCTTTCTCCTCGAAATTCGCTTTGCAGCTCTGTTGAATAATCAATTATCCTTATATGTGTGGATATGTTTCTGGGATCTACATTCTATTTGATTGACGTATTATAAGTGACTCTTGGTTCTAATATATTCTTTCATGGATGTCTTTCCACTTGCTCATGTAAATAGTCTCCCAGTAATATACCCTTACCATTTTACTGGACATACCTAGGTATACCTGAGATGCATTTGATAAATCGATGGAACTTGCACTCAAACTAGGGTTACTTTCAAAAAACACTTAAAATGTTGAGGTGTAAAATCTACGTACTCTACAGCCTTCCTGCCTCAACCAAGAGTATGTTAACACATCCCCACAAACTATTTTGCACGTGTATGGGGCTGTAGAGTCTGGGGAGTATAAGAGTGGTGTGTGTTGTCTATCCCAAAAGATCATCATAGGACGCAAAGGAAACATTAAGGAAATAGACAGGAATAGTCAAATGCCAAACGTTAAAATATTTCTCATGCGTTTTTAATATTTACATTGAGATAAATAAGCAAATTATTATAAAATAAAATACAAAATTTAGAGAATATTTCAAAATGCTCTTTTTTGCCAGATGCAGTCAGATACTAGGAATAAATAGAGGAATTTTCTGGAACCAGCTTGTCTTTCCTTTTGTTATCACCATTGAGTGATGGGGTTGTATTTTATTCAGTCTATTGTGCATGTGGGTGTGAATAAGATGGAACTTCTCTCAAAAAGAGATATGAGCAAAGAATATATGTTGTCAACTTGTCTAAAACAATTTTCATGTTCTGACTCATTTTTCTTTGTATTGGCATTTCAAGGGATTTTGTTTTTTAATTTGACTATTAGGAAACGTTGATAACTTCAGTAATATCCCATGAAGATAATATAAACAACTGTAATGGAAAATGAAAAGATGATAATTGCAACCAACACTGTGATATTTCTTGTCATTGTTCTTTATTATTTAGAATAGTAACAAACCCCATATTAATTTGATTTTTTGAACTTTGGCCTTTACTTTGGTGGAAGAAGTTCCTTTCACTTTGCTTATTATCTGTTTGCATTTAAAAACAATGAATGGGGGCTTCCCTGGTGGCGCAGTGTTTGCGAGTCCACCTGCTGATGCAGGGTACGTGGGTTCGTGCCCTGGTCTAGGAAGATCCCACATGCCGCGGAGCGGCTAGGCCCGTGAGCCATGGCCGCTGAGCCTGCACGTCCGGAGCCTGTGCTCCACAACGGGAGCGGCCACAACAGTGAGAGGCCCGCGTACCACACACACACACACAAAAAGCGTGGGTCAAAGTATTAAATAAATACATTTGATGTGGTTAAAAGCAGGGGTTGGCAGGTAATCTCGGTTTGGGGGAGATCTGGGCAATCTTCAGTCTGGTGTTGATGTCCCACCACCCCCAAAACAAAGAGAGGCCCAGGAGCTGGCCTGGCACACATCTGCACACTACAGGTCATCTAATGATGATACGTAAAGTCAAAGATCCACCTCTGTCAGGGATTTGTTAACACTCGAATAAAACAAAGGAGTAATTTGGGATTCACATCAGGAAGTGATGATGACAACCTAGACTGGACACCAGCTCTTCTCTGATGAATACCTTAGTACACTACTTCCCTAAGTTCACTACACTTGCCATCTCCAGGATATCTGTATTTATGTATTTAAGAGGGATAAAAATATTGTCCTGATGAATCCGATTTATGTCTTGTCTGAGGTGGAGGTTACAAGAATGCATGCGTGCATATGCGTGAATAAAGTCTGTAGATTATGCGGATGCCCATTTCCTGGTTTTGCTATTACAGTCATGTGCAACGTCACCATTGGAGAAAGTTGGGTAAACTACACAGGGCCCCTCGGTACTATATTATATGGAATTAATCTGTATGTGTATATATAAAATTCTGCCTCCAGACTGTCTTTAGGCTTGAGCTACAACATCAACTCTTCCCTGGGTCTGCCTCTCTTGGCCTGTCCTGCATATTTCAGACTTGCCAGCCTGAAGTCGTGTGACTCAGCTGCTTAAATTAATCTCATATACAAAGACGTCACTACGTCTGTTTCTCTGGAGAACTCTACGATAGATTTTATACTAATATACTACAGTAATATATACATACCTATAATCTGAAACAATACAGAAGAAACTGATACATACTCGCCTCTCACAGGAAGGACAGGACGGAGAGGGGGGAGCACCACTCCTATGTACCAAACAGCCTTTTGTGCTGCTGCCAGCCCGGCCACCCCAGGTCCAAGCAGATATAATGGCGTGTGGCCCAGGCAGTGGCTACACAGCTAAGGATTTTAAGGCACAATGCAGCGAGATGCCAGGGCCACAGTCACACACGTGGAACATTCAAAAGCCAAGAGCAGTCGCAGGATTCTGCGCATGGGCCCCCAAGGGCACTCTGGAGGCCGTCGCAGACCCTCAGGTCCCATGTGAGGAGAGAGCCCGCTAGAACACAGCAGGCGGCCCTCCTCCCAGATCTCGCCCAGGTCAGCCTCCTGGGCACTCGGCCTCCTCTGCACAGCACTGGGCAGGCTCACAGAGGGAAGAGTGGCCCAAACCCAAAGGACACACCAAACCCCACGGGAGAAGAGTAAACCAAGATGATGAGGGGAGAGGGGAGGGGACCCTCGGGAAGCTGGCCACTGAGGATTTCCAGCCTCTTCCACAGGAAGCCAGCTCATGAAGCACCAAGAGCTGTCCTGGGTCACACTCAGAGGACTTGACCCCTGACCCCACAGCCCCGCTTCCCAAGCCTCCTCGATGCTGACGATGCTGACGCGGTTCAGCATGGAGGAATGGAAGACTGCACAGTTGGGGGGCTGCTCAGAACTCAGGACTGGCCCACCCTGAGGCCCCGCGACAGCAGGTGCCACACTCACCGGATGGTCTCAAGGAATTCGTGAGCAGCATCGTAGGGTTTAAACGTCCTGAAAGACAAAGGGACAGGGTTCAGAGCCGTCCCTCCCCGGTCCGGTGATTGGGGCCACCAGAGGAGGCAGATGCTGCAGCCCCCAGGACTCCACGACACGCGGGACCTACCAGAGAGTTATACTCACAGCGCTGGGACCCTGTCCTGCCATGTGGGACACGCTGGCTCCGGGAGCGCCTGTTCCTGCAGCACCCTGCCGCCCAGCAGGCTGCGGGGAAGGGACCGGGATGGATTCGAAGCCACCGACCCTCCTGCCCCAGGACTTCCCCTGGGTGCTCCTGCAGCCTGGAAGCCACAGGTCTGCCTCTGAGTCCCTGAACCGCCGCAGGCCTCGGACTCCATCTGTAAAATGGGGAAACACCACTCGTGCAACCACCGGGAGCAGGCGAGAGCATTCCTCCCTCCCGCCCACGGCGGCACTCTCCTGGCCTCACTGCACCCGCGGGCTGGCCTCACCGCTTTCCCTGAGGAGCACGTTGGGTGTTGCTCTGGCCTTTTGCTGGCATCTTGGCGGCCAGCTAACCCAAGACCCCACAGAAACTAAGTGAGGACGATGCATCGTGTGGACGGTCTGTAACTCTAGACTGCACCTCCGCCC
The DNA here is from genome assembly GCF_963924675.1 of Phocoena phocoena. Taxonomy (NCBI): domain Eukaryota; kingdom Metazoa; phylum Chordata; class Mammalia; order Artiodactyla; family Phocoenidae; genus Phocoena; species Phocoena phocoena. The sequence continues at coordinate 25,498,335 of NC_089226.1, forward strand.
CGCCAGTGAAGGTTACTATCGTGGTGAGGAGGGGCCTCGAAGAGGATGCACAGCTAGAGGAGGGCCCACGAAGAGCACGGGCTGGAGCCGGAGGTGAGATGGTCAGGCCCAGAGCTGCCAGCCCTGCCTGGGACAGCGACTGCCCCTCTCAGACCAGGCCACCATTTCCACGCTTCACAGTGGAGGACGGCAACACAGGCAGAGCCCCTATGGGCCAGGGCATGGATGCCTGGAAGGTCCCAGAACAGGGGTCCCCACGGCGCAGCAGTCCTAACAGGTCAAACAACTCCGGAAACACCCTTTGTGTCCTAAGCCTCATCTCTGCAACAGCAGCCCTACTGAGCTATAATTCACACAGAATGGGCCCCCGCTTCAAGTATACAGTTCAGTGAGTTTTAATACATTCAGAGCTGGGCAACCATCCCCTCTATCTAGTTCCAGAACATCCCATCACCCCATTAGCAGACATGCCCCAATTCCCTCTCCAGCCCCTGACAACACTAATCCACTCTCTGTTTCTGTGGATTTGCCCGTTCTGGACGTTTGTAAATAGAATTACGGTACGTGACCTTTTGCCCAGAATCTTCTTTTTTAAGGCAAAGGAAAAAAACAATCTTCTATCGTTCTTAATAATATCCTCCAACTTACCAAGGATGGAGCAGTAAACATCCATTGAACACATATTACTTAGACAAGGCCGGGGGCGGGAGATGGAGCACGTGCCATCCATGCAGTCCAGCACAGGACAGCCCTGCAGACCAGTGGTTCCCAACACGGGGGAACTGACCCGCAGCTTCAGCGCCACTGCTGACCCAGAAACCCTGGGGAATAACCACTGATGAGAACAATCGGCCCCAAAGCCTCCTGGCAAACGGCAGAAAACAGTGAGGACAGCTGGGTTTGGAAAACAGTCTGGCAGCTCCTCAAAGGTTAAACAGTTAGCAAATGACCCAGCAATTCCTCTCCTGGGTATCTGCCCAAGAGAAATGAGAATATTCGTCCACACAAAACCCTGAGCATTGGGCTTCCCTGGTGGGGCAGTGGTTATGAATCCGCCTACCAATGCAGGGGACACAGGTTCGAGCCCTGGTCCGGGAAGATCCCACATGCCGTGGAGCAACGAAGCCCGTGCACCACAACTACAGAGCCCGTGTGCTGCAACTACTGAAGCCCGAGTGCCTAGAGCCTGTGCTCCGCAACAAGAGAAGCCACTGCAATGAGAAGCCTGCACACCGCAACAAAGACTAGAGCCCACTCACCACAAGAGAAAGCCCACGCGTAGCAGCGAAGACCCAACACAGCCAAAAAAAAAAAAAAAAAACCACACCCAAACCCCGAACATTAATGTTCACAGAGGCGTGATTCACAACCGCCAAAAGATGGAACCACCCAAATGTCCATCAACAGATGAAAGAATAAACAAATATGTCCCTCCACACACTGAAATATTATCCATCCACGAAAAAGAGTGAAGCACTGACACTCGCTACAACGTGGATGGACCCTGAGAACACGATGCTCAGTGAGAGAAGCCAGACGGTGGACACACAGTGTGTGTGATTCCATTGATGGGAAACGTCCAGAACAGGCAAGTGCACAGAGACAGAGAGTGGGTTCCTGGTTGTCAGAGGCTAGAGAGGGGGATGGGAGGGATGCTAATAGGGATGGGGTTTCCTCTCAGGGTGATGGATCGTTCTAAAATTGGTAGTAGTGACGACTGCACTCAATGAATACACTACAAAGCAGGGAATGGCACGCTTTAGGTGGATGAGGTGAAGAGTGTGGGAATTACACCTCAAAACAGCTATCAACAACAGCAACAGGGACTTCCCTGGCAGTCCAGTGGTTAGGACTCTGTGATTTCACTGCCGAGGGTCCAGGTTCAATCCCTGGTTGGGGAACTAAGATCCCACGAGCTGCATGGCGCGGCAAAAAACAAACAAAAAACCACAACACAATCTATAGGAGGAAATGTGAGGCATTGTTAAAAGCACCTCCACCTCAGCAGGAAAATACTGAGCATCTAAGACACTCATGTGGCCGACGGACTCTGTTCCTGGTGCACAACATTCAGTGAGTCCAGACAGACAGTCCTGGCAGCCCTGAATTCCCTGGGCTTCTGTACCCACTGAAAGCCGAGAAGACGCCACGCTTCCCGCAGGGTCTGCTCAGAGACAAACGCACACAGCACAGTGTAAAAGGCGCTGAGGTAGCCACAGGATGAGGAGGAGGGTCTAGAACTTTCCACCAACCCTCTTCCGTGTCACACTCCTCCCTAGGGGAGCCGGCCCCCGTGCACTGAGGAGCCTCGGCAGCCCTGCGGGGCCCACGTGCCGAGGAGCCATGGGAGGAGCCTCCTGGAAGCCAGGCATCCCGCCCGGTCTGGCCTTCGGATGGGGCAGCCCCGGCTGAAGCCCCTACTGCAGCCTCCTGAGGGACCCTCAGCCGGAATCCCCTGGCATGCCTGCTCTGAATCCCTGCCCTCAGAAACCACGGGAGGTCATCAGTGTGCTTCGTCTCAAGCTGCTAAATTCATGTCTGCGTTTAGCCTGATACCCTACACCCTGTGAGCACGGCCCGTAACAGCAAGTCTTAGAGCCACGGGAGGATGTGACAGTACCCAGGAGAGTCTCATTCCGGTCACCACTGTGGAGTTACAAAACAGGGTGCGTGCTCTGAAAGGACCCCGTGAGCACGCACGTGTGCCTGAGCATGCACCGCGTGGCAGCCCCGTGCCGGCTCGGACTGCGCTCCCTCCGTCGGCCCCCTCAAGAGGCTGGACATCCCCCAGAGACGCTTCTTCTGCAGGGGTGGCAGGGGCCCTCACGGCACGCGGGCTGCAGCCCTGGCCGAGCCACCGCGTCTCAGGCCGCATCACACAGACCTGGGAAGACAGGGGCCTGGAATGTGGTCTCATCGAGATGAGATGAACTCAAGATTTCCCAAGCTTTAAAACCACAATGAAAGGAAGGAAACAGTTTACGACGTGCCTCCTACAATCTCAGGATGCTGCTTTAGGAACTGGCCAGCTTCCAGTGACCGTCCTGAGTCGTATGATTTAAGATACCCTGATCACCATCGATGATTCAGAAGCTCTCACAGCTTCTCGGCCGTGGCCTCTTCTTCTGCTTCACAGGCCTTCAGAACAGAGCGACGCCAGAAGCCGACCCAGAAAGGTCCGACTGACAACAGCCCTGAGGAAGCCCGGGCCTAGGAGCACCCACACCTCCTCCCCCGGGGGAGCCCTGGAACTCCGGGGTTTGAGGCCAGCCCTGGCCTCGCTGCACGGGACGCCCAGACTCCCCATCCCAGCCACAGCCCCGGCCCACTGCTGGCTGCTTGCTGAGTCACTGACTAACCCAGGCTCTTCTCACTGACAGCCTCAGAGCCTCCGCAGGAAGCTGCACAGAGGCTTAGCGGAATGCTGCTCACCACAGAGCCGGTGGCCTCCCTCCGGGGTCCTGGGAAAACAGCCACAATAAGCACAACCGTTCCCACCTGAAAAAGCACGCTGTGCGCAAGCCAGAGGCTGTCATCAGGCCTGAGCCACCACCAAGCCCATCCCGTCTGCTTCCTTCCCCTGCCCAGATCAGGGGAGGGTGGGGGCCACCCACGGGGCTGGGGAGTCTGGCTGTCCCACTCGGCAGGCCCCTGCCTCATCCTTGACGATGAGGAAAGGTTTGGGAACAGGAACTCCACCCAGATGCCTGCAGGTCTGGCCCTGCCCCTTCTCGTCCCCGCAGGCCCTGCGCCCAGCGTGAGGATCCTGGACAGGAGGCCTCCTGGGTGCTCACTGCCAGGGCACAGCCCACCCCTGAGCACACAGGCTGGTTCACGGTGACAGGGGCACGACATCTGGAGACATCATCCCTAGAGGACCCTGCGAGAGGCAGGGGGAAGAGACTAGGGAGGAGAGAAGACCTGGACTCTGTCCTCCTCTTCCCACTTGCAGCAGGAAGACACTGGGACCCAGGGGGCCTCCGAGGCAGGGGCATTACACCAGGCTGAGCATCAGAATCCCTGGTCAGAGTGCAGTTCTGGGGCCCACCCGCAAAGTTTCAGAATCAGCAGGTCTGGACCCCAGGAACCCGCATTCCTAACCAGTTCCAGCTGGTGGGGAGGCTGCTGGCCCAGGGCCTCGCTCAGAGAGCCACCGGCCTGAAGCAAGCAGGGACTCTTGCTCTATCACCGTCTGCTGAGGGCACGAGTGCCCAGGAGGTGCCGAAGGGGAGCACCCTGGGACTCTGCCCGCAGTCCTCACTCCCCAGCAAGCTGCAGGGGGCACTGCCTGCAGGATGGGTGTCGCTGCCTTCTTCCCCGAGGCTCTGCACACCTCCAGATCCCTGGGGTGGGGGCCAAGGCAAGTGGGACAGAGCAGCCAGGGTGGGATGCACGCACTGCTTCCCAAAGTGGAGAAGCACAGCGGGAGGAGTCAAAGGTAGGGGAGATGGAACACGGTGGGAGGTCTGCTGGCTGACTTTCTGCCTCTCCCAGTGGTCGGGCTTTGAGAGCAGAAATCTGGCTGGAGGAGTGGAAAATCCACAGAAGGCTTTCCGTCTGGGAGGCAAGCCAAGCGGGTGAGCAGAGGGCCCCGAGGCCCAGCAAAGGCGCTCAGCCTCACCTCTCAGCCTGCAGCCCCACGGGGGAGCATCTCTCAGCCTGCAGCTCCGCTGGGTAGCACTCACTCGCCAGGGAGAGGGAGCAGGGGGTGAAGGGGGAGGGGGAGGGGCAGCACCTGGGGTAGGCCTGAGTACTCAACAAGTGAACAGGTTTTCACTTGAAAATGAGTGCATTTCACACAGGGGCAGGGGTGGCAGAGAGACTGGCTGTGGAGCATTACACGGGTCTCGTCCACAGTCAGCCCCGGACATCCACAGGCCCCCAGCAAGGGGGTGCTGCCTGGCCCCAGGACCGTACCTGAGGACAAGCCAGGCCAAGGATGGGAACCGCCTGGTAAAGCGATGCAAAGGAGAGAGCCAGGAAGGAGGCTCTCCTCCCACCCCGCACCCAGCCCTCTCCCCACAGGGCCAGGCTGACAAACCAGGCTGGTCTCGGGACTGAGCCACATCACAAAACCCTGCCCACGAGACTGGCACTGCAAGAACAGTCAACATGGGAAAACAGGAAGGGGCTGCCTGGACCCCATGAGGCCAAAGTCCAGCTGGGGGAGGAAGAAAGAAGAGGGAGCAGGCCCATGGCTCCTGGGCCACGGACATGGTACAGGACATGATGGGTCCGTGGCCCTGACCCAGGCGGGTGGGACCCGCTGTGCACGCAGTGGCCCCGATGACCAGGGTCCAAGGAAGGAGCTGCTCCGTGGGAGAGGGTTCTAGAGCCTCACTGTGCCCACAGCAGCCCCTGGCCACCTGGACAAGGGGCAATGGTGCACACTGGCGCCACTCCAGTGGTGTGTGCTGTGAGCACAAGATGCACGCAGATTTCTAAGACAGAGTGTGCGTGCACACACAAAGTAAAACTGCCCTTCAGTAATTCTTTAAATGACACGTTGAAAACGTCGTGTCTGGGCTATACTCGATTACGTACAATGCTCTGAAAACGTACCTCGCCTCCTCCTTCTGACTCGTCACGTGGCTCCCACGAGGGCATGCGTGTGGCTCGTGTGCTCCCTCACCTACTGCCGCACCTGTGGGAGCATTTTCAGACCTGACCGTGAGCCTGAGCTCCACGCCTGGGTCTGCAGCTCACGGAAGCCAGTCTGCGCAGAGTCAGGACGGGCTGGGATGTCCTGCTGTCCGGGCAGCCATCCTTCTGCAGAACGGGCATGGGTGTATCCACAGGAGGATGGGATGCCACGGGGGCTCCAGGGGTGGCAAGACCACTTCAGTTGCTTCAGTCCAAACTAGCCCACCTATAAGAGGCCGCCCAGCCACCCAAGGAGCCGCTATAAGTGCTGAGTTCCTGACGCCAGGCGTGTGCGTGGAGCAGCCATCGAGGAGTGACCCCGGTGGGATGCGGGAATGCGACGACCAAAAGTTCACCACCAGAACATTTCTCGCCCTCACCAAAGAAAATGCTTTACTGCCACAGAGCAGTCCGGCCTGAGGCCGAGGCCGTGACGGCAAGGGAGGGAAAGCTCAGGGATGGAGGAAGCCCTTCCGAGGGGGCACAGCTGGAGAGGGACTCGCCCGCACTCCCTGAGCAACAAGCGGCAGCGTGGCCTCCACCCAGCAGTCTCAAAGGCCAAGGCAAGCCACGTCCCCAACCTTCCAACTGTCTCCCACTCCAGCAAGGGGTCCTGTTAGCACCGTATCAGTGCAACTGGCATTACCCCACCCCAGGACCAAGCCAAACGAACGTCTCTCCAGGGGCCTCGAGACCCCACGACCTGGGCCACGCACACGGGAGCATCACTCAGCTACGCAAAGGGGTGAAGCCCTGACACAACAACGTGGACGGAGCCTGAGAACACGATGCTCAGTGAGAGAAGCCAGACACAGAAGAACACAGTGCAATTCCATTGATGGGAAACGTCCAGAACAGGCAGATCCACAGACAGAGTGTCAGGGGCTGGGGCACGGGACTGCCGGCCCTTTGCGCTGATGGAATGTTCTGGAATTAGAGGTGAAGGCTACACAGCTCTGTGAATATAGTAAAAGCCATTAAATTGTAAACTTCATATGGGTGAGTTCTGTGGTGTGTGAATGCTATCTCGACAAAGCTGTTATTTAAAAGAAACAAAACCCACAAGACCCAGCACGGCTCCTCCTCCCCTTGTCCCGCCCCTTCACCTGGTGTCTGTCCCAGACCAGGTGTGGGCCCAGCGTGTCCTGCGGCCCCAGCACCTGCTCCTGGGTGGGAGCCTCACTCAGCCCGCAGGGTGAGCACAGAGCAAACGCCAGGCTTCCACCTGCACACCAGAGGAAACGTGAGCCACCACCACCATGGGACATGCAAATCCTTCCCAAGAGTTCCCTGCCCCAAGCCCCAAGACTCCCGCCATCCCCATGGTCACCACCCCGTGGCGGTCCCTCCTACCACCCCACCCCTCGCCGGCACACAGCCTGCAAAAACCCCTTCCCCACCCAGGAAAAGACGAGTCAGGTTTTTAAAGGACCAGCGTTCTCAGAGGTAACCTCTCTCACACACCGGCTGCCTGGACACCTGGTGTGAGTCTGACATGCTTTCCCGACATCGGCCGTGCATCCCATGACTAACTGAGGGGATTCAAACGGAAGCCCCTCAGAGATGAGCAGGCATCGTCATCCAAGGTCAATACTCAGTGAAGCACACAGCCTCCGACCTCCCAACTGCAGCTCATGGGAACCTGTGACTTGGCAGCCGTGCCAGGCACCCTGGACAGGAAGAGGGCCTGGTCTGACACAGGGGCACCAAGGAACAGAGCCCCGGGCTAGGCACCACGACAGCGGCCATGGGTGGGGAGAGAGAGTCTGGGAGGAACAAGAAAGGCAGGAAGTGAATGAGGCACTACAGAGCCACGCGTGAGCTGCGGAGGACTGCAGACAGGCACCTGACATGTCCTTTGTTAACACCCTTGGGACTGCTCAATGCCACGGGAACAGCAGGAGACCCAGCTGGTGGGAATGGCAGGGCCAGCTTGAAGGGACAGAGAAGATGCCAATGAGGTCTCCAGGCAGCACCGTGAGTGGGAGGAAGGAAACAGGACTGTCTTCCCACAGCCAGGGAGAGAAGGTGCACGCACTGGGGAAGAGTGCCAGGAACACGAGAGGAGGACATGGCAGAAAGAAAGAGGGAGGAGAGGGGTTTCCTGGGAGACGTGCACCGGGCCCAGGACCCAAGGATGCGCAGACACAGCGAGTCGCACCCTACAGGTCCCCGAATCCAAAAGGGACACCAAGCACTCTGTATCTTGATTGTATCATTGCCAATGAAATCATTACATCGGTGCATAGCTTTGTAAGATGCCACCATCGGGAGAAACTGAGTAAAGAGAACGTGGGATGTGTCCGACCTATTTCTGGTGGCTGTGCAAGAATCTACGATAATCTCAAAATAAAAAGTTTCATTTAATTAGGGAAAAAAGGATGCAGCTCCTAGAGGTAGAATGGAGGCGGGTCCCCTGCAGCTCCCAGCCGCCTCCTGCCTAGTGAATATCCAAAGGGCCGGCTGCCTCTGGCTCCTTCCACCAGAAACAGAGTATACAGATGGCATTTGAATGTTAGGGACCAAAGTATGAAAGCTAACAGCCACGTACATATGGAATACCAGGCTTTTCCCGGTGATCCCTTCCTCTTTAAAGAGGCTACTTCACCCACAGAAAGTCGTCAAAGTGTTAACCTGCCTTCCACCTGAGCTCAGATTAGGCAGGACAAACACCAGGAGAGGTCAGATCACAAAATGTTTTCTGAGTCACCGGGAGGGATGGCTCACTCAGCAGCCCACTTCAGCTACTACTCACTGTGGAGTGAAGGGCGTGACTGCTCAGCGGGCATTCATCAGAGAATTGTGGGCTCTCAGGAGGAAGCCAGAAGCAGGCAGGGACACTCATGCTGGGGCCGCTCCACGCCCACAGCCTCAGTGAGCCACGGAGTGGAAGGACCACTGCACGCCCTCGCTGGCTCCTGCACTGCCATCAGGCAGCCGAAGATATCACGTGCTTCCTCCTGAGCTGAGACCCAGTTTTCCCAACAAAAGAAGGACCATCCTGCTTTAGAAATGCCACCGTGAGCTATAATAGATATCTGGGAACTCTCAGTCACAGAAGGAACAAAACTCGCCCTGCAGCCCGCCCTCCTATTTGTCAATTGTGCAAAAGCCCATCTTAGAGGCTGGACATTTCCACGTACAGGCGGTTGTGGCTGTTTGCACTTCCTCCTGTGGGTGCCCCCTCCTCAGAGAATCCACCACACCTCCCCCAGGGCAAATCTGGAAGCCCCACTCTCTGGGACCTCAGCTGATCCCATATTCGGGGCACTACACCTCAGCTGAACTTCTGTGTTTATAGATCACCTACCGTCCTTAGTTCATAAGTGTTGAGAATAAGAATACCGTCACCCTCAGAATGGGAGAAAATATTTGCAAACGAATCAACAGACAAAGGATTAATCTCCAAAATATATAAACAGATCACGTAGCTCAATACTAAAGAAACAAACAGCCCAATCCAAAAATGGACAGAAGACCTAAATAACCATTTCTCCAAAGAAGACATACAGATGGCCAAGAAGCACGTGAAAAGCTGCTCAGCATCACTAATTATTAGAGAAATGCAAATCAAAACTACAATGAGGTATCACCTCACACCAGTTAGAACGGGCATCATCAGAAAACCTACAAACAACAAATGCTGGAGAGGGTGTGGAGAAAAGGGAACCCTCTTGCACTGTTGGTGGGAATGTAAATTGATACAGCCACTATGGAGAACAGTATGGAGGTTCCTTAAAAAACTAAAAATAGAATTAACATATGATGCAGCAATCCCACTACTGGGCATACACCCAGAGAAAACCATAATTCAAAAAGAGAACACACTTACCCAATGTTCACTGCAGCACTACTTACAATAGCCAGGTCATGGAAGCAACCTAAATGCCCATCGACAGACGAATAGATAAAGAAGTTGTGGTACAGATACACAATGGAATATTACTCAGCCATAAAAAGGAACGAAATTGAATCAATTGTTGAGATGTGGTTGGATCTAGAGACTGTCATACAGAGTGAAGTCAGAAAGAGAAAAACAAATATCATATATTAATGCATGTATGTGGAACTTAGAAAAATGGTACAGATGAACCGGTTTGCAGAGCAGAGGTTCAGACACAGATTTAGAGAACAAACGTATGGACACCAAGGGGGTAAAGCTGCGGGGGGTTGGGGATGGTGGTGTGCTAAACTGGGTGAGTCGGATTGATACGTATACACTGATGTGTATAAAACTGATGACTAATAAGAATGTGCTGTATAAAAAAATAAATTAAATAAAATTTAAAAATCAAAAAAAAAGATACTGTCTACTGTCCTCCACGCCCCCTGGCACACTCACTCTAAATATCCAGGAGGTGCTTGCAGAATGAATGAATCAGTAAACAAACAAGCCCACCCATTTCAAACATGCGGTGATATGAGTAATCTGACCTTCTAAGAAGTTAAGCTTCTGGAAGGAGCCCATTTTCTTACCATATTCAGCATCAAGTCATCACAAAATATGAACTCTTATAAAGTACTGCCCCCTCACTTCCCATGAGAAAGCAAAATTCCTCAGCAGGGAAATGAGAGGGTAGCAGACATTACCCGCAAAACTTTAGGAAGGCTGCGGCTCGCTGAGCACTTCACTAGGGCCCCTGACCGCCTGCCTGGTAGTAGAACAGACACACCAGGAATGGCTGCTGACCAGCAAAAAGAGCGCCCGGCCAGGCAGGCAGCACACCCCACACCCTGCCAAGCGAGGTCCGGCCAGCAAGGGAAAGACGCTCTCTCCACTTCAGAACCGCCCACCACTAGAAAGCCAGGTCTTGCCAGGGCCTGTACACATGAGGCCTTCCTTACAAGGGTTACAAATCTGTGGCCTTGCTCTGCCTCGAATATAAGACAGAGACGGGGACAACATGACCATCTCCAGATGAACTTTCAACTTCGTTTCAAGTGCCTGGGTGCTGGGTCACAGTGCATTTCTAAACTCTTCCAATACTCAAAATTACCAATTTCTAAGATGCAACATACACTTAGCACAGATCCCAGTCCCACTCCTGAGTGTTTTCTCAAGTGAGGTAAAAACCCAAGTTCACATGGAAATCTGCCCTGGGATGTTTACAGCAGCTTTATTCCTGATCCCCTCAAAACTGGAAACATCCCACAAGTCCTGCCACCCACAGGCGAATGGTCAAATGGAACATGGAATACAACACAGCCAGAAAAAGGAGTGGCTTCTCATACCCGCCACAACAGGGATGACGGACTTCCCTGGTGGTCCAGTGGCTAAGACTCCACGCTCCCAATGCAGGGGGCCCGGGGTCCATCCCTGCTCAGGGAACTAGATCCCGCACGCTGCAACTAAAACATACTGCACGCGCCAATGAAGATCCTATGTGCCGCAACTAAGACCTGACACAGCCAAGTAAATAACTAATTAAATCAATGTTTAAAACAACAACAACAGAAAACAAACCCGGGATGGATCTCGCATAGGTTTTGCTGAGCCAAAGCAGCCAGAATCAAAAAGCTACATGCTGTTGTTCCGTTTATCTGGCTTTCTGGAAAAGCCAAAGCCTTAGAGACAGAGAGGAGATTAGTGGCCAAGAGGCTAGAGGCGCGCTGGCACAAAGGGGCAGCAACTGGGATGACAGGATTGCTCTGCCACCTGACGGCGATCATCCATCAAAATTCCTACAACTGTGCACTACAAATGAACTATGCTTCACGGCTACTAAGGATAAACAAATTATTACATTTTGAAAAATGCGCCGGCTAGCCAACCCGTGCATGACAAGTGCAGTAAGAGGGGCGGGGAGGCGAGGCAAGTGGATCAGCTGGAGTTCTGAAGGTTCTCCCCACTTTCAGTTTCCCTCCCCTGGGATGTCTCCCCACCCTGCCCACTGCTCAGGCCGCCCACCCGGGCCACCCGGAGTTACCCAACCGGAAAAGCCAGAGCCCAGGCTCAGGCGCACCTCCAGGCACAGGAAGGGCAAAAATAAAAAGTGCCAGTGCGCGGTGGTGGGCTGGAAACCCTCGGGCTCAGATAACTGTGGAGAACCAGGACCCGGGAGTCAACATCGGCTCCCAAGCGGTCCCAGCGTCCCAACCCCGACCCCAGCCGCGACACAGTTTCCACAAACTGACACACACGGAGCCCGCGTGAGGGCCGGGTCGCGGGGACTTCCCCGCCGGGTCGCCTGGAGGCCGGTCCCCCGCAAGCTGAGCACACGAAAGGGCATCCCAAAGGCGCCGGCCCAAGGCGCCCGCTGCGCTTTCCCTCTAGAAGCTGGGCTGCGGGGCCCAAGTGTAAACCCTGAGACAAGGAACACACGCACCACGCCACCACAGGGGACGAGAGGCCGGGCATTCCCCTAGCCGGACACCTGGCATTTCTGGAATCACCGGACGCCTGTGTAAATTTCCGTCTGGCGTGCCATTTTCCAAAGGCCACTCCAGATCAGGGGACAGAACGCCTCCTCTCCAAATGTCCTGCCAGCCCACCCACTCAAGATCAGAGGGACAAAATGCCTAACTAAAACAAAACAAAAAAACACAAAAAACTGGAGAGAGGGAGGAAAGGGTGCCCTGAAAAATAAAAAAAAACTAAGCACGTTGACAGCGCTAAGAATAAACTACCAGGAAAAAGAAACCCTACATGTCAGATCCTAAAGTACAGAAGGGAAACCCGCTGGCAGTCCAGGCTCGGGGAGACCGGGGTCCCCAGCCCTGCAGAGCCAACGGCAGGCCGGCTCGGGTGCCCCTTGGAAGCGCGGGGTCCCCGTGGACGAGTCTGGGCTCCTGGCTGGCGCCGGCTCACCTCTGCCCATCCTGTGCGTGGGGCCTGGAAACTGCCGCGGAGAACCACGGCGGGGCGGGAAGGCGGGTTCCAAAGAGGGTCTGGTGACTCGAGTCGCTCTGTTTCTCGGTGGGCTCAGCGCGCCCCGTGGGGCAAGAGGGGCGGGGGTCCGGGAGGAGGGGATGGGCAGCACTTACGTAGACCGGCAGCAGCCACGGGTGGAGGGCGGGCTCGGCCCCCACGAATGACCCCAGCCTCAGCTCCAGCTTCTCCCCCATGTCTCTGCGCGCGGCCCCCCGCACCGTGCTAGTCTGTCGGTTGGGGGAGGGGCGTGGTGCCGCAGGCTGGGGCGGGGCAGATGGGCAGGTGGGAGGCTGAGGGAAGGGGGCCTGGCCTGGGCCTCAGCTGCTGCCGCCGTGCTCCCATCCGGCCCCCGGTTCCCTCTTTGTGGTCACAGGCCTGGGGCCTCCAGCACTGCCGCCAACTTGGGCCGGCCTGAGGCGAGCACAAGGAGCCAGGCTGAAACACTTGCGGCGTGCATGGCCCACCCCGTGGACTTGCCGGTCTGACGCACATACGCAGGCACGCACGTACGCACGTCTTTGGCCGCCCCCGGCCACCCCCACTGGCCCGAAGTGGGGGCCCGGTAAGACCCCTCAGGGCCTGGGGTGGCAGATTCGTCTCCCGCCCTTGACGTACTGTGACACCACCCCCTCCCCCCCAATAATAAGACTATAATTCCTATTAAATATGACAGCCGGAATCCCGGCTTCTGTTCACAAAAACGCCGTGTATTTAGCCTATGCTAGGCACCAGACCACGGACGCTCAATACTGGCAAAAAAGGAAATGCCCTGCCCTCATAGCACTGCCATTTTAATTGGAATAGTAGTGACAATGGTCAAGGGAGACAAAGTGTCATCATCGCCACGGGGATGGTTAATCTCATGTGCGCACTGTGTGGGGCCCCGGCAACCACAAACATTATTCCAGATGTGGCCAGGAAGGTACTTTTCAGAAGAGATTAACACTGAAATTGGTCCACTTTGCGTAAAGGAGATTGTCAATGCCACGGCGTGGGTGGGCCTCGTCCATCAGTTGAAGGACTGGAGAGAAAAATGAGGTTCCCTAGAAAGAGGGAACTGTTCCTCCAATGGCCTTAGGGCATCAGCTCTTTCCTGTGTCTCCAGCCCAGAGTCCTGCCCTGACTTGCCTGCCTCACAGTCACATGAGACAACTTCTTAAAACAAAACTATATATGTATAAATATTGAATATATACAAGCCTATTAATTTGTATATGTGTGCATACATATTATATATATATGTATACACATATGTTTATATGTGTGTGCGTTTGTAGTATATGTGTAAGTACAATATACAGTATACATGCAAGCCTATATATTTGTGTGTATATATTGTATACATGTATGTATGTGCATATATATAGTATACATATTATAAACGTGAACATGCTGTATATATACACACACCAATATATTGATATATGGTTGTGTATATATACAGTATATATACACTGTATGTATGTATGTATGCAGTGTATATTTATATATAGGTGTGTATATATGTTGTATACCTGTATGTGTATATGTTGTATAGGTATTATATATATATATACTATATATATATATATACACTTGCGTATATATTTATATTTGTATGTACATGCACATATTTACATATAGGTGTGTATGTGTGTGTATACATTGTATATATATATGTGTATGTATCATATATATGATATGTGTATGTATATATAGGACGAATTTATATATACAGTACATATATATTTTTATGCTACATGCTTTTATACGTAGGTGTATATGTGTGTCTATATGTATGTACGTGTATGTATTGCATATATTATATGTATATGTATGTATACTGTATATATACACACCTAAATATCTTTGTATGTGTGTATATATGTATGATATAGACATACCTAGGTGTGTATATTGCATATGTTATACGTATGTGTACATACTGTATATATACAAACTATGCATTTCAGATGTGTGTATGTATAGTGTATATGTATGTCTATTGTATATATTATGTGTATATGTGTGTATACATACTGTATATATACAAACTATGCATTTTATATATGTGTGTGTATATATGTATGTGTGTATTGTATATACTATATGTGTATATGTCTGTATGCATACTGCATATATACACAGCTGTATATTTTTGTATGTGTGTACATATGTACGTGTGTGTGTATATACACACAAACCCTATGGATTCTGTTTGGAGAACCCTCACTGATACTGACACTTATGACAATTGAGCACCTGCTCTTTGCCAGCCAGGGAGCCAAACGCTTGTCCTTTCTTTGTCTCCCTTAAATGTCACAAGTCCCGGGAGGGAAGGTGATGCTGCTCCTACCAGTTGAGGTGCCTCAGGGTCAGAGAGGTGCACAGGGTGGGGGGCTGGAGCCTGGTGGATCCCAGGTGGAGTTCTAGCAGCAGTACAGCCTAGCAGTCCCACTACCCCAGATGCCTCTCACAAAGATGCAGAGGGAGAGATGGAGTCTGAAGGAGGGGATGAGGAAACTTCCGTGGGTCTGCAAGCCCAGACCAAGACTGACTCGTCAAGGGTGTTAGAGGTCAGGACTGTGGTTACCCTGGGGGTGGTGTTACACAGAGCCATTCCCATTCTGAAAAAGTATCCATTCTGCTCTTGTTTGTATGTTTACTCCCCTCCCCCAAATCTTTTAAAAACAGATTCTCTTGGTTGCTGGGAGCACACACGGGGAAGTTGTGTGTGAGGGGGTGTGATACAGGGGACAGGGAGGATAAGCCCCCCCTCGTAGGGCCAGGAGCAGCTCAGCTTTGTGAGCTAAGGATGGCCTGCGAGGTCATCCTTAGATGCCTGAGAGAAGGGTCCCTGCTCCGTCCCTGCTCCATGCGTCCCATTCCCAGCCTGAGAAGTCCAGAGCTCCTACCTCCCACACACACACACCAGGGAGGAGAGCCAGTCACCCTGGCTCCCAGGCTCCGGCTCCAAGGCTTCTGGCACTAAGAGCTATTTTCAGCTTTCATGCCCTAGGACACAGCCAGAGCTATTGTCTCTGGAAACTCTCTGTCTGTCTCTCGCCCGTCCGCCATCCCTCCCTCCCTCCTCTTCCTCTTCCCCTCCCGCTCCAGCTGACCTGCCCTCCACCTTGCATTTCTACACAGGATGGCTCACAGACAGCTGCTCCCTGTGCCCACCCGCCACCATTCGATGGATGTCAAAGCAAGCCCTGGAGGTCCAGCGATTAAGACTCCGAGCTTCCACTGCAAGGGGTGTGGGTTCGATCCCTGGTCAGGTAAATAAGAGTCCACATGCCACCCGGCAATGGCCAAAGAAATAAATGAATAAAAAATAAAGTTATAGTGATGAAACAGCCCTAGTGGTGCAAGGATGGGACGTATAGCTCTATGGTAGAGAATAAAGGTCCAGAAACAGATAGATGAGAACTTGATATGACAGAAAGTGGGGAAATTAAGGAGTTTTCAATAAATGGCATTAGGACAATTGCATAACCATGTGGGAAAAAGTAAATTAGAAAAAAAGCAAGCCCTGGTCAGATGTGACCTTGGGCCCAGGGACATTGGCACACGTTGTCGTGTGGGATATTCTTCCTTAGACTCCTCCCTCCCTCCTGTGTCACTGTCACTTCCTCCAGAACCTTCCTGGATTCCCCTACACAAGCCCGGGGTGTGCCCTCACCCGCCCTGGATCACCGGAATTCCAATCCCGGCCCACTCTTCCCCTCCAGGTAAAGAACTGTGCCTAGTCAATAAGACCGTAGAGGTCCTTGGCCATTGCTATTGCAGTTGGAATTGTTACTGTGTTTACATAGGGTGACCAACACCCGCCCCCAGTTTGCCCAGGACCGCTCAGGTTTGAGCTCTAGAACTGTGGGGAAACCCTCATTTCCGGGGAACCCCAGAAGGCTGGTCAGCCTATTTAGGATGGATCTTTCACTTGATATCCCAACCCCTGAGAGCCAGAAAGTGAATCTCCCCCCTCCTTCCATGGTAACCTTCATTCATTCATCCACTCATCCCTTTATTCAACTCCTTTATTCGGCAAGTATTTATGAAGCATCTACTACACAGCAGACACTCTTCTAGGTGCTGGGGACAGTAAACTGAGAAGGTGTGATTTATTACATGGGGATGATGTCTCGGACACCACTGTAGGGCAGGGGAGGTGGGAGAGGGAAGGGGCAGTTCTAAATGCAGGCTCTGACGGGATTGGGGCAGACCTTGCCCTAAGCCAGTCTGGTTGCTTCAACACAGCTCTCCTCACCCAGGGCCATCCTGCTCCCGCCTCACCCAGTTCTTCGGTGATGTCTGGGGAAAATCTGTGGTTGTCACAACTGGGGGGGAGGGGCCCCTGGAATCAAATGGGTGGGGACAGGGATGCTGCTGAACCCCACACAGTGCCCAGGAGGGGCCCCCAGCAGAGGATGACCTGTCCCAAATAACCCCAGTGTCATGCCGTGGGGGAGACTCTGCACTAATATTATTCAGACCCGCTGGTGCCCCTAGATTCCTGCACAAGCAGGGACTCTAACCGGGTCACCTCTGTATCACAAGGTGACCTAGACTGGGGCAGCCAGGAGGGCTGAGTATCGGGGATTAAATGACAAATCTCTGTGCCCACTCTCCCCGCCACACCCCAGGGTCGATGGCCTCTACTTCCTCCCTGTGCAGGTAGCTTTTCCCTGAGCCATTTCTTCTTGTCAAGGTCCCTGTCGCAGGTTGGGTTCCCCGAAGATGACATTGAGAGCAAGAGCTGGAGTGCAGGTGGTTGATGTGAGACGTGCAGAGAACAGATACAGCTGCCATAGGGTCCCGCAATTCCACTCCTGGGCATAGATACAGAGAAAACTCTAATTCAAAAATATACATACACCCCTGGGATTTCTCTGGTGGTTTAGTGGTTGAGACTCTGTGCTTCCAGTGCAGGGAGCATGGGTTCCATCTCTGGCCAGGGAACTAAGATCCCACATGCTGTGTGACAAAAAAATAAAGAAAGAGAGAAAGAAGGAAAAAGAAAGAAGGAAAAAAGAAAGAACAAAAAGAAAGAAAAAAGAAAGAAAGAAAGAAAGAAAAGATACACGCACCCAAATATTCCTTGCAGCACTATTTATAATAGCCAAGATGTGGAAGCTACATAAATGTCCACTGATGGATGAATGGATAAAGAATTTGTGGTACATATATACAATGGAATATTATTCAGCCATAAAAAGAATGAAATAATGCTATTTGCAGCAACGTCGTGGATGGACCTAGAGATTATCATACTAAATGAAGTAAGTCAGAAGAGAAAGACAATTATATGATCTCACTTATACATGAAATCTAAAATACGACACAAATGAACTTGTCTATGAAACAAAAACAGACTCACAGACATAGAGAACAGACTTATGGTTGCCAAGGGGGAGAAAGAGTGAGGGAGGGTTGGATTGGGAGTTTGGGGTTAGCAGACGCAAACTATTAAATATAGGATGGATAAACTACAAGGTCCTACTGTCTAGCACAGGGAATTATATTCAGTATCCTGTGATAAGCCATAATGGAAAAGAAAAAGAGTTTTATTTATAGGTTCCATCCCTAACTGAGTTGGCCCATCCCTTCCCATGGTTCTAAGTGCAGCCCGAGGCTGCAGACTTCCCACTGTGGTCTTCAGCTCCAGAGCAAGCCACCTGCAAACCAGCCGCATCTTCCCAGGGGCTGGCAACTCTCCTTTGCTACTGATTCCAAGACACATCCAGATAGCACAAATGTGACCATGAAAACAAACTCAGCCATGTTCAAATCAAGGAAATAACATTCTTATCTCTGTTTAGTAGTCGCTTAATTTTAGAATAGCTTAGAGTTACAAAACAGTTGCAAAGATCTGTACAGAGTGCTGTGGACCCCCGACCCAGTACCCCTATTTCCAACACGTTAGTACTTTAGTACATTAGTACGACATGTTTATCCAACTAAGGAACCGAGATGGATACATTATTATTAACTAAAGTCCACACTTTATTAGAATTTCCCTAATTTTCCCCTAACATCCTTTTTCTGTCCCAGTCTCCTCTGGGCTGTGACATTTCTCAGACGTCCCTGGGTTTTGATACCTTGAAAGTTTTGAGGAGGACTGGTCAGGTATTTTGTCCCTCAATTTGTTTGTCTGTTGGTTTTCTGATATTTTTCTTATGGCTGGTCTGGACTTACGGGGTTTGGGGCGGAAGATCCAGACAGAGATAAAAATGCCATTCTCCTCAGGTCACATCAAGGATACACACCATCAACGGGAGTTGTGACAAACGAGTTTACCCTTGATCACCTGGCCAGTATCGTCTTTTTTTTTTTTTTTTTCCTGCGTTGGATCTTCATTGCTGCACATGGGCTTTCTCTAGTTGCAGCGAGCAGGGGCTCCTCTTCCTTGCGGGCATATGTTTCTTATTATGGTGGCTTCATTTGTTTTGGAGCACGGGCTCTAGACGTGCGGGCTTCTGTAGTTGTGGCATGGGGGCTCAGTAGTTGTGACTCCCAGGATCTAGAGTGCAAGCTCAGTAGTTGTGGCCCATGGGGTTAGTTGATCTGCAGCACATGGGATCTTCCCGGGCCAGGGCTCGAACCCGTGTCCCCTGCATTGGCAGGTGGATCCATTTGTTTTTTTTTTCTTCCTTTTGGAACCAAAACTTTAATCCCAAGGATTCTCACAAAACATATTACAAATGACAGCATGAAAAAAAAATTGCACAATAACTCAAAGTTCAGCTCTACAATATACTCTTAATCTGGCAGGACATTGGTATCTTGATAATCTCAACTTCCAAAAAACATTACAAAGAGCTATGTATTCATGTACAGCAATCACAGAGGGGACTTATGACCTAACTCAAAGGTAAACTAACTTCCTTGAAACTTCTTAGATTCTAAACTCACTGGACAACCTCTTGTCCAGTGTGAAGACTAGTGGAATTTTTTTTTTTGCAGTACGCGGGCCTCTCACTGTTGTGGCCTCTCCCGCTGGGGAGCACAGGCTCCGGACGCACAGGCTCAGTGGCCATGGCTCACAGGCCCAGCCGCTCCGCGGCATGTGGGATCTTCCCAAACTGGGGCACGAACCCGTGTCCCCTGCATCGGCAGGCAGACTCTCAACCACTGCGCCACCAGGGAAGCCCACTAGTGGAATTTTTAAACCTCTAATCTAGGGTAAGGGTGCAGCTTTCATTTCTACCTGCTGGCTTGAGTTCACAGCACCTTTTAAAGACTGCTTGCTTAACTACAGCTGCATACCATATCCCAGCTACAGAAAGTCTTTTCAATGTTTGCCGGTGTTGTTTCCATAATAATAAACATCACACTTTAGGTGGGCAGGAGTTAGAGTTTTATTATCAGTCTAGGCAAGACCAAAAATTCAAAGCAACTTCAATTTTGCTTAAGGGAACATTGTAAAGTAACAATTCTTCATATTACATGCCTCATATGACCCATTTCAAACCATAGAGAATGACACCTTTATGTGTCACTGTCCCAAGAGACAAACAAATGTGAACAGCTAAAACATTTAAAAAGTGAATCAAGCTTCGGAAGTCTCAAACAAAACTTGAATTTTCTGTACATACTCCTGTCAAATGAAGTTATTTCCTGTGCACCACTCCTCTTGCAAAGTGGTCTTCTATTTCCTTTCATTTGACCTGGATTGGCTAGGAGACCTAGAGAAAGATCAGGACGGCTTGTGATTTCTCTCCTGGGACAGTGATCTCTCTCTTCTCCTATATCTAGAAAGGGACCTGCTCCAGCTGCGGGAGAAGCTTCTCCGTCTTGGAGATCTGTGGTGAGGGGGAGGACTCCTCCTTCGATAATCATCTCGAGGGCGACGACCCCAAGAAGGAGGTGGCCATGATTTCGACTTCTCCTTTCCCCATTCGACAGGTCCACTCTTACTCGGCAGCCACAGAGTGTTCGCCCGTCTACTTCTCAGACAGCATCCGCTGCATCTCGGGGATCTTCATTTTCAACAAGAGCGAAGCTGGGAGGGTTTTTAGCAACCTACACACTTCGGAGTGGTCCATAATAGCCTAAAGCTCATTCGAATTCAGTCTTGTTACCACTGTTTCCAAGATTCCTTACATAAACATTACAGTCCAATGGACAGGAATCCCGATGCAAGACCCTCGTGGCTCCTGGGTTTCATGGGCCACAGGGTGATCCCGGGACTCTAGAATCTGGTAGCTGAATCTGCTCACACAAGCTGTCCTGTGGAGATGCTTTTCCCCCTATGTGTCCAGCCCAGGGCCCTGCTGTCTAGGCCCGACCTCCAGGGTGACGGGGTGAACCCCAGGTCCCTGGAGCACACACTCAGAGTCCTGGTGACCAGACTCATGGGGCTGGGGCAGCGGCTGGACATGTGTGGCCACCCTGGTGGTGTTTGGCCCCATCTGCACTTCCAGTTCCAGCTGAGAAAGAGCCTCGCTGTGTTATTTTCTCCTGGTCGTGTAAGGATCCCCGGTGTCATTTGACAGAAATGTAGATGGTGTGTTCTTTCTCTCTTTTCTCCCTGCTTCCTCTCGTCCCACTCTCCCTCCCTCTCTCCCCCTCTCTCCCTCTCCCTCTTTCTCTCTCTCTCTCTCCCTCTTCCCTCTCCCTCTTTCCCTCTCTCCTCCTCCCTCACCCTCCTCCCTCTCCCCCCTCCCTCTCTGCAGAGGGAAGGAGGTGGAGGGAGGAGGGAGAGAGAGCAGGAGAAGGAGAGAAGGATAGAGTGAGAGAGCGAAAGAGGTCTTTCCCTCCCTCCCTCTATCCCTCTGTCTCTCTCCCTCCTCCCTCTCCTGCTCTCTCTCCCTCTCCCTCAACCTCCTTCCCTCTCCAGAGAGGGAAGGAAATGGAGGGAGAGGGAGAGCGGAACAGTGAAACAGGGACAGGGAGAGAGGAAGGGAGAGAGGGAGAGGGAGAGAGGGAGGGGGAAAGGGGGAGCGGGAGAGGGAGAGGGATAGAGGGAGAGGGAAAGAGGGAGAGAGAGGGACAGGGAAAGAGGGTCGGGGGAGAGGGAGGGAGAGAGGCAGAGGGAGAGATGGAGGGAGAGTGAGAGGCAGCAAGGTAGAGGGAGGGAGGGAGAGAGGGAAAGAGGTAGAAGTGCTGAGGAGGGGGGCTCCCTCCCTCTCCCACTCCCATCCTCTCCCCAGTGCTTTCTCTTTTTTCTACTTCAACAAACTCCGGGCGCCTTTTAGATCAGCCCTGAAGTCAACGTTGATGCTTGGACAGCCTGACCTCCCTGCTGACTTCCAGCCCAGGACCACCGCTGGGAGATGAAGTCTGCAGGGCCCTGGGTGGCGGGCTGCACAGCACCTCTGATGCCCAATCTCTCCTCATTTACGAGGCAGCTGCCAACTCCCCTCCCTGACTCCCCAAGATTTGGGGCCTTTTTAATATGTGTCGATAATGCCATGAGCTACTATTTAACTTTTCCACGAGGACCCATCTCCCAAAATGCAGTGGTTTTCAGCCTTGGCTGCACTAGAGAACCCCCAGGGAAGGGAGAGATGTCTCTCCCTCCCTCTCTCTCTCTCTCACTCTGTACTTCTGTCTACCTCTCTCCCTCGCTCTCTCCCTCTGGGGTGATGCCCGATGAGCTCAGAATCACAGATGTCCCCACCATCCCCTCTCTGTGGCTTGCATGGGGGATGGGCCTTCTCACTGTGGCCTGGGCACGGCCTTGACATTCAGACATCGGGTCCTGCATGGACACTTGTGTTTGTTCCATAGCGCATGTAGCTGCAGTCTGTGCTTCTGTAGATGGGGGCTGTGCATGAGCCCTTCATCTTCCCCGCAGACACCACTGGTGCTCGCTCGGCCTCGCGGGTGATGCGGGGGGGCACAGGGGACAGTCCTGTGTCCCCACCTTCTTGGGCTACAGACAGGCCATGCTGGTTCTGTGGTGACTGGGGGGTCCCAGGAGAATCCGACCACAGACCGGAGAGGTGGCCCCAGAGAAGGTGGTGTACGCCTGGGGCAGGGCTGCCTGCAGCACGATGGGAGCTACAGATCGCCATGGTGGCCATGGTGGCCAATTTCAAAAAGCCTACGCCCAACATGCCCTCCCTGCTGCAACATGATGAGTGGGAGACCTACTTCCATGACTTTGGGCACGCGATGCACCAGCCCCGCTCCCAGGCACACGGCTGCAGGCAGGGGGTGGGGAGGTTCCAAGAGCACGTGGGCCTCAGGCAGGCCCTCGCCATGGGATTCTTTCCCTCATGTCACCCCGCACGTGGCGACGCCCTCGGTGTCAGTTTCCATCATCAAACCCCAGGCACTGGGCACGAAAATAACGAATATGGATGCCTTCGAGGCTCTAGAGGCTGGAAGACCCAGATCAAGGAGTCAGGGCTGGTTCCCTGCATGTTAAATACATGTACTCAAGAGTTGCCTTAGAAAATACAAAAGAAAAGAACTTGGCCTACCAGTCTGCTGACAGCTGGTTATGAGAACCAGAGGGAAGGCTCTGGCGCCAGGGGCGCCGTGCCCTGTGAGGCCCTGAGGTGGGTGCCAGTCTCCGAGGAGGCTCAGCAAGTCCCACTCACTTACCCAAGTCGGGGGCTGCCGGCTAAGAGTCTGGGCTCAGGATCCAATGCTCATTCAGACTGCCTGCGGTCAGCCTTTCGTCCTGAGAGTGATGCTCGCACAGGCTGCAACACAAAGCATGGGGACAGTTTATTGAGCTGTGCAGCCGTCACTACTACCATGCTTTGGACCACTTCGATCAACCCCAAAATGTCCCTCACGCCCTTAGCTATCACTCCGTCCCCTCGCCAGCTCCTGATATCCAGGAACTGACTCTCTATGTGGATCTACCTGTTCTGGACGTTTCTCCTCAGTGGGGTCACACCCTGTGTGTCCTTCTGTGTCTGACTTCTCTCGCGTAGTGTAGTGGCCTCAGGGTGCATCCACGTGGCAGGGAGTGTCATGGCTTCACCCCTTTCTGGGGCCTAGTGACGTAAAGAAGACAAGAGACAAGAAAGGAACGTTGCATTCAAGTCTGGTGACAGCCGGTGATGAGAAAACATGGGGAGGCAAGGGGGCTGGGGGCGCTATGCCCTGTGAGGCCCTGGGGTAATGCCAGTTTCCATGGAGCCTCAGCAACTCCCAGTCACTACCCCAAGTGGGGGTCTGCCAACTGAACGTGTGGGCATAGGACCCACTGCTCGTTCAGTTTTCCTGCAGTCAGCCATTGGTCTTGAGAAGGATGCTCTCACAGGCTGCAGCAGTGAGCATGGGGACAGTTCAGTAAGCTGTGTAGCCGTCCCTACTGCCGTGCTTTGGACCACTTCCATCACAACAAAAATGTCCCTCACGTCCTAAGCTACCACTCCGTCCCTCACCAGCCATGAAAACCAGGAACCCAAGCTCTGACTATGTGGATATACCTGCTCTGGACATTTCTCCTCAGTGGTGTCACACCCTGTGTGTCCTTCTGTGTATGACTTCCCTCGAGGAGCATCGTGTTCTCAGTGTGCATCCATGGGCAGCGAGTGTCAGGGCTTCACCCCTTTGCATGCTGAGGGACAGAGAAAAGAAAAAGAAAAGAAAGGAAAATTGCATGCAAGTCTGGTGACAGCCGGTGATTACAACCACAGGGAAGGCTCTGGGGGCAGGGGCGACATGCCCTGTGAGGCCCTGGGGCTGCTGCCAGTCTCCATGAACACTCGGAACCTCCCAGTCACTTCCTCGAGTTAGGGGCCACAAACTGCATCTCGGCCCAGGACCCACTGCTCGTTCAGTCTTCCTGCAGACAGCGCTTCGGCCTGAGAGCCATGCTGTCACAGGCTGCACCGGGGAGCATGGGGATAGTTTACTCAGCTGTGCAGCTGTCACTACTGCCGTGCTTTGGACCACCTCCATCACCCCCAAAATGTCCCTCACGCACTTAGCTATCACTCCATCCCCTCGCCAGCCACTGACAACAAGGAACCCACTCTCTGACTCTGTGGAGCTACCTATTCTGGACGTTTCTCCTCAGTGGGGTCACACCCTGTGTGTCCTACTGTGGCTGACTTTTCTCCCATAGCGTACAGATCTCAGGGTGCATCCACGTAGCAGCGAGTATCAGGGCTTCACGCCTTTGCATGGCTTAGTGATGTAAAGAAGACAAGATAAAAGAAAGGAACGTGCATGCAAGTCTGGTGACAGCTGGTGATGAGAAAGAGAGGGAAGGCTCTGGGGCCGGGGGCACGTGTCCTCTGAGGCCTTGGGGCTGCTGCAAGTCTCTGTGGAGGCTCAGCAAGTCCCATTGACTTCCCCGAGTGGGGGGCGCCAGTTGAGCGTCTGGGAAAGGACACACTGCTCGTTCAGTCTTCCTGCGGTCAGCCCTTTGTCCTGAGAGCGATGCTTTCACAGGCTGCACCGGAGCACAGGGGACAATTTACTGAGCTGTGCAGCCGTCCCTACTGCCGTGCTTTGGACCACTTCTATCACCCGAAACATGTCCCTATTGCACTTAGCTTTCACTCCGTCCCCTCGCCAACCCCTACCAACCAGGAACCAACTCTCTATGAGGATCTACCAGTTCTGGACGTTTCTGCTCAGTGCTGCCACACCCTGGGTGTCCTTAGGTGTCTGACTTATCTAACTGAGCATCGTGTGCTCAGGGTGCATCCAAGTGGCATCGAGTGTCAGGGCGTCAATCCCTTGCGTGCTGACGGACGTAAAAAAGATAAAAGAAAACAATGGAACATTGCATGAAAGGCTGGTGACAGCTGGTGATGAGAACAAGAGGGAAGGCAGTGGGGCCGGAGGCGCCGTGCTCTGTGAGGCCCTGGGGTAGCTGCGAGTCTCCGTGGAGGCTCAGTAACTCACAGTTACTTCCCCAAGTAGGGGGCCGCCAATTGACCGTCTGGGCCCAGGAGCCACTGCTCGTTCAGTCTTCTTGCAGTCAGCCCTTCATCCTGAGAGTAATGTTCTCAAGTCTAAAATGGGGAGCATGAAGACAGTTCACTGAGCTGTGCAGCCGTCATTACTGCCGCGCTTTGGACCACTTCCATCACTCCCAATATGTACCTCATGCACATAATTATCACTCCATCCCCTCGTCAGCCCCTGACCACCAGGAACCCACTCTCGAACTATGTGGATCTACCTCTTCTGGACTTTGCATCTCAGTGGGGTCACACCCTGTGTCCTTCTGTGTCTGACATGGGGCCGCCAACTGAGAATCTGGCCCCAGGACCCACAGCTCGTTCACTCTTCCTGCGTTCAGCCCTTCGTCCTCAGAGCGATGCTCTCACAGGCTGCACCGGGGAGCATGGGGACAGCTGACTGAGCTGTGCAGCCGTCACTAGTGCCATGCTTTGGACAACTTCCGTCACCCCAAAAATGTCCCTCACGCCCTTAACTATCACTCCGTCCCCTCGCCAGCCCCTGACAACCAGGAACCGACTCTCTGACTATGTGGATCTACCTGTTCTGGATGTTTCTCTCAGTGGGGTCACATCTTCTGTGTCTGTCTTTGTCTGACTTCGCTCTCGTAGTGTAGTGGTCTCAGGGTGCATCCCCGTGGCAGCGACGGTCAGGGCTTCACCCTGTTCCTTCGCTTAGTGATGTAAAGAAGACAAGAGAAAAGAAAGGAAAGTTGCATGCAATTGTGGTTTCAGCTGGTGATGAGAAACAGAGGGGAGGCTCCAGGTCCGTGGGCACCATGAACTGTGAGGCCCTGGGACTGCTGCTAGTCTCCGTGGAGGCTCAGCAGGTCCAAGGGACTTCTCCATGTTGGGGGCACCAGCTCAGTGTCTGGACCCAGGACCCACAGCTCCTTCAGTCTTCCTGCAGTCAGCCCTTCATCCTGAGAGCGATGCTCTCAAAGCCTGCAACGGGGAGCTCGGGGACAGTTTACTGAGTTGTGCAGCCGTCACTAGTGCCGTGCTGTGGACCACTTCCGTCACCCCAAAAATGTCCCTCACGCCCTTAGCTATCAGTCCGTCCTCTCACCAGCCCCTGACAACCAGGAATCCACTCTCTGACTATGTGGATCTACCTGTTCTGGACGTTTCTCCTCAGTGGTGCCACACCCTGTGTGTCCTTCTGTGTCTGACTTCTCTCGCTGAGCATCGTGTTCTCAGGGTGCATCCACGTGGCAGCGAGTGTCAGGGCTTCACCCTTTGCGTGCACAGGGACTGAGAAAATAAAATAGAAAAGCAAGGAACGTTGCATGCAAGTCTGGCGACAGCCGGGGATGAGAACCAGAGGGAAGGCCATGGGAACGGGGGCGTCGTGAACTGTAAAGCCCTGGGGCTGCAGCCGGTCTCCGTGGAGGTTCAGCAACTCCCAGTGACTTCCCCAAGTGGGGGGGACACAACTGAGCGTCTGGGCCCAGGAACCACTGTTCGTTCACTCTTCCTGCGGTCAGCCATTCGTCCTGAGAGAGACGCTCTCACAGGCTGCAACAGGGAGCATGTGCACAGTTTGCTGAGTTGTGCAGCCGTCCCTACTGGCGTGCTTTGGACCACTTTCATCCCCCCGAAATTGTCCCTCACGCCAATACGTATCACTCCGTCCCCTTGGCCGCCTGTGACAACAAGGAACCCGCTCTCTGACTCTGTGGATTTACATGTTCTGGACGTTTCTCTTCAGTGGTGCCACACCCTTTGTGTCCTTCTGTGTCTGATTTCTCTCACTGAGCATTGTGTTCTCAGGGTGCATCCTCGTGGCAGCAAGTGTCAGGGTGTCACGCCTTTGCGTGCTGAGGCACTGAGAGAATAGAAAAGAAAAGAAAGGAATATTGCATGCAACTCTGTTGACAGCCGGTGAAAAGAAGCACGGGGAAATCTCTGGGGCACGGGTCGCCGTGCTCTGTGAGGCCCTGGGGCTGCTGCCAGTCTCGGTGGAGGCTCAGCAACTCCCAGTCACTTCCCCAAGTAGGGGGCCGCCAACTGAGCATCTGGCCCCAGGACCCACAGCTCGTTCAGTCTTCCTGCGTTCAGCCCTTCGTCCTCAGAGCGATGCTCTCACAGGCTGCACCGGGGAGCATGGGGACAGCTGACTGAGCTGTGCAGCCGTCACTACTGCCGTGCTTTGGACCACTTCCATCACGCCAAAAATCTTGCTCACGCACTTACTATCACTCCGTCCCCTCGCCAGCCCCTGACCGCCAGGAACCCACTCTCTGACTCTGTGGATCTACCTGTTCTGAACGTTTCTCCTCAGTGGTGTCACACTCTGTGTGTCCTTCTGTATCTGGCTTCTCTCACTGAGCATCCTGTTCTCAGGATGCATCCACGTGGCAGCGAGTGTCAGGGCTTCACCATTTGCCTGCACAGGGACTAAGAAAAGGAAAAAGAAAAGCAAGGAACATTGCATGCAAGTCTGGTGACAGGCGTTGAGGAAAACCAGAGGGAAGCCTCTGGCACCGGGGCGTCGTGCCCTGTGAGGCCCTGGGGCTGCTGCGAGTCTCTGTGGAGGCTCAGTAATTCACAGTCACTTGCCCAAGTGGGGGGCCGCCAATTGAGCGTCTGGGCCCATGACCCACTGCTCGTTCAGTCTTCTTGCAGTCAGCCCTTCGCTCTGAGAGCCATGTTCTCACAGGTTACATCGGGCCGCATGCGGACAGTTTACTGAGCTGTGCAGTCGTCCCTACTGCCGTGCTTTGGACCACTTCCATCACCCACTAAATGTCCCTCACGCACTTAGCTATCACTCCGTCCCCTCGCTAGCCCCTAACCACCAGGAACCCACTCTCTGACTATGTGGATCTACCTGTTCTGGACGTTTCTCCTCAGTGGTGTCACACCCTGTGTGTCCTTCTGTATCTGGCTTCTCTCACTGCGCATCGTGTTCTCAGGATGCATCCACGTGGCAGCGAGTGTCAGGGCTTCACCCCGCTGCGTCGCCTAGTGATGTAAAGAAGACAAGAGAAGAGAAAGGAAAGTTGCTTGCAAGTCTGGTGACAGCCGCTGATGAGGTTCAGAGGGGTGGCTCTGGGGCCGTGGGCACCATGAACTGTGAGGCCCTGGGGCTGCTGCCACTCTCCGTGGAGGCTCAGCAAGTCCAAAGGACTTCCCCATGTTGGGGGCAGCAGCTCAGTGTCTGGACCCAGGACCCACTACTCGTTCAGTCTTCCTGCAGTCAGCCCTTCATCCTGAGAGCGGTGCATTCAAAGGCTGCAACGGGGAACATGGGGACAGTTTACTGAGTTGTGCAGCCGTCATTACTGCCGTGCTGTGGACCACTTCCGTCACCTCAAAAATGTCCCTCACGCCCTTAGCTATCAATCCGTCCTCTCGCTAGACCCTGACAACCAGGAATCCACTCTCTGAATATGTGGATCTACCTGTTCTGGACGATTCTCCTCAGTGATATCACACACTGTGTGTCTTTCGGTGTCTGACGCCTCTCACTGAGCATCGTGTTCTCAGGATGCATCCACGTGGCAGCGAGTGTCAGGGCTTCACCCTTTGCCTGCACAGGGACTGAGAAAAGGAAAAAGAAAAGCAAGGAACATTGCATGCAAGTCTGGTGACAGCCGGTGATGAGAACCAGAGGGAAGGCCATGGGAACATGGGCGCAGTGACCTGTAAACCCTGGGGCTGCAGCCGGTCTCCGTGGAGGTTCAGAAACTCCCAGTGACTTCCCCAAGTGGGGGGCCCCCAACTGAGCGTCTTTGGCCAGGAACCACTGCTCGTTCACTCTTCCTGCAGTCAGCCCTTTGTCCTGAGAGCGATGTTCTCAGAGGCTACCATGGGGAGAACGGGGACAGTTTACTGAGCTGTGCAGTGGTCCCTACTGGCGTGCTTTGGACCACTTCCATCACGCCAAAAATGTCCCTCACGCCCTTACCTATCACTCCGTCCCATCGGCAGACCCTGACAACCAGGAAC
Source organism: Phocoena phocoena (assembly GCF_963924675.1). NCBI lineage: Eukaryota > Metazoa > Chordata > Mammalia > Artiodactyla > Phocoenidae > Phocoena > Phocoena phocoena. The sequence goes on from NC_089226.1 coordinate 25,527,666, forward strand.
CCGCTCTCTGAAACTGTGGATCTACCTGTTCTGGACGTTTCTCCTCAGTGGTGCCACACCCTGTGTGTGTCATTCTGTGTCTGACTTCTCTCGCTGAGCATCGTGTTCTCAGGGTGCATCCACGTGGCAGCGAGTGTCAGGGCTTCACCCCTTTGTGTGCTGAGGCGCTGAGAAAAGATAAAACAAAAGAAAGGAAAAGTGCATGCAACTCTGGCGACAACCGGTGACAAGAGCCAGAGGGAAGTGTCTGGGGCAGGTTTCGCCGTGCCCTGTGAGGCCCTGGGGCTGCTGCCAGTCTCTGTGGAGGCTCAGCAACTCCCAGTCACTTCCCCAAGTGGGGGGCCGCCAACTGAGCGTGTGGGCCCAAGACCCACTGCTCATTCATTCTTCTTGCAGTCAGCCCTTCGTCCTGAGAGGGATGCTATCACAGGCTGCACCGGGGATCATGGGGACAGCTTACTGAGCTGCGCAGCCGTCACTACTGCCATGCTTTGGACCACTTCCGTCACCCCCAAAATGTCCCTCACACGCTCAGCTATCACTCCGTGCTGTCACCAGCTCCTAACAACCAGGAATCCACTCTCTGACTATGTGGATCTACCTCTTCTGGAGGATTCTCCTCAGTGGTGACACACACTGGGTGTCCTTCTGTGTCCGACTTCTCTCGCTGAGCACCATGTTCTCAGGCTGCATCCACATGACAGCGAGTGTCAGTGCTTCACCCCTTTGCATGGCTTACTGACGTAAAGAAGAGATGAAGAAAAGAACGTTGCATGTAAGTCTGCTGACAGCCAGTGTTGAGAAACAGCAGAGAGGCTCTGGGGCCCGGGGCACCGTTCCCTGTGAGGCCCTGGGGCTCCTTCCAGTCTCCGTGGAGCCTCAGCAACTCCCAGTCACTTCCCCAAGTGGGGAGCCGCCAACTGAGCATCTGGACCCGGGACCCACTGATCGTTCAGCCTTCCTGACGTCACCCCTTTGTCCTAAGAGCGATGCTCTCACCGGCTGCACCGGGGAGCATGGGGACAGTTTACTGAACTGTGCAGCCGTCACTAGTGCCGTGCTTTGGACAACTTCCGTCACCCCAAAAATGTCCCTCACGCCCTTAACTATCACTCCGTCCCCTCGCCAGCCCCTGACAACCAGGAACCGACTCTCTATGTGGATCTACTAGTTCTGGATGTTTCTCTCAGTGGGGTCACATCTTCTGTGTCTGTCTTTGTCTGACTTCGCTCTCGTAGTGTAGTGGTCTCAGGGTGCATTCCCGTGGCAGCGACGGTCAGGGCTTCACCCTGTTCCTTCGCTTAGTGATGTAAAGAAGACAAGAGAAAAGAAAGGAAAGTTGCATGCAATTGTGGTTTCAGCTGGTGATGAGAAACAGAGGGGAGGCTCCAGGTCCGTGGGCACCATGAACTGTGAGGCCCTGGGACTGCTGCTAGTCTCCGTGGAGGCTCAGCAGGTCCAAGGGACTTCTCCATGTTGGGGGCACCAGCTCAGTGTCTGGACCCAGGACCCACAGCTCCTTCAGTCTTCCTGCAGTCAGCCCTTCATCCTGAGAGCGATGCTCTCAAAGCCTGCAACGGGGAGCTCGGGGACAGTTTACTGAGTTGTGCAGCCGTCACTAGTGCCGTGCTGTGGACCACTTCCGTCACCCCAAAAATGTCCCTCACGCCCTTAGCTATCAGTCCGTCCTCTCACCAGCCCCTGACAACCAGGAATCCACTCTCTGACTATGTGGATCTACCTGTTCTGGACGTTTCTCCTCAGTGGTGCCACACCCTGTGTGTCCGTCTGTGTCTGACTTCTCTCGCTGAGCATCGTGTTCTCAGGGTGCATCCACGTGGCAGCGAGTGTCAGGGCTTCACCCTTTGCGTGCACAGGGACTGAGAAAATAAAATAGAAAAGCAAGGAACGTTGCATGCAGGTCTGGCGACAGCCGAGGATGAGAACCAGAGGGAAGGCCATGGGAACGGGGGCGTCGTGAACTGTAAAGCCCTGGGGCTGCAGCCGGTCTCCGTGGAGGTTCAGCAACTCCCAGTGACTTCCCCAAGTGGGGGGGACACAACTGAGCGTCTGGGCCCAGGAACCACTGTTCGTTCACTCTTCCTGCGATCAGCCATTCGTCCTGAGAGAGACGCTCTCACAGGCTGCAACAGGGAGCATGTGCACAGTTTGCTGAGTTGTGCAGCCGTCCCTACTGGCGTGCTTTGGACCACTTTCATCCCCCCGAAATTGTCCCTCACGCCAATACGTATCACTCCGTCCCCTTGGCCGCCTGTGACAACAAGGAACCCGCTCTCTGACTCTGTGGATTTACATGTTCTGGACGTTTCTCTTCAGTGGTGCCACCCCCTGTGTGTCCTTCTGTGTCTGATTTCTCTCACTGAGCATTGTGTTCTCAGGGTGCATCCTCGTGGCAGCAAGTGTCAGGGTGTCACGCCTTTGCGTGCTGAGGCACTGAGAGAATAGAAAAGAAAAGAAAGGAATATTGCATGCAACTCTGTTGACAGCCGGTGAAAAGAAGCACGGGGAAATCTCTGGGGCACGGGTCGCCGTGCTCTGTGAGGCCCTGGGGCTGCTGCCAGTCTCGGTGGAGGCTCAGCAACTCCCAGTCACTTCCCCAAGTGGGGGGCCGCCAACTGAGCATCTGGCCCCAGGACCCACAGCTCGTTCAGTCTTCCTGCGTTCAGCCCTTCGTCCTCAGAGCGATGCTCTCACAGGCTGCACCGGGGAGCATGGGGACAGCTGACTGAGCTGTGCAGCCGTCACTACTGCCGTGCTTTGGACCACTTCCATCACGCCAAAAATCTTGCTCACGCACTTACTATCACTCCGTCCCCTCGCCAGCCCCTGACCGCCAGGAACCCACTCTCTGACTCTGTGGATCTACCTGTTCTGAACGTTTCTCCTCAGTGGTGTCACACTCTGTGTGTCCTTCTGTATCTGGCTTCTCTCACTGAGCATCCTGTTCTCAGGATGCATCCACGTGGCAGCGAGTGTCAGGGCTTCACCATTTGCCTGCACAGGGACTAAGAAAAGGAAAAAGAAAAGCAAGGAACATTGCATGCAAGTCTGGTGACAGGCGTTGAGGAAAACCAGAGGGAAGCCTCTGGCACCGGGGCGTCGTGCCCTGTGAGGCCCTGGGGCTGCTGCGAGTCTCTGTGGAGGCTCAGTAATTCACAGTCACTTGCCCAAGTGGGGGGCCGCCAATTGAGCGTCTGGGCCCATGACCCACTGCTCGTTCAGTCTTCTTGCAGTCAGCCCTTCGCTCTGAGAGCCATGTTCTCACAGGTTACATCGGGCCGCATGCGGACAGTTTACTGAGCTGTGCAGTCGTCCCTACTGCCGTGCTTTGGACCACTTCCATCACCCACTAAATGTCCCTCACGCACTTAGCTATCACTCCGTCCCCTCGCTAGCCCCTAACCACCAGGAACCCACTCTCTGACTATGTGGATCTACCTGTTCTGGACGTTTCTCCTCAGTGGTGTCACACCCTGTGTGTCCTTCTGTATCTGGCTTCTCTCACTGCGCATCGTGTTCTCAGGATGCATCCACGTGGCAGCGAGTGTCAGGGCTTCACCCCGCTGCGTCGCCTAGTGATGTAAAGAAGACAAGAGAAGAGAAAGGAAAGTTGCTTGCAAGTCTGGTGACAGCCGCTGATGAGGTTCAGAGGGGTGGCTCTGGGGCCGTGGGCACCATGAACTGTGAGGCCCTGGGGCTGCTGCCACTCTCCGTGGAGGCTCAGCAAGTCCAAAGGACTTCCCCATGTTGGGGGCAGCAGCTCAGTGTCTGGACCCAGGACCCACTACTCGTTCAGTCTTCCTGCAGTCAGCCCTTCATCCTGAGAGCGGTGCATTCAAAGGCTGCAACGGGGAACATGGGGACAGTTTACTGAGTTGTGCAGCCGTCATTACTGCCGTGCTGTGGACCACTTCCGTCACCTCAAAAATGTCCCTCACGCCCTTAGCTATCAATCCGTCCTCTCGCTAGACCCTGACAACCAGGAATCCACTCTCTGAATATGTGGATCTACCTGTTCTGGACGATTCTCCTCAGTGATATCACACACTGTGTGTCTTTCGGTGTCTGACGCCTCTCGCTGAGCATCGTGTTCTCAGGATGCATCCACGTGGCAGCGAGTGTCAGGGCTTCACCCTTTGCCTGCACAGGGACTGAGAAAAGGAAAAAGAAAAGCAAGGAACATTGCATGCAAGTCTGGTGACAGCCGGTGATGAGAACCAGAGGGAAGGCCATGGGAACATGGGCGCAGTGACCTGTAAACCCTGGGGCTGCAGCCGGTCTCCGTGGAGGTTCAGAAACTCCCAGTGACTTCCCCAAGTGGGGGGCCCCCAACTGAGCGTCTTTGGCCAGGAACCACTGCTCGTTCACTCTTCCTGCAGTCAGCCCTTTGTCCTGAGAGCGATGTTCTCAGAGGCTACCATGGGGAGAACGGGGACAGTTTACTGAGCTGTGCAGTGGTCCCTACTGGCGTGCTTTGGACCACTTCCATCACGCCAAAAATGTCCCTCACGCCCTTACCTATCACTCCGTCCCATCGGCAGACCCTGACAACCAGGAACCCGCTCTCTGAAACTGTGGATCTACCTGTTCTGGACGTTTCTCCTCAGTGGTGCCACACCCTGTGTGTGTCATTCTGTGTCTGACTTCTCTCGCTGAGTATCGTGTTCTCAGGGTGCATCCACGTGGCAGCGAGTGTCAGGGCTTCACCCCTTTGTGTGCTGAGGCGCTGAGAAAAGATAAAACAAAAGAAAGGAAAAGTGCATGCAACTCTGGCGACAACCGGTGACAAGAGCCAGAGGGAAGTGTCTGGGGCAGGTTTCGCCGTGCCCTGTGAGGCCCTGGGGCTGCTGCCAGTCTCTGTGGAGGCTCAGCAACTCCCAGTCACTTCCCCAAGTGGGGGGCCGCCAACTGAGCGTGTGGGCCCAAGACCCACTGCTCATTCATTCTTCTTGCAGTCAGCCCTTCGTCCTGAGAGGGATGCTATCACAGGCTGCACCGGGGATCATGGGGACAGCTTACTGAGCTGCGCAGCCGTCACTACTGCCATGCTTTGGACCACTTCCGTCACCCCCAAAATGTCCCTCACACGCTCAGCTATCACTCCGTGCTGTCACCAGCTCCTAACAACCAGGAATCCACTCTCTGACTATGTGGATCTACCTCTTCTGGAGGATTCTCCTCAGTGGTGACACACACTGGGTGTCCTTCTGTGTCCGACTTCTCTCGCTGAGCACCATGTTCTCAGGCTGCATCCACATGACAGCGAGTGTCAGTGCTTCACCCCTTTGCATGGCTTACTGACGTAAAGAAGAGATGAAGAAAAGAACGTTGCATGTAAGTCTGCTGACAGC